>NW_028274814.1:55596634-55907884 GCF_037043125.1 Eumetopias jubatus | reverse complement strand
AGATTGATGTTTTTTAATTAACTGACTTTGGACAGCACTTGCATTCTCTGTGCATAAAAACATTTTATTTCCTGTTCACTTTGTGTTAGACGCACTTGTCTGTTTCACCACACTGGAACATTAAGTTGGAACACATATTTTCAGAGACATGTAGAGACCACAAAGAAATGAGGGAGAGAGGAATCATCCTATTGCCACTGAATGGGAAAGAAATACGAATTGGCTACAGACACGCTCCCACAGAAGAAAAAATTAAGAAGTCTATTATTTGCCCATTTTCGACTGAAGTTGTAGGAGGGATGAAACATAGCTTTTTTTTAAATGACTCAGTAGGAGAAATGCAAAGGAAATTATTTTAAGTCTATAATATCTTATTAATCTCTTGTGACAAGAATGCCTTTGCACTTTATAACATCGGAAGAGGACACATGAGACAGGGGTACGTGAGGCAGGGGTACATGTCACCAATGGAACGAGGAAGCTTTTTCAGTGTCGCATTATCCTGTGTTCTATTTTAGGTGTCCTACCCATTCTGTCTTTTCTGCCAGTACCCTTCCTTGCCGTGAGAGGACAAGTGCAGATGGTGGAACTGAGAGGCCACAGAACAGGTGAGACACCTAAAATAGACGTGCCACATGGAAAAGCTTCTTCATTCAATCGGCAAACATCATCGGGAGGAGCGGTGCCGACATAAGGTTGTGGGGGAAAAAATGAATAAAATGGAAACTAAAAATTTTACAACACATGACAGGACTAAAAATCTCCATAAACTAATGTGAAAAGGGTTGTATTCAAGGGTAATACTGTGTACCTCCTGTGGGCCTTGCTCTGTGCCAGGTAAGTAAGCCGCATAATGTCCTTCGGGACATGCACCAGTACCTAGTTTGATTTCCTAAGACATTTTTCAGCTGCCAGACTTCTATTAGAATTGAATGATTAGGGAAGAAGTATGCAGGATCTGTGAAGATGAGTGCGAACTGAAAAAACCTGGACAGCCCAGAAACCATCCACAGTCACAGGACAGTACAATAAACCAGAGTCAGGGGGAGCAAAACTTGTTCCGGGAACAATGAGTAGCCCAGATGGAGCTAATGCTCAGAAGCAATGTGAAAATTAGAAAAAAGATTGGAGTCTGGGTAGAGCTGGATTCGAGTCCCACTGTAACACTGGCTGTGCAGCTCTTACCAAGTCACGTAACAGCCGCAGGCCTCAGGTTCCTCATGCATGAAAGATGTCCTAACATCTATTGTCATGATACCTATCTCATAAAATTATTGTGAGAGTTAAATTGGGCAATACATGTGACAAATGTAAGGCTCTGCCTGGCACATGGCTGTTCAATTATATATATTATCAAAAAGGAGAATAATGGCAGAAATGGGGAAAGCACTGGAATTAGTAGGTTGGGATTAGATAATAATCTAATCTAGAAGAACTAAAAAGAAATATGCAAAGATGCCCCATCTCTCTAGTAATCAAGGAAATGCTATTACAACAGTAAAATAACATCCATCAGATTTTTAGAAAGAAAAAGATATCATCCTCTGTTTGCTAACATGTAAGGAAATAAGCACTTTCTTGTACCATCAGTAGGTGTGTAGATTGACACAACCATTCAGAAGGATAAACTGACAGCAACACACATGCCCTTCAGCCCAGCAATTATACCACAGAAATCCTAACTCGTGTGTACAAAAGTATTGCTACCACTTTAGTCCAAAGCACCATCATCTGGCCTACTGCAACATACTTCTGTATTAGCCAACTTTGCTGCAATAACAAACCACCCCAATATCTTCAAGCTTACAGTAACAGACATACATTTCCCACCATGTGGTTATGTGAGGGTTGAAAATTTGCTACAGGCTGTGGCTCTTCTTTACACGTCTTTTCATTCCAGGATCCAGCCTGAATCTCTCATGGCAGGAAGAACCAGAGGGCTAAGAAGAACCATGCAATCTGATTTAAGGACTTTAGTAGGTCATGTCTGCACGCATTCCATTGAACCAAAGCCAGGTGCACAGTCTAAGCTTGACAACTGGGTAGATGGGTAATGGTGAGGAGGGGAGACACAGGGATACTCCTGCAGGGTGGCACCGCATACCAAATGGCAAGAAAGTAGGAATGTATAATCCTTGTTTAGGGAAAAGAAGTAACTGACTATGAATAATCATAAACTCACACTCCTAACTGGTCTACTACTGGCTTCCACACTGCAGCCAGTGATCCAATTAAAACAGAAGTCTGATTCTGTAACTCCTCTACTCAAAACGTTCCAACAGCTACACATCCCACTCAGAGTAAAAACCAGTCTTCACCATGGCCTAAAAGACCTGGATGTTTTGACTTGCCTTCCCCAGCCCCTTATCTTTCTGATCACTCCCACATCAAAACTCTTCTTTAGCCACACTTGCTTCCCATCTACCTCGGGGCCTTGGCACATACTAAGCTACCCTGCCTAAAGCACTTTGCATTCAGATATGCCCTGGCCTATCTCTCCTGCTTCCTTTAGGCGTCGTTCAAATGGCAACTTAAGAGTAGATAATTGGTGGTTACATAAATCTATACAGGTAATAAAACCGCATAGAACTGCACATACACACACACACACACATACAAATGAGTAAAGGTAAAAACCGGGAGAATTTGAATGAGGTCTGTAGCCTACGCCAACATCAGTTTCCTCATTTTGATACGAAAATATACTCAATGCAAGATATTACCATGGGGAAAGCTGGATAAAGTGTTATTTGTACTACTTTGTGGCTTCAGTAAATCTATAATTATCTCAGAATTAAGTTTTTTCCTAAATGAGAAAAAAAAATAGGTGAGTAATCACCTCGTATAAAATGATACCCCCACACCATATATCCCTTTATTCTATTCCATTTCATTGTCCTTATCGTAACCTGACAGATTTACATGTTTTGATATAGGTAATTCATTTATTTGATTATTGTTGGCTTCCCCCACTAGAAAATAAATCTATGGCAGTAAGAGCTTTGTCTGTTGTGTTTACTGTTGATTCCCTGGCACCAAGAAGAATGCCTAGTATGTAGTAGCTACTCAAAAAACATCTATTAAAAAGAATAAATGTGCCCAGTAGCCAAAATTGTAAACTACCTAAACGTTCATAAATGGGGAATAAATTTTGATATGTAGCCAAACACTGTACAACAATTTAAAGAATGAAGTAGATCTTTATGTACTCACACAGAAAGAGCTCCATGATATATTGCTAAGAGTAAAAATAAGTTACATAAAATCAGTACAACATGATCCCAATTAGTAAAGCAGAAAATCATAATGCTTCAGAACAGGCATTGTAAGTGCACATCCTTGCTCCACTCCCCATCTGCAGAGTGGCCTTGAACAAACTATTTAATCTCATTGGCCTCAATTTGCACATCTGTAAAATCAAAATAATGCTGCAGGGATTAAATGAGTAAAGACCGTGACACCATATAATATATCTCTAGTGCATATTGCAAACATTTACTATATGTTAGTTATGATTATTATTTACATACAAAAATCCGATATAACTATACATATCAGTGTTTTAAATCCACAGAAAAAGGTCAAGAATGAAACAGAAAAGTGTTAGCAGCTACGACCTCTAGGGAGAGATAAGAGAAGGGATGTGGGACGAGTTTTTTTTTTTTTTTTTAATTAAAAAAACCACCACACATCCAAGGGGTCAAATATAAATCATTTTAAATTACATAAACGAATACTTTCTTCCATAATTGATGGATAATCAAGGATCAACTACAGCTGCTTCACCTAAATTTGCAGTGGATTTGCAAGGCCCAGGAGCCCACACACATGGCTGAGACTGCCAATCCCTGGGGCCCTGCCCCAGCGCTCCTAATTGCTGAGAGATGCTGATGTGGGCGATGGTGCCCAAGGTGTGCTGAAGGGCAGGAATAGGAGCACATGCTCTTCTCTCTCTGCTCTCCACCCATTAGGGATTCTACTAAATGGGGCCTCACACTATGGAAAATTGTTCCCAACTCAGAGAATTCTGCTAAGGACTCTACCACTTGCTGGCTTCCAGCTGGTGGGTCAGTTAATTTGTCTCATTTTCTCCAGGTTATATTTTGTCTTTTGAAAAACATCTCTACTTTGCAGCTCAGCACTGGTTTAGCTTGTTGCTCAATTATGCTAAATTTATTTTTCCTGTTGAATGTTTGCGATTTATCTTTATCATCTTCCTACTTCCTGCTTCTACTTTTATCTCTTTTAGCTTTTATTTTAAATCCCACGTTTTTATGCTTAATCAGTTTTGTTTCTTTGCTTACCAGCCTCTTTCTCATTTTTTTCTATTCATTTACCATTATTTTAAAACAAAATTTTGTCATTCTCTTTAACTTTTATTTTTGTCTTTTATCCACTTTATTTTGAAATTCAATAAATTCTTGAAAGAATGTCATCCTTATTTCTTTTAGCTTTTACTTTGTTTAGGTTTGTAAAATCTTTTATCTCATTTTTAATATAATCCTTATTTGTATTGCACTTTGTGGAAAATTTAATCAAATTTTTCTCTTCTTAAATTTTAATTCAGTTTTATGTCACAATTTGCCTTTATAATGGCTGGCTGGCAGCACAGGCAAAGTGGTGGTAATATAGACAAACACACCATGCTATTAGGACAATCTGGAGGTCTATGATCTTTCAGCTCTCCCTGGACGACCCCTGCAGTTCTACTACCCTCTTCACCCCTACTTAGCAAAAGGCCTCCTTTTGTAATGTTTGTTTTCTAAATATATTACTCTACAGTCATCATGACAGAGTAGGTACTGTCTCATCTCTCTGTGAGGAGACCCCTATTCTTTTTTTTTATTTTTTTATTAACATATAATGTATTATGGGTTAGCTCGGTGACGGGTATTAAGGAGGGCATGTATTGAATGGAGCACTGGGTGTTATACACAAACGATGAATCATGGAACACTACATCAAAAAAAAAAAGAAATTCATAAACGAAAAAAAAAACATAATTATTTGTTTCAGGGGTACAGGTCTGTGATTCATCAGTCTTACACAATTCACAGCACTCACCATAGTACATACCCTCCCCAATATCCATCACCCAGCCACCCCATCCCTCCCACCCCCGTCTACCCCAGCAACCCTCAGTTTGTTTCCTGAGATTAAGAGTCTCTTATGGTTTGTTTCCCTCTCTGGTTTTGTCTTGTTTCATTTTTCCCTCCCTTCTCCTATGATCCTCTGTCTTGTTTCTCAAAATCCTCATATCAGTGAGATCATATGATACTTGTCTTTCTGATTGATTTATCTCGCTTAGCATAATAGCCTCTGTTCCATCCATGTCATTGCAAATGGCAAGATTTCATTTTTGATGGCTGCATAATATTCCATTGTGTATATATATATACCGCATCTTCTTTATCCATTCATCTGTCAATGGACATCTGGGTTCTTTCCATAGTTTGGCTATTGTGGACATTACTGCTATAAACATTGGGGTGCATGTGCCCCTTCGGAGGAGATCCCTATTCTAAAATTCATAGTTAGACCATAATCTAAGAAGTCCAAGTTGGGCAAGAGATTATAAGAGAAGGTTGCTTGATCAACATTCCTGGGCTGAGTGGGCCTAAACCACCCATAGATTTCTATCAAAGAAGCCAAAGTACAGTGTCCATAATCAGATTTTTTACTTCACTTCTATGTCAGCCTGATAACTTACTTCTATCTTCACCTTCGCCCTTCTCTGCAGACCTCTAGGAGGACCCTCCAATGTATTCCTTTCTTCAGCTATCTTCCCTCATCATGAGACATAAGAAGCTCAAAAGATCCTTGATACAGTAGGAGAGAGGAGGGTTTTTTGTTTTGTTTTGCCTCGAGTCAGCTCTGCTTTATCTGGATAACATCATAAACATACACTAAAACCATTAAGTGGTATGTTCTATTTAGCCTATCAAAATCAAATGGAGAGATAATGTGTCTTCAACTGAAGGGACTTATATGCCCACAAAATGTTTCAAGATACAGTACAACAGCTCAGTTTGGGTTCCTCCTTCCCTATGTCTCTCCCCCAAAGAGAAACACAAAGATATATGAAAAAAGAACCTGGTTAGTTTTCTGGGCTTGGGCCATGACATTGATTTTTCTAATTTCCTGCAGTTTTCTCCCATTATGCCTCTTGTTTATTCTTTTTGGATCCTTTCCCTGTGGACCCAGCCTGCTGTTGCACAATCCTCATGATTTTATCCACCCTCCACCAACAGTCCTAAGAAAGGACATTGGCCAAATACCTGAAGATCCAAAGCATCCAGCCATTTCTATTCACTACCCACACACATCTAGGGCAACCCTCTGCAATCACCTCACTCTCTAGTGAAGGTCCTTCGGGTCAGTTATCTTCCAAGATCTGTCCACCTGGGCCATAAGTTGGCTCATTTAAATTTGGTCTGTTCAGGGGCACCTGGGTGGCTCAGGTGATTAAGTATCCAACTCTTGATTTTTGGCTCAGGGTGGATGATATCAGGGTTGTGAGATCGAGCCCCACATCAGGTTCCATGCTGGGCATGGAGCCTGCTTGGGATGCTATCTCTCCCTCTCCCTTTGCCCCTCCCCTCCTCTCTCTCTCTCTCTCTCCCTTCCTCCTTCCCTCCCTCTCCAAAAAGAAAAAACTCAAAACTTCAAAAAAAATAAATGAATTTGGTCTGTTTGATCAGCAGCTGCAACTTTAAATAATGCTAAGCTGCATATTAATGCCAGTGTCTACATTTCCTTATCATTAGTAATTTACCACCCAGTGAATGTGAATCCCCAGGAAATAAACTGCAAAAGAATTCAACAGCAAATATCTTCAAGGGGTAGTTTTTCTAATCCATTTTAATAGCAAATACCTGATGCAAGAGACGTGTCCTTTGGAAAACCATTTGCTGTGTTCAGTGTTTCGGATCCTCCCTGTTTTTCCTAGCCATGCAGGGGACAGATAGATCTGTACTACAAGGCCGCTCTGATGGCTGTCTGCTTCAGAAATCACCTGCCGTGCAGTTCACACTCTAGAAAAACATCCATCTAGCTCATTCTTTCAGTTCCCAGATAAGCTGTACATACCTGCTGTCCCACCTGTCCTGTGATAAGGAGGAGAAAGCTTTGCCATTATCTTTTTCCAATACTTTCATTTTACTTAGACTCTGACAAGAAAGCATTTATCAAATAAAAGGTATGATTGTATTACAGAAAATTATAAATGTTTAAGTTTATGCTACTAGAAGAACTTATTAAGAGAAGCCTAATCAGGGTCTCCCAACAGGGTTTCCAGAAAAGACATTCTTGAAGCTCCCCAAAATTTACCAAGTTGTTCCAATTCAGGGACGTGATCATGGTCTTGCATGGCAGAGAGTGTAAATTGATTGTCATGATTCTGAGATTTACAGAAAGCTTCTGCCAAAATCCCAGAGCAGAAATAAATATATCACTTGCTGCCAAACCATGAAAATAAAAGATTAAAGAAAAATATTCCACTGAAAATCAACCTGGAGACAGAAACTAGCTAGAATCAAAAGGAAGAATTTGAAGATGTCTTCTAGAGTCAGAGATGATATCATTTAGAAAGTATAAGCAACACCAAATTATACCCATATTTAATATAAAATGTCTTCCAAGGTTCTGAGAAACATAAGCTCAGTAACTTCTGCTGTTCATAAAGGTTTTATTGCTCAAATGGAATAATCCAACCTAGAAGGGGAAAAAAAATGTATGTTCCAAAGATGTTCTTCTCAGCATTATTTGCAATATTTTTTATCTAAATGAAGCCATCTAAATGACCTAAACTTGTGAAATGATTAAGTAATGATTCATCAGTAAATGATCAATGTCAAATATACAACGGAGTAATTTTCTACATTGAAAATTATTTTTATAAATAGTTTACAATAACAAGAGGAAATGATTTTTTACAACAATTTTAATAGGAAAAGGGCAGGATAAAATTGAATAAGCAGTGTATATAAAATGATAAAGACAAAAAAAAATCTTAGGGGCGCCTGGGTGGCTCAGTTGTTGAGCGTCTGCCTTCGGCTCAGGTCATGATCCCAGGGTCCTCAGGGTCCTGGGATGGAGCCCCGCATCAGGCTCCCTGCTCCGTGGGGAGCCTGCTTCTCCCTCTCCCACTCCCCTGCTTGTGTATCGTCTCTCGCTGTGTCTCACTCTGTCAAATAAATAAAATCTTTAAAAAAAAAAAAAAGAAATCTTAAATAACAGACATATCGGGCGCCTGGGTGGCTCAGATGGTGAAGCGTCTGCCTTCAGCTCAGGTCATGATCCCAGCGTCCTGGGATCGAGTCCCGCATCAGGCTCCCTGCTCAGCGGGGAGCCTGCTTCTCCCTCTGCTTCTCTCTGTCTCTAATGAATAAATAAAATCTTTAAAAAAAAAATAACAGACATACCCATAGTTAGATATGGAAACATAGGTGACATTTCACTTGTCTATGTAACATGATGTTGACAAAGATTTTTTTTCCTTTGCCCTAGAATTAACAACCAGGATCCAAAATTGAGGACAAATGTATTAAGTAAAACATCCCAAGCAGGTCAAAAACAATAAGGCCAAACACAACCTCAGGATTGATTAAACAGAAGCTGAGCTGGTTCTGCCATTCAACCTTCACCCCACCACTATTTCAGCTAAGTCAAATAAACAGATAATCAAGAGAAAGGAAAAGAAATAAAGAAATGACCCAGGTTATCAGGACTGAATTATTCAAGGTGAATGGGGTTTCTGGACCCTGAAGCCAAATGAAAAGGAATTCCCAGAGAATCAATTGCCTAGGAAAGGAAGTCACCGTCCGGGTGTTTATGGGGCCGTAGAATCTGTGGACCCACACTGATCTTACCATTGGAGCAAAACTTGAGAAAGCATGATATATTTGGGGGCATATATGAACAAGACACTTTGGCCCACTTCTGAATTAGGTATTTCCAAAGAAAGGAGGCATGCCAGAGCACTGGTTCCCACAAAGAAAAAAAGGGACATAGTGTATCTGAGATGAAGATGGACAGCAACCCCACAGTCTTCTCACACCCTCAAGAGGCACAGAGGACAGCATAGAGGTTCCCAGGAGTCCGTGTGATGAAGCACAGAGGTGGAGACATGAGCCATGAAGCTGTCAGATTCCCCACTAAGAAAAGAGGTGGGTACCACAGCCTCCTTTGAAGCCAAACATCTCCCCAAGAAAAGAGCACTTAACATCTCTACAGATACTAGCACACGAATGGAAGTGACTACCAGGGGAAAGAACCAGACTAAGCCACTATAAGACCAGGCTGCCCTTCCAACACAGCACATATAAGAATGCAATGTCTCCTATACTTTCTCCTGGCTCACCCAATATACCTAAAGGATTAGTGAGAAACCAAAGAAAGGGAAGGAGAAGTGGTGACCCAGAGGCAAACCATGTCCCACCCCATCCTAGCTCTACTCCCCAGTGGGGGTGGGGGGAAGGAGTCTTTGGGGCCTAAACCTGGCTGGTGCTGATGGAAAAGGAGGAGATATTCATGGAATTGAATAGGATATTGATGCTTCACCCTGGGACATACACAGTGCTTAATAACTGAAAGTGACTGGAAAATATGGGATAGGTACAAGGCGTTGATAAGCAATGTAAAGAAGTTCACCATGACACAGCAGAAGTAATTGGAGAAAATAAAACCATTTATATTTGTAGCCCACCAAGTTCACAGTGTTCAATATACTAGTTCTATGTTTTTAAATGTGCTATCATCACCATGTGGGGTTTTTGTGTTTCTATTTTCAAACTCTATGGTTAATCACTTTTAACGTGGTCATATCAAATATTTTGGAGGATTCAGGATATATAATTCTTTTTTTTAAGATTTTATTTTTAAGTAATCTCTATACCCAATGTGGGACTTGAACCCACAGCCAAGATCAAGTCACATGCTCCTCCAACAAAGCCAGCCAGGCACCCCAAAGATATATAAATTCTTAAGTCCCAGAGCCCTTTATCTGCTACTATTAGGGCCTTACATATTTTATGAACTTATCTAATTTTCCCCATTAAAATGACACCTCTTTGAGTGCAGAATTTAAGTGTTTTTTTTTTTAAAGATTTTATTTACTTATTTATTTATTTATTTGACCAAGAGAGACACAGAGTGAGAGGGATCACAAGCAGGGGGAGTGGGAGAGGGAGAAGCAGGCTTCCTGCAGAGCAGGAAGCCCAATGTGGGGCTCAATCCCAGGACATTGGGATCATGACCTGAGCTGAAGGCAGACGCTTAATGACTGAGCCACGCAGGGGCCCTCAGATTTTAAGTTTGATGTATCTTTTTATCCCCAAAGTATTAAACACTGTGCATTGCATATAGAGGGTACTCAGTAAATATTAATGGAATGAGCTTTTGTTCATGTATTTTACTGCTATTTCAGAGTAAGTATATGAAAAGTTGCTTACACATTTATTAATGAAAAGTGATCTGAGTGGTGGATCATTTAGTTCTGGAATTACAATTTGGAGACCTATATGAGTCTTCTTGCTAGTAGACCAGTGGTTAACTAATGTAGTTGTGTTAAATATTTACAATCCAATCTAATACATATGCCTTCCAGTTTATCGTAAACTCAGAAAAATGTTCCAACTTATTTTAAATTGGGAAAACCTTCAAGTTCAAAGCAATTTTCTCTATTTTCAACTTCTCAAAAATAATTCATGCAGTGCTGAACCTTGAAAGTGTTATTCATCCTTAGTTATCCTATAATGGCTAATGATTAATATGAGAAGTGTCCTATATTATAAATTATTCTTATTACATTTGTCCAAATTAAATACAAACTTGAGGAAATTAAAGTTAGTATCCTAATCTCTTAGATAGTAAGTCATATTTATTGAAGTTGACCAAGTTCAGCTGGCCAAATAGTTGTATGCATATATAGACAGCCTGAAAGTCATCTGTAGGTTATGCCATGCAATCTTTTATTAAAATTTCTGAATGAAAATTCTATAGAACATAAGAATTAAGGCCAAAGTGTTATTTTAAATGCATAGTTTAATGGCTATTTCAAGATTCCATATTTTAACGACAAAGAAAATTATTTAAAGTCTAAAATCAGAGAAAAACTTTCCCCAGACTAAAATCTACCAGGAAAATTAATACATGAAGCATCATTTTTTCTCTCAATTGTTTCTTCCATGGATATTTTAAATATCCATTTTTAACTAGTTCTTTCCTAAAAACATACATGTAAAATGACTTATGTTGTTACAAATGGTATTATATGTATATAGAGACAAACTTGACCTAAAGAAGTATAAGTTATAGATGTTTGTTTCATCACTTAGTGAAAATATCAAAAGTCTATGACCCAAATTTGAAACTCAATTCTAATTGTAATAGAATGGTACTATATGAATGCAATTAAATGTAGAATTTTTTGTACTCTGTTTCCCTTCAAAAATATATTTGATCACTAAAAAATGATGATTACAACTATTTTTAAGGATGGAAAAATTCAGAGAAAATAACATGAAAAAGTTTTACATACATATATACAAATTACATATATGATGTGTATGTATATATATATTTTTTGAAGGTCAGCAACCTCAAACTGAAATTGAGCCATCCTATCTGAATAAGAGTTCTGATTAGAACATAAGACAAAACAAATTTCTACACTAAAAAAAAAAAAAAAGTCAGTGTAGTTACTATGAATGGGTTTCAAACCTTGCTCTAAGCTTCCTGGCAGCTGAAAAGAGAGGAAAATATAATGGTCTGTTACTTAACCTCAGCAGTGGATTTATGACAGTACTCTCTTCAAAGACACATTGTGAAAATATCCTGAGAAAATGTAGGTGAAGTGTTTGGCATAGGGCCTGGTGCACAGGAGATGTGTAAGGATGTTATCTAGTATTACTATCTAAAAGGAAAAGACAAGTGAAGTTTCTCATGAAAGACATAGTTAATGCCAAGTAAAAAAATCCTAAGAGAATTTTCCTATATGGATCATTGTATCAGGAACCTAAATGAGAGTCATTTCATTAAACTTGACTGCGTGTGCCAGTAGAATCTGAATTACGATAGTTTCTTTTTTCAAGTAATGCTCATTGTATTGGTGTCAGGCACAATGCCTTGCACATAATGAATAGTCATGTTTAACTGATCTTGTTACAAAGTAATGCTCTTCAATAAATATTTCTGGCTTTCAAAGCCTTTCCTTTTTCCTCCACAGTCTGTAAATTACCTGAGCTTTGGCCAAGGCTCTCCTCTTCAACAATTCCAACTACTTGCAAGGGAAAAAACAATCTCAATTCCCAGTCAATGCCTGCCATAAGAAAGCACATCTATTCATCCACAGCCAAGAAATGGAAGAGTAGAATATGCATCATATCTTCCTTATTGTGTTGCAAGCTGAAATTTGACCTTCCTAAAAAAATATGAGAATTTAAGTGAATCTCAACTTCCTGATTTTCCCCCATACCGCCCATTCTCTTTATAACCAAGTTCCAACTTGCTATCTCTGTTTCCTCCTTTTACTCCGAACCCACCAGTAAAACTGCACTGCAAGGTCTCAATGACTCCTCATTACCAAACCTTAAAGGCATTTCAATTTGCATGTATTTATTGACAACCACAAAACATACGTATTTTGAAACACATCCTCTTTTTTGAAATTCTCTCTTCTTATAACTTATGTGATACCGTATTTTCATAGTTTCATGGTTCTCCTCCTATTCTTAATCATTTTCTTTCCTTTCTTTTCTCCATCTAATTCTTAAATCTTGATGTTCCTAGAAGTACCATCACTGGCTCTTTTTTCTCACTTTTACAGCTCTTTCCAGGAAAATTCACTCTTATGCATCTTTCCTCTGCCCCACCTTGTCCACAAAGCCATCCCTGAGCCCCCTAATCTACACCAACAGGAAAGGAACTATGAAACCTTTACACCCTCAAGGAGCATGCACTACAACACAGCCATGGAGAATGAAGTGGGGAAAAAAGCTCCCAAAGGACAAAGTCAGGAGTCACAGAGAACACGCACTAGAGAATTCCTCTCAGATAGCAAAGCCAAGAGCTACCACAGAGCCTAATGAAGGAGCTTTTCTAATACCAGAGAAGAAAGACTTCTTAAGTTCTGTCCAGCAGAATTTGATAACTGCTATGAATGACTTCTATGTCTTTCTCATTTCCCTCTTTTCTGAATGGGAAACTTTATGGCAGTTATTCTACTTGTTCTCTACTATTAAATAATGAGAGCTTATGGGGCAGAGTGCCTTTTAGTTTATAGGTTATCAAACCACAAGAAGCTATATCTATCTGACCCAGATGTACCCAGAGATCAAGGACTTTGAGTTGAATGAGTAACTTAATGGAATTTGGGAGTTATCTTCCTTATGGAGGAGCTGATGGTGTCCTATGAACGAACAGCAGTATGTTCAAAGATATTTGGGACTCCAAAATGCTGTCTGCCAATATTCACTTTACTCTTTTTCAGTGGTGATAGTCTCCAGTTTGAGGCTTGGCACAAAGCTTCTCAGAATAGAGAATGCAGCTTCCACTTTCCTTTTGCAGCTAGGTATAGGACTAAATTCTGACCAATGGGATGACAAGCCTAAGTGTTTAGGTAGCAGCTTCTGGCAATCTTTTTGATGAGACAGAGCATGTGTGCCCTTTGCTCTCTTCTTTCTCTCTCTGCCTTGTCGTGGATGTCACCATCCACAAGGCAGTAAGATAAGGAACGTTTGTCCCTTGTGTTATAGAGCACCATATTGATCTGCAAGTACCAACTCAGATTTTTATGTGCAGCTAAAATAAACCTCTGTACCAGTTTAGGCAAGAACAAAATAATCTGAAGATCTGTAACACGCAAATGATATATAAAACCTCAAGAACAGACAAGTTCATCCAAGGAACATATCTTACTGCCTTGTCATGAATGGTGACATCTAAATTCCAGGCAGCAGGTTGGAGGGAGAGAGAAAGAAGAGAGCAAAGGGCACCCATGCTCTGTCTCATCAAAAAGATTGCCAGAAGCTGCTACCTAAACACTTAGGCTTGTCATCCCATTGGTCAGAATTTAGTCATATACAAGGTAGACAGGCAACCATGGTATGAATCCAAAAATATTGTTTTAAGCCTACAAATTTCTGTCATTTCTCATGTTCTGGCTTTCATTTTCATGTTTACTCTGTATACACAGTATTTATGCTGAGCCAATCTCCTATCAGATGTGACCTTGCCCCACAGGAATAACCAGTGGAAAACACTGTTCTAATAAAGTCAATGGAAAGTTCACAGACTTGCCCAAATCTTATCTGCCCTATTTATAGTCCAAGAAACAACTAGAACATTTAGGGTAAAATGGGCTTTTCTGAATAACCCATCATTCACAATCATAACTAAAAAAAAAATTACAAAATCTCAGAATTAGAAAGTGCCCTCAGACCCTTCTAAACCAACATACTATCATAAATAAAGATTATATATCATAAATATAATTTAATAAGAATCCTAAATTAACAAATGTAGAAGCTATTCCTACAACATGCTTGAAAGAGAATAAAAAACTTCAAGAAATAACTTAGTAAATGTAAAAATGTTGTTTCAAGTGTTTCTCATGTTGTCTCAAGGTCTTTTCCATCTCTAATATTCACAAAAACAAACTCATTGATGATATTCTGACATCAGCAAGGAAGCTCAGTTTAAATATCGGGAGCCATCTTTTAACTTTAAGGTCATTAATGTTGCTAGAGTTTACCAAAGTAGTTTATGGAATCTCCCTTAGAGGTTTTTAAACATCAGTTAGACACTCATTTGAAGGAATTAGTTTAAGATAACTCAAATATACTTCTTTTGCAGCAGGGAGTTGAACCACAACATTGTTTTACTATGACACTATTTCCTGGCTGGAAATTGAAGGTGGGAAAAGAAAATAACAGTGAGTTTGAAGTTTGGGGTTTTATTATTTAAATCATTTCCTCATATTTAATGAGCTGCAAATTTCACCATTTATGGCATTTAAATACATTCAGGACTCTAGGACATTTGTCATACCCTTGCCAAATGGAATTTATTTAATTTCTGACTAATTTATACTTAGGATTTCTCTGAAGGAGGCATAATGTCTTGGTTCTGGCTCCAGCTTTATAACTTCCAGTCAAGGCAGGAGAACCGCAAGACTGAGCTACCACAGTGGACTGACCTCTATTGTTCAAGGACATCTTGGCTTGCCTGGACACTCTTTGATACTTGAAACTAGTATTTGAAGTCATAGAGAGAAGTCATCTCTATGGTTTGGAAGCAGTTAACTTTTCCGACCGACAAATCTATGCAGTCAACTCTTAATTAATGGGTTAATGAGGTGGAGAAAGGCAATGGCTGAATTCTAAATTGTAGATAAAACAAAACTGCAATTAAGCATGGTTAATCCACACCCAAATCACCACTCCAACATTCTAAATTAATAGCAAAAGAACATGTATAAAACAGTAACGGCAAATTGACCCAAAGACTTATTCTAAATGCAGCCTTGGAAATCAGGGTTATCAAGTACAGAGTTTACAGGACAGTGATGGGCTGTGCTCCATACTTTTTTTTTTTCCCCTTTAAGACAACTCTGGATACAGAACTCTCAAAGGGTGTAGGAAAACAAGGTCACTTTAAATTCCCCATGCCCCAACAAGATCATAATTAGCAACAAGTAATGGAGCAAATTATTAAATGGCTGGAATAAAACATTGTTTGTTGATGACCACTACAAATGACACCAATTTTAAGACTCATTAAATGCCTGGTAAGTGAAGTATTTATGTCGGAGTTCTTCTTGCAGAAAGAGAGGACTGCCTCAATGACCCTCTCCCAAGTCTGGCCCAAGACTACAGGAACTGAAAGGAACAAAGCTCCTGTGAGTGGGGCTTTCTAAAACTGCTGCTACGGTGTCTACAGGCTACTGATTAAATTATAGGGCATTATGGCCAAAGTGCCTTCATCCTCAGTGCTTTCCATCCAAAGACTGCTCTAAAGGCAACAGTAAAGTTGTTTTAAAGGTGGAAGGAGACTAATATTAAACCCAGTTTTCTTTCATGAAAATGTATGGGGAATGGGTGCACATGACTGACTTCCCTTAGACACAGCAAGCAGGGGAAAAATTGACCTTGGGCTATACAACCTTGTGTTCAGTTCCCCAGTTCTTTTATTTCCTGCCCATGTGCCCTTGAGCAAGTCCTTTATTTTTCCCTAAAGCTGTTTTCTTATAAAAAGAGGAAAAAAGAAAAAAGAGAAAGAAAAGAAAGAGGTGCGGAGGGGTGAAAGGGAGGAGAAGAAATCTGTATGACACCTTAATGGATTGCTGTGAGGGTCAAAAAGTTAATTATATGAAAGTTTTTTGCAAAGTGTAAAAATTACAGAATACGAGGAATTACCAGGTATAGACTATCATTACTTGAGTAATTATCAATTTGATGTTCTCTTAAGTACCAAAATCCTGTTCCAAAATCCATATATATTTTTTCCCAGAAGTTGCACTTTCTAATGCAGGATAAAGATACAATACTTAAAAGCTACAATCCATAAACCACATATATACAATATGTGTCAAGTACCAGACCCAGCACATAGTATACCATTTTTTTATATATACATATGTCTCATAATTAATCTGTAAATTGTCCAACTTCTATGAAATGGTGAACTATTTTTATAAAAACCGGGTATCTAGTGATCATGCCAAATACTTTACGTCTTACCGCTGCCTAAAATATTTTCCCTCAGGATGGTAGTCTTGATTTTCTTTCCTGTCCCATTCTGTAATTACCCCCTTCTCTGAAATTACCAAAAGAACACCTCAACTAATAACTATTCTTTACTGAGAAAATTTAGAAAAAAACAAATTGACATTTATTGTACACCTATTATGGGCTAAGCACTTTACATGTAACACTACTGAAACAAGTGGGAAGCCTCACGCTTGCTGAGAAACTATCATACCCCAGGCACTGTAATAAGCAATTTCCACATGTCATTTAATTCTGACAGCAATAATTTAAAAAATGCCTATTTTTCAGATGAGAAAAGTAAGCCTCAGTGAGATGAAACTGGCCCAAATTCACACACCACACTGCAAATTCAGGATTCCAGATTAGCTTTCTCATTCCAAATATATTTAAATATTAACCAGTTGATATGTATAGGGGAAATAAGGTTCACAAAATTATTCCTAAAGTATCCAATTATCTATAGAACAACCTCATCAATACACATCTCAAGACCAAAATACTGGTGGTAAAATAAAAATATAGCTGCACTTGAAAAGGAAGTTATCACATTTGACCCCACCTTTTTTTACTTAGTTATATTTTCCTTGGATTTGGGCTTGTGAAGCATTTCTTGGGTTTTTGTTAGAGGCAGAGGCCTATTCTGTCTTAGGCTGCTTTTTGGGGAGAGCCAGGAAACGATGAAATTTGACAAGTAAAACTTTATGAATTAAAGAATTTTTAAAAATTAGGGCTGCAATAATGCTATTGGCATTAATTCAATCATGAAGTATTTCTTGTGTAACTACTATGTTCTCAGCCCTAGCAAAATATCATCCCCAGAGTCGACTAGATGCCCTCTTTTATCATCTTAGCACACCCTTCATGTTTCCTGCAGAGCTACTGAATATCCTTCTGCCAATGAGGCCATACACTAGGGCACATAAGGGTAGGGACTACGTACTTGTCTTATTGCTGCTCTATTCCCAGGCTCTTTCCCAGGAACATGGGGACAGGGACACACAGACATGTACACAGCCCTCATGGAATGTCTGCTCCACGAATGAATGAGCTAAAGGGTTTAGCAGTTGGCCAGCCATACAATCAATGGTAGAGCACTGCTGTTGGCATTTCCTAAAGTTATATCAATTCTAAGCAAACTTTAAGTATAAACCAAAAAACCACCTGGCTTCAATATTTCAAAAATAACTTGTTGCACATTTTGGCCTTATCAGAATGTTTCCTGTGGCTTTTCTACATGTAAAATGATCAAAGCCAAACTCTCCAAACTGATCTCAACCAAAACAGAGAACCGCCTGCCATGACACCTGCATCGAGCCATTTCTGCTCATTCTCAGTCATATTCTCTTTCAAAGGCAACAGCTTCTTTTACGTTTTGAGGATCTTTTCCAAATTCATTTCTCAACAAGTGGCTATACATGTCTGGCCTTATCTTCTGCCCACTGTTAACTATTAGTATTCCAAATGCAGCTCAACTGCACAATGGTAAAAAATTTAAAAAAAAAAAAGTAACTGTCCTAAGGCAAAGAATAAGAAAACTACCCATTAGAAATAATAAAAAATTGGTATTAAGAATAAATCTGTCAGGTTAAAATTTTCAGAGAAAGCTCTAGAAAAATAAATTCTAATAACCTTCCTCACTGATCATGATTATCACTATTTCAATTATTTTAAAAAAATTTAAATTTGTAAAAACAAATTATTTAATCAGGTTGGCTTTTAAGTCTAGAATCACTGCAAATGGGCTTGTATGTACATACAGAAATCAACATTTCTATTTCCAGAAGGTTCATTTTCTATAACATCACCTTTGTTTCCCTTTACATAACAGGGTTTTCTTTCAAATTTCTCCCATCACAAATGGGAGAATACCATCTCTGCCGCACCCTTTGCAGACAAAGCTTTTCTCTCCTGAAATAATCACGTCCTTTTTCCTGAACTTCCTTCCATAAACAATTCTCTAGGATAACTCAGTCACAATTTTTTACCAAATGAGATTTACCACCTCTGTTTAAAATGGCAACACCACTTCGCTTGCATGGACAGACTAATGATCTGCGAAGCCTATTTTTAAATGAACTCAAGATACAAAAATGCACTGCCCTTTTGTGTAACCTTTGACCACTGGCTCTAAGTTTTCTCAATGTGTTTTGGTAAGACATGCTCAACCAGTAGTCTCCTTTCTTGTGAATTTTCTTCTTTGGGGATTCTTTTTTCACTGTGCAATGGCATCTTTTGTCTCTAATAGCCAGTGGAAAATCTTTTTATGAAAATGAAACTTTCGCTCTGGAAATTTCAAAGATTTATCAAGATACCAATCTCCCAAGTTCAAATTTCTTCTCTTTATCAGTGAAGTGAAATAATGTTATGGTTATTATACTTTCTTTCCTTTAATAATTCATAACACTATAATAATAATAGTAAAGACTATTTTTATATCTTTTACATTTTTGCTATGAAATACATCACATATGTAAAAGATTGTGTTAAATGTAGGAACTTGACTTTTCATGTTTAATTCTTCAGTCCTCTAGGTATTGTTTGTGCAGAAGATAATGTAGGGATCCAATACTGTTTTTTTCCGTCATTAAACAGTGTCCCCCAATTTGCAGAAGGGTCCATCCTTTCCCCACTGATCTGCAATATCACTACATCATATATCAAGGGCACACAGAAATTTCAGTGTCTTTCAATGTCTGAGTTCTCTATTCTGTTCCTGTGCCAATACCACATGGTCATAATCCCTATAACTTCATAATTATGAGAATTTCAGTTTCTCCCCATTTTAATAATCTCCTGAAATCTCATAAAGTAAATCCATACCTTGCCTTTTTTTTCTTCATTAGTGTTGTATTATTAGCCCTTTGTTCTTACACATGAATTTTAGAATCTTTTCCAAAACCCTTTGGGACATCTTTTTAACTTGCATTAAATTTATAGGTAACTATAAATGTGAACCTGGCATCTTTACAATATTGAATCTTGCTACCTCTGAATATGGTAAGTCTGTATGTTTGAATAATTTTAATACCTTCAAATAAAGTTAATGTTTTTTTCCTGCAGAACCTGTATGTTTTTGTTAGATTTCTAGATTACACAACTGATGTTATTTAGAAATGCAAATGACTTTTTAAAAAACGTTTTACTGAAGCAGAACATACATACAGAAAAATACACGAATCATAACTTACAACCCAGTGAATTATCAAAGTGACTTTGTCCACGTGACTACCACCCACATAAAAATAGAGTAATACCAGCACCCAAGAAACCACCAGTACCAAAACCACTATCAACTTCCTCCCCAGGGATAAACACTCTTATCGTCAATTTCTATCACCACTACCCTTGCCTTGTCCTCTTGTTATATAAGTGAAGTCATACAGACTATTATTCTCTGCTTTCTCTAATATCAGGTTTGTAAGATTCATCTACGTTATTGCATGTAATATAGTTCATTCTTTTTCATTTCTTTATAGTATTACACTTTGTGAATGTAGGAATATAACACAATTTCTCCTTCCTCATGATAATGGATATTTAAATAATATCCAGTTGTTGGTTGTTACAAATAAAACTGCTATGAACATTCTTGTATATGTCTTTTGGTAAAAAACATATACATACAAATATACCTTTTTATATTTACCAACTGGTTGGATATCCTATTTTTTAAAGTGCTTATTCAAGCCAAATGCCCTTTTTTTATATTCAATTATCTATCTTTACCATAGTAATTTGTAGTAATTCTTAATGCTCTGGCTACATGCCCTCTATCAGTTCCATGCATTGCTGGTATCTTTTCCCACTTACTAAGTTTTATCTTACGATGAACAGAAGACCTTAATTTTAATGTTGAACAACTTATTAATAATATTTTCCTTTATAACAAGCACTTTTTTATGTCCCTTTTCCAGAAATCACTCCCTACCCCAAGGTCATGAAGATTATCTCCAATGCTATCTTCTAGAAGATTTAGTATTTTACCATTTGCACTTAGAAATAGATTTTACCTAGAATTTACCTAGATTTTACCTAGACTTTTGCATAGCATGTGAAGTAGGACTTAAGTTTTATTTTTCCCATATGGTTCTCTAATTCAGAACCATTTATTTAAAAGATTGTCATAGTCCCACTGCTCTGCAGTGTCACATTTGACATAAATTATAGGAGGATTAGTTGGTAGAATTTGTGTTTTGTTCCATTGGTCTATTTGCCCAGCTTTGCATAAGTAATGCACCATATTAATTATTTTGGCATTAAAATCAGTATTTGTATCTAGTACTGTCTCCTAACTTTGTTGTCCTTCAACATTGTCTTATTTTTCTGTATAAATTTTAAAAAATCAACTTGTCAAATGACACACACAAACATACATACAACTTTGTGGGAATTCTGATTAAGGCTGCACTGATCTGGGACACCTGGGTGGCTCAGTCAGTTAAGCAGCAGACTCTTGATTTTGGCTCAGGTCATGATCTCAGCGTTGTGGGACTGAGGCCTCTATCGGGTTCTGCGCTCAATGCACAGCCTGCTTGTCCCTCTCCCTCTGCTCCTCCCCCCACTTATTCCCTCCCTCTCTCTCAAATAAATAAAATCTTTAAAAAAAAAAAGATTGCACTGAATCTAAAGATTCACTGGGGTAGAAGTAACATGATGACAACTGTCTTCCAAACATGAACATACTATAACCATTCTTCTATTAGATATTTTTTAATTTTTCTCTAGAAATGTTTTATAGTTTTCTATGAAAAGCATCTACATTCCTTTCATTAAATTTACTCCTAGGTATTTTTGTTTGTTTTCACAAATGGCATTGTTTTTAAATTTCATGTTCAAATTGTTGCTGGTATTTAGAAACATGATGACCCTGTTTAAATGGCTTTCTTCATTTCAGTTATTAATTTTAATTATCTGTAGATGGTTTTGAATTTTCTATGTATACAGTTGTCATCTGTGAAAAACAACAGTGTCTTATTCTTTCTTTCGTCTTATTTGTTAACTGTTTTCCATTTCAAGAAGGAAAATGGAAAAATCAAAAAAGGAAATCTTAAAAAAGGTAAGTTCCTGTTATAAAGTTCTGTGAATAGATTTTGAATACTTTTCTTCACTTTTCATCCATCTTTCCTCCACTCATAATTAAAGATACCCAACCATACTTCACAGCTACTATTTCACCCATTCTTGTAGGTACCTAATCCGGACCACATGGCCACACACTTTCTTTCCTGCTATCTAGACTTCCTACCTCTTTGACTCTCTCCTACATCAATATGCAACCTAATATTCCCAAAGCTAAGGCTCATTACTCACCTGTGAGACACAGAGCCTTGTGCTCCGTACCACACATTTAATCCTCACAACAAACCAATGACGGTGATACCATTAAAAGAGTGTGTTTTCTTCTACAAGAAGAAAAGTTAAGAAAAGCTTTTTAAAATAAATGTTTGGTTTTTTTGTCTTTTGGTTTTTGGTTTTTTCTGCTGTGCAAGAGCTTTTTATCTTGATGAAGTCCCAATAGTTCATTTTTGCCTTTGCTTCCCTTGCCTTTGGTGATGTTTCTAGGAAAACGTTGCTGCAGCTGAGGTCAAAGAAATTGCTGCCTATGTTCTCCTTTAGGATTTTGATGGACTCCTGTCTCACATTTAGGTCTTTCATCCATTTTGAGTCTATTTTCATGTGTGGTGTAAGGAAATGGTCCAGTTTCATTCTTCTGCATGTGGCTGTCCAATTTTCCCAACACCATTTGTTGAAGAGACTGTCTTTTTGCCATTGGACATTCTTTCCTGCTTTGTCAAAGATAAGTTGACCAAAGAGTTGAGGGTCCATTTCTGGGCTCTCTATTCTGTTCCATTCATCTATGTGTCTGTTTTTGTGCCAGTACCATACTGTCTTCATGATGACAGCTTTGTAATAGAGCTGGAAGTCCGGAATTGTGATGCCGCCAGCTTTGCTTTTCTTTTTCAATATTCCTCTGGCTATGCGGGGTCTTTTCTGGTTCCATACAAATTTTAGGATTATTTGTTCCATTTCTTTGAAAAAAGTGGATGGTATTTTGATGGGGATTGCACTGAATATGTAGATTGCTCTAGGTAGCATTGACATCTTCACAATATTTGTTCTTCCAATCCATGAGCATGGAACGTTTTTCCATTTCTTTGGGTCTTCCTCAATTTCTTTCACGAGTATTTTACAGTTTTCTGAGTACAGATCCTTTGCCTCTTTGGTTAGATTTATTCCTAGGTATCTTATGGTTTGGGGTACAATTGTAAATGGGATCGACTCCTTAATTTCTCTTTCTTCTGTCTTGTTGTTGGTGAGTAGGAATGCCACTGATTTCTGTTCAAGAAACAGTCAAAAAAACCAAAAGACAACCGACAGAATGGGAGAAGATATTTGCAAATGACATATCAGATAAAGGACTAGTATCCAAAATCTATAAAGAACTTATCAAACTCAACATCCAAAGAACAAATGATTCAATCAAGAAATGGGCAAAAGACATGAACAGACATTTTCCCAAAGAAGACATCCAAATGGCCAACAGACACATGAAAAAGTGCTCAACATCGCTCGGCATCAGGGAAATCCAAAGCAAAATCTCAATGAGATATTATCTCACACCAGTCAGAATGGCTAAAATTAACAAGTCAGGAAACGACAGATGTTGGCGGGGATGTGGAGAAAGGGGAACCCTCCTACACTGTTGGTGGGAATGCAAGCTGGTGCAGCTACTCTGGAAAACAGTATGGAGGTTCCTCAAAAAGTAGAGCTACCCTACGACCCAACAATTGCACTACTGAGTATTTACCCCAAAGATACAAATGTAGGGATTCGAAGGGGTATGTGCACCCTGATGTTTATAGCAGCAATGTCCATAATAGCCAAACTGTGGAAAGAGCCAAGGTGTCCATTGACAGATAAATGGATAAAGAAGAAGTGGTATATACATATACAATGGAATATTATGCAGCCATCAAAAGGAATGAGATCTTGCCATTTGCAACAACATGGATAGAACTGGAGGGTGTTATGCTGAGTGAAATAAGTCAATCAGAGAAAGACATGTATCATATGACCTCACTGATACGAGGAATTCTTAATCTCAGGAAACAAAATGAGGGTTGCTGGAGTGGTGGGGGGTGGGAGGGATGGGGTGGCAGGGTCATAGACAATGGGGAAGGTATGTGCTATGGTGAGCACTGTGAATTGTGCAAAACTGCTGAATCACAGACCTGTACCTCTGAAACAAATAATACAATATATGTTAAAAAAAAAAAAAAGAAGAAGAAGATAGCAGGAGGGGAAGAATGAAGGGGGGGAAATTAGAGGGGGAGACGAACCATGAGATACGATGGACTCTGAAAAACAAACTGAGGGTTCTAGAGGGGAGGGGGGTGGGAGGATGGGTTAGCCTGGTGATGGGTATTAAAGAGGGCACATTCTGTGTGGAGCACTGGGTGTTATACGCAAACAATGAATCATGGAACACTACATCAAAAACTAATGATGTAATGTATGGTGATTAACATAACAATAAAAAATTTAAAAAATAAAATAAAATAAACTTTTGTTGAATGAAGACTTTATTGGAAAAACCTATACATACCTGTAAATGTATATATACCTACAGATGGTCCCTGACTTATGATGGTTTGACTTACGATTTTTTGACTTTACCATAGTGCAAAAGCAATATGCATTCAGTGGAAGCAGTACTTCAAATTGTGATTTTTTTTTCCCCCGAGCTAGCGATATATGGTATGATATTCTCCCACCCGCTCTCCCACAGCTCCCAGTCAGCTGCACAATCACAAGGGTAAAAAAACAATAGAATGAAGAACCACCGTGGGCCCATACAACCATTCTAGTTTTCACTTTCAGTGCAACATTCAATAAATTAATAAGATATTTAACACTTTATTATATATAGGCTTGTGTTAGGTGATTTTGCCCAACTGTAGGCTAATGTAAGTGTTGAGAGCACGTTTAAGGTAGGCCAGGCTAAGCTGCTGTGTTGGTGTGTTAGGTGTATTAAATGTACTTTTGACATATTATTTCAACCTACAATGTGCTTATCAGGATGTAACCCCATTGTAAGACAAGGAAGATCTGTATATACTTATCCATTTATAGTTCAAGGAAAAAAATATGGAAGGAGAAAGACAAGTAGAAAGTTTTGTATCACTGATGAATAAAGATCCATTTTAAATATGCTTATGTGTACCCAAGGAGGAAAACCAGCATCATGAATCTGTCCTTTACAAAAATTCTTTAGGACAAAATGAGAGAATTTCATCTTTATACCCTGCCCTTTCAGTCCTTCCCTTCTTTGCAGAAATTCTATTAAAGAGGGTATTTGTGGCACCTATACTTTTTCTCTTTGCTACATAAATAGTTTTCTGGTGAAGTTATACAAAGGTCACAAATACACGGCAGGTGAGAATTTTAAAAATAACATAAAAATTTAAAAGACAAAGATTATCTGGGGCTCTGTCAAATCCTGGCTGAGTGAATTTGAAAAAAGCCTCAGCTCTATTTTTTTCAATTATGATATAATAACCTTGCCACTTGCCTCAAAGAATTGTGTGAATTAATGCAATAAAATAATTTGAGTTCCTCCAAAATAGGCACTCTAAAAATAAGTAATGTTGTTTTGCACTGTTCCATTAACTTTAGATCTCCTTATTTTAAAAAGAAAATACAAGGGAACAAATATAGTTCTATAGTAAAATAGACAAGTATAGAACTACTACAGTTCTATAGTAATATAGACAAGTATAGTATATATTCTAACTACTTGCTCTTAAGAAAATGATTATTTTGGATGCATATCTCTATATTATATTTCTTCCATTTCTTGAGAAACAGCATTCATAATTTTAAAATGTATTTGCCCTAAGATGAAATCAGAGGGAGACAAACCATGAGAGACTCTTAACTGTAGGAAACAAATTGATGGTTGCTGGAGGGGAGGTAAGTGGGGGTATGGGGTAACTGGGTGATGGGCATTAAGGAGGGCACTTGATGTAATGAGCACTGGATGTTATATGCAACTGATGAATCACTAAACTCTACCTCTGAAACTAATAATATACTATATGCTAATTAATTGATTTTAAATAAAATTTTTAAAAGTATATTTGCCCTTTGGCCCAGAAATTCTACCACTGTAAATTTTGCCTAAGAAACATGCCAAAATAGCAAAAAACAAAAATTTAAACAAAAATATATTTATTGTAGCCTAACACAGATAATGATCCAATAATGGGGAAATGTTTAAGTAAATTGTGATTTAACCACATGATGAAACATCATGTAAACAATGAAATATATATGTTTTAACAAGAATTTCATAACAGGAAGGAAGAGGGCTTATGTTATAAATGAATGTGTGTTCACTATACGGGAATTTTAAAACCTAATAAAAATAAATAAATAAAAATAAAGTTAAGTGAGGGGTGCCTGGGTGGCTCAGTCGTTAAGCGTCTGCCTTCGGCTCAGGTCATGATCCCAGGGTCCTGGGATCGAGTCCCCACATCGGGCTCCCTGCTCAGCGGGAAGCCTGCTTCTCCCTCTCCCACTCCCCTTGCTTGTGTTCCTGCTCTCACTGTGTCTCTCTGTTAAATAAATAAAATCTTTTAAAAAAATAAATAAATAAATAAAGTTAAGTGAAAAAAAGACAACGGAATTGTTTATACACTCCATTGCTATATACTTTGGTATAGAGCTCAGCTATACCAAAAAAAGGATTAAAATGAGAAAAGGTTAACAATGCATATCTTAGAATGGCTGAGTTATAATTACACTATCCTTTTTAAATTTCTAATCATCTATCATGAATTTTTATTATGGTTATCATGAGAAAACTGGAAATCCTATTTTAGACAAAATGCTTTCAGGATACATTTTAAATTCAACGGATTGAGTTTACCAAGAAAGGGAAGCAAAGCAATGCATAAAACTCTGCTTCCAAGAGATGGACACTACTAGCAGACTCATCAACACTTACACATTTTATTCAATAAGGAGTAAAATTAATCAACTAGTGGGCCTCAGTACTGTGAGGTCCCCTGCTCTAGTACCACAAAATAAACTCTGCAAAACAGCACTTAGTCACTTAGTACACCCCAGCTCCACTGTTCATTTCATTGCTATCACTAGACCAGATATCTGGTTCATCTGGAGCACAAGGTCTGTTTACCAAAATTGGCCTAATGGGCAATTACTGCCCACCTCCACGACAGAGAGCTAAATTATTTACCCTTCTAAAGTATACATGTAGATTATGTTAGTCCTGAGACTACTAATAATTTATTTGAGGATAAAACTCTGACAACCAACCACAGTGGCTGAGTTAACTTTCTGAGGACAACCTGTTCTCCTTTTTCATTCTTTTACTTTGTTTAGTTTGGGACAGGCACAATTTTGCCCATCACATGAGCCATAAACCTGCCAGAAAATTTCCTCTGGTTTCAGGCAGCCTTTGTTCATCAGACCTGAAGTGAGTAACTGCTTGCACTCTGACCTCAGCAAATGGGAGATACATGGAAAACCTAACATGTGAGCAGTTACATCTCACTGCATGTTTTGTGGTCAACCTCAAGTCACACATCTGACCATCCTTATTCTGAGACTAAAAATAGTCTCAGAGGGAAAAGCATGGGCTTTGAAATCAGAAAACATTTGGTCCAAATCTTGGCACATTTACTTGTCCTGCAACTTTGGGCAAGTTATTTGACCCCTAGAGCCTTAATGTCTTCATGTGTAAAATAATGGCAACAATTCTTAACCTTTTTGAGTTTGTAGGAAGATTTCTTTTTATAGGTAGAAGGTTTAACACAGCATTTGATATCAATATTCATGAAGTTGTAGTTAAAATAAATGTGCAGGTGCTAAAATAAAAATTTCAATTGGAACACTTCCTAAAATGAGGAACTGGAGCAGGTCCAAAAGTGCTCAAAGAATCTAAGAACCAGAGAAAAGACCCTGCATTGATAGGATATGAAGATTGGGAGTTGGAGATTAGTAAAGAGGAGGTTTATTGTATATTTTCAGCACCTGGATAATATTATTTGGACCATTTTTTTCCTTAATTAGTATTACTGGAGTCCAACACACAAAAAAGTACAAAATGTAAATGTAATGCACAATGAATTTTCATTAAGCATCCATATAACACCCAACACCACAGGTCAAGAGACAGATCATTGCTAGCACTGCAGAAACCTGAGAGGGATTTTTAAAGAAAGATTTTCAGCAAATTGTCAACCCTTCACCTCAAGCCAAGAGACAGTAGCTTTAAAGGAGGCAATGTCTTCAGTTGTTAGGAACTTAGGGGCAAGAAGCTGACTGAAGTAGCCTATGCAGGAGACTAACTGTTTTCTGGGAATTTATCAGTGCAAAGAATGTATGACTGTTTCTCTTGGACCAAATCTGGGTCTCATATAGGAGACAGAATCATATGGGGAATTTTAGACACTAAGAGTGCCTGCAGGACAACGAACAACCATCAAGAGAAATAAGCAAGGGCTTTCATTCCTAGAGGCAATGGAGGAAATGAGCAACTAGACTAAATAAAAATGCATTTGCCCACGTCAGAAAAATTGCAGGAATTAGAACATGGGATCATCTCTGAAAAACCCATGTGTGCCCATGCAAGCAAGAATCAGCTTTAATGTCTGCCATATCCATACCATGTCACCATCACCTTCACAGTACCTGTCAAGCAAAATGCCCCCTGTCCCCTCCTACCTCCCCACCCACCAACACGAGAAAGATCAGAAACAAGTTAGCAAGCAGAGGAGGAATTAAAAGCTAGGCAAGCATGAGAGCAAGAGCCCATCATGTAGCTACTATTGGTATGCCACCAATCTGGGGACACAAGTTTTCAAGACAAGGAGAAACTTCAACTTTAAATCAAGTTGTGACTTTTAATGAAAACTAATGGCTCTTACATGGGACTGGACATTTTGCTTTTTGGATTTAGACTCTTTGTTTTCTTAAGATTGTCCAGAAAATTCATCAAATTACATATATTTTCAGGGTCAAGAAAAGAGCCATAAAGGAACAATGAAATTAAAAAAAGAAATTCCTTTTCCGACTCATTCAAGTCTAATACACTGGGTTTATCATTTTTATTGTCATGGCAGGCTTTGTGACAGGTGTAGGAAACAGCCACATCTTACCCAATATTGGCATAAGTTAGACCTCCAGGCCCACCAGCAGGATATACAATTACACAAGAATATCTGCCCTGGTGAAGTAGCTGACCCTGAATACAGTTTCTTTAAGTGTCTTTAAAATCAACAGTGTCTATTTTGATGTAGAAAACATCCCATCCTTCCATGTCCCCCACCTGAACTGCAGGGCATAAGTATAGCAATAATGTAGAAGAATACCTGTGGACCACGTCTCTAGGTTACTGCTCAGACCCACAGCACATCCATTTGCTCCTTGCTGTGGGGTGCTGCCAGACAATAAAGCACACGATGGAAAGGTTCATCCAAGAAAGTGTCTTTCCTGCGCTCTGATATTGCCTGCACTTGTCATAGTGACTCTTAGGGCACCGCATCTCATCAAAAAAGCAGGGTTGTCAGCCTAAATGAAAAGTCATTCAAAAATAATCAAAAATGTAACTTTCTTTCTCTGTTTATACCCCGTGACATAAAATTTAAAACCCAGTGACTATAAAAGAAGGTTAAAATATCAAATCCCAGAAATATGCTGTCGGTTAACTCCCACAAGCAGAAGCAGATTAAAATCCAGTTCTTAAATATCAAAGCTGGTAACCTGGTTTATATTTAATAGAGTTTTATAGTTCTAGAACTTAAAAACAGTATTAAAAAAATCATTCCCTAGATCTTTGCATATTGACTGATGAATTAAAATTTAATTTTGCCATAGCTATGAGCCTTTAGCCAAATTCTAGTTTTGACCTAATATTTTGTGTACCTGTCTTCATTAAGAGGCCTTAGTCTACAATCCAAAAGTATCAGAATTGTAAAAAACCTTAAAAATTTCATTCCATACCCCATTTTCCACACAGGGAAAACAATAACCCAGAGGAATAAAGTGACTTGTCTAGAATTGCCTAAGTAATTAGTTATGAAGATGAGTCTAGAACTCCAACTAATATCCTTTGCATTGTACAGGAGATTTTCCACCTCTGTTTTCCACCACCTTTGGGATCTCGAGAAGACTGTTAGCAATTTGCTGCAGACACCAGACTCCATTATCCTTTCCCCATTTCAAACTAAGCAACTCCACTGTAATTTGTTTCATATATTGGCTTCCATGTTAGATTTTACTTGAGGAACACACTTGGCTAAAATAATTTGAAAATCATTTGCTTTCTATGAACATCAGTGAACTTATTTTCAAAAAAAAAAAATGCCCTGTGAATCAAAAGAATAACTGTAAGCATAATTTATCATTTTGCCGTATTCTACAAGGTAAACTTGAATTGCTACTGGCCCTTAAAAAACAACAAATATCAATTAAACAACCTTTAGATTGACATTCCCCTCCCCCGAAAGTGTTAACTTGCAAATAAATCACTAATTGGCCATTAGTTGGACCTTAACTGAATAACTGGTTTTAGCTACATCATATATTGTCTCTTCCTTTGTTTCATTTCACAGAAGTAATCCACTCATGGAAAATATCTTTAGAAAAGGACTCCATGTGAGATGGTAAAAAGACCAATAGGTGTACTTCAGGCATTTCCACAAAAAGCAGGCAAGTTATATTGGGGATGTTAGCGGTAGTCATCATTTCAAAATCCTGTCATTTTTTAGAAACTGTGTGTCCCAGCATACCTTTACTCATATCAACCCCCAATCATTCTAGTTGCACAGAAGGAACTCTAATACCAACCAAGAAAAATCTATGCTCTAGCAGTGCCTGAAGTTTCCTGCCATGTTCACTCCTTATCACTGACCAACATGTATCCTCACAATTGGCTTTTTCGTTAACTGAAAAAAGATGATGGGTAGAGTTAATGAATAGGAAAACAACAACAAGAAAAATGCAATATTTTGGTATAAATTGTACTGATTCTTGGGTTTCTGGTATTTAATACCAATTTTCTATGCTTAGCTGTGGTCCAAGTTATATTCTGTTATGCCAAATTTCTACAGAACAATGTGTTAGCATAGATTGCTAATGGAAAAAGAGTTTATATTAAAAATATAAAGAAATTATCCTGTGTAAAAATGGCTACATTAAGGGATTTTATTTAGTCAAGATAAGGGAATACAATAACACTTTAAACATTGTATATAAAAAAATTAATAAATTATACTGATTTTCCAAGAATAAGATGGAAATCACATAAGCCAAGATGAATCGAACCTAATGGGTAATAAGTTAGTGTAAGGAGTTCAGTACATGTCTGGGGGCAAAGAGCTACCCTTTTCACCTTCTACGTGATAATCTGACCTTAAGTTAACTTTCTAGCTCTGTTCCCTTCGAAGCCCAAGAAAAGCTAGCATGGGGTATATTTTACAAGGCAACTTTGCTTATAGTAAAAATGATCTCTGACTGGTAGCCTGCATCTGGCTGGAAGAACAATAAATACCTCTTTGGGATCTCATCTGTAGGGCCTAACTTCTTTTACTCAGCCTAATATCTTCAAGGGTTCATCCATGTTGTAGCATGTATCAGCATTTCACTTTTTTAACAGCTTTATTGAGATACAATTCACATAACGTGCAATCAACTCACTTGGACAGTACAATTCAGGGAATAAAAGGCACAGCATAGGGAAGAGAGTCAATGATATTTTAATAGCGTTGTATGGTGCTACATGGTAGCTACACTTGTGGTGAACAGAGCATCACTTAGAGATGTTGAGTCACTATGTTGTATACCTGAAACCAATGTAACATTATATCAAATATACTCAAATTTTAAAAATTAAAATAAAGTCTACAATTCATTGGTTTTTAGTATTGTAGAGACCCTGTACCCTTTAACTGTCACCCTCCAATCTGTCCATCTCCTCCAGCCCTAGGCAACCACTAATCTACTTTGTCTACATGAATTCACCTGTTCTAGACTTACCTGTGAATGGAATCATATTATTATGTGGTCTTTGGTAAGTGGCTTCTTTCACTTAATATAATGTTTTCAAGCTTATTCCATGTTGCATCATGTGTCAGTACTTCATTCCTCTTTATGGTTGAACAATATTTCATTGAATGCATATACCACATTTTGTTTATCCATCTGTCCACTGACAGCCATTTGGGTTGTTTCCACCTTTTAGCTATTATGAATGATGCTGCTGGAACATTTCAGTACATGTTTTCGTGGGAACATATGTTTTCATTTCTCTTGGACATCTAACCAACCATTTGCTGAGTCATATGGTAACTCCATATTTAATCATTTGAGGAATGGCCAGACTTCCAAATTGGCTGCACCACCTTATATTTTTACTAACAGTGAATTAGGGTTATTCTCCACATCCTCTCCAACTCTTACCTTTTTTTTCTATATGCTTATTTTTAATAATCACCTTTTCCGGGGCAGCTGGGTGGATCAGTTAAGTGGCTCCCTTCAGCTCAGGTCATGATCCCAAAGTACAAGGAAGAGCCACGCATCAGGCTCCCTGCTCAGCAGAGTGTCTGCTTCTCCCTCTCCCTCTGCTGCTCTCCCTGCTCATTCTCTCAAATAAATAAAATCTTTTTAAAAAATTAAAATCAAAAAAATAATCACCTTTTTCTTCTCTAAAGGCCTTGCAAACTTCATTTAGTAATAATTTCAAGAATTTTGCCCAGGTTTTAGATTGTAAAAATTTTCTTCCTATTTTTAAGAGACAGTATTAATAATTGCCTTTGTCAATCTCTTGCACTCATTACCATCTTCGAAGCTTGCTCAAATATCCGCATTTCTCAAAGATCACTTTGCACTGAAGGAAGCAGAAGACTGAGTATCCACTTGTATCTTTTTCTTCAACACTGAGAAGAAATTCTGCATAAAAACAATCCAAAAATATAGATGCTTTCTTTAAAAAAGAAAAAAAGTTAAATTAATTTTGGTTATTTGGTACTACTTTTTTATTTCCCTATATTATTCCTATATTGAATTATAGTAACATGTCATAAAATATAAATCAGCATTATAAAAGATTATTTAACCACAGAACTAGATAGAATATATTCAGATGATAAATAAATACTTGATAGTATTTTAAAGGCAGGATATAACCAAGCTTTTAAAGGAGAATTAACATCTATTCTTCTGAATCTGTCCCAAAAAATAGAAATGGAAGGAGAACTTCCAAACCCATTTTATGAGGCCAGCATTACCTTGATCCCAAACCAAAGACCCCATCAAAAAGGAAAACTACAGACCAATATCCCTGATGAACATGGAAGCAAAAATTCTCACCAAAATACTAACCAATAGGATCCAAGAGTACATTAAAAGGATTATGCACAGGGCGCCTGGGTGGCTCAGTCATTAAGCCTCTTGCGTTCAGCTCAGGTCATGATCCCAAGGCCCTGGGATCGAGCCCCGCATCAGGCTCTCTGCTCGGTGGAAAGCCTGCTTCTCCCTTTCCCTCTGCCTGCCACTTCTGCTACTTGTGCTTGCTCTCTGTCAAATGAATAAATAAATAAAATCTTACAAAAAAAAAAAAAAAGGATCATTCACCACAACCAAGTGGGATTTATTCCTGACCTTCAAGGTTGGTTCAACATCCACAAATCAATCAATGTCATACAATACATTTATTAAAAAAAAAAAAGAATAAGAACCATATGATCCTCTCAATAGATACAGAAAAAGCATTTGACAAAGTACAGCATCCTTTCTTGATTAAAACTCTTCAGAGTGTAGGGCTAGAGGGAACATTCCTCAGTATCATAAAAGCCATCTATGAAAAGGCCACAGCGAATATCATTCTCAATGGGGAAAAACAGAGAGCTTTTCCCCTAAGGTCAGACACATGACAGGGTTGCCCACTCTCATCACTTTTGTTCAACATAGTACTAGAAGTCCTAGCCTCAGCAATAAGACAACAAAAAGAAATAAAAGGCATCCGAATCAGCAAAAAAGAAGTCAAACTCTCACTTTTTGCAGATGATATGATACTTTATGTGGAAAACCCAAAAGATTCCACCCCAAAACTGCTAGAACTCATAAAGGAATTCAGTGAAGTGGCAGGATATAAAAATCAATGTACAGAAATCAGTGGCATTCCTATACACCAACAACAAAACAGAAGAAAGAGAAATTAAGGAGTCGATCCCATTTACAGTTGCACCCAAAACCATGAGATACCTACGAATAAATCTAACCAAAGAGGCAAAGAATCTGTACTCAGAAAACTATAGAATACTCATGAAAGATTGAGGAAGACACAAAGAAATGGAAAAACATTCCATGCTCATGGATTGGAAGAACAAATATTGTGAAGATGTCAATGCTACCTAGAGCAACCTGTACGTTTAATGCAACCCCTATCAAAATACCATCCACTTTTTTCCAAGAAATGGAACAAATAATCCTAAAATTTGTATGGAACCAGAAAAGACCCCGCATAGCCAGAGGAATGTTGAAAAAGAAAGCAAAGCTGGTGGTATCACAATTCTGGACTTCCAGCTCTATTACAAGGCTGTCATCATCAAGACAGTATGGTACTGGCACAAAAACAGACACATAGATCAATGGAACAGAATAGAGAGCCCAGAGGTGGACCCTCAACTCTATGGTCAACTCATCTTCAACGAAGCAGGAAAGAATGTCCAATGGAAAAAAGGCAGTCTCTTCAACAAATGGTGTTGGGAAAATTGGACAGCCACATGCAGAAGAATGAAACTGGACCATTTCCTTACACCACACAAGAAAATAGACTCCAAATGGATGAAAGACCTAAATGTGAGACAGGAGTCCATCAAAACCCTAAAGGAGAACACAGGCAGCAACCTCTTCGACCTCAGCCACAGCAACTTCTTCCTAGAAACATCGCCAAAGGCAAGGGAAGCAAGGGCCAAAATGAACTATTGGGACTTCATCAAGATAAGAAGCTTTTGCATGGCAAAGGAAACAGTCCACAAAACCAAAAGACAACCGACAGAATGGGAGAAGATATTTGCATATGACATATCAGATAAAGGGCTAGTATCCGAAATCTATAAAGAACTTACCAAACTCAACACCCAAAGAACCGATGATCCAATCAAGAAATGGGCAGAAGACATGAACAGACATGTTTCCAAAGAAGACATCCAAATGGCCAACAGACACATGAAAAAGTGCTCAACATCGCTCGGCATCAGGGAAATCCAAATCAAAAGCTCAATGAGATACCACCTCACACCAGTCAGAACGGCTAAAATTAACAAGTCAGGAAACAACTGATGTTGGCAGGAATGCGGAGAAAGGGGAACCCTCCTACACTATTGGTAGGAATGCAAGCTGGGGCAGTCACTCTGGAAAACAGTATGGAGGTTCCTCAAAAGGTTGAAAATAGAGGTACCCTATGACCCAGCAATTGCACTACTGGGTATTTACCCAAAGATACAAATGGAGTGATCCAAAGGGGCACATGCACCCCTATGTTTATAGCAGCAATGTCCACAATACCCAAACTATGGAAAGAGCCTAGATGCCCATCAACAGATGAATGGACAAAGAAGATGTCACACACACACACACACACACACACACACACACACACACACACACACAGGAATATTATACAGCCATCAAAAATGAAATCTTGCCATATGCAATGATGTGGATGGAACTAGAGGGTATTATGCTAAGCGAAATAAGTCAATCAGAGAAAGACAAGTATCATATGATCTCAATGATGTGAGGAATTTGAGAAACAAGACAGAGGATCATAAGGGAAGGGAGGGAAAAATGAAACAAGATGAAACCAGAGAGTGTTTCTCTCTCAGGAAACAAACTGAGGGTTGCTGGACTGTAGGGGGATGGGGGAAAGAGGGGATGGGGTGGCTGGGTGATGGACTTTGGGAAGGGTATGTACTATGGTGAGCGCTATGAACTGTGTAAGACTGATGAATCACAGACCTGTACCCCTGAAACAAATATTATGTTAATAAAAAATTTTTAAAAAAATAAATGCAGGATATAACCCTTTTGAAATAATCCATTGTCTCAAATAAATATTTCCCCAAAAGTTTTTAATCAAATTCAGGTTTTAAATAGAAAGATTATTAACATTGTATTTTACTACCAAAAGCTTACTGAATGATTTTGATCATTTCAAAACAGAGATTATAACAAGAAATTTCATTATTATTCTAATCCAGTCTTATGATTTCATACAATCCAAAACTGCAAAGACATTTGGAATCAGAACATTGAGTTACTCCCTTCCTTTCCAGGTAAATGGAGAACCAAACATTAAACAAACTTGTAAAGAAATGAGCTCAGGTTTAACTATCATGTCACATTGTTCTGGTAGCTAGCATGGTTGATCTTTGTTAAGTAAGAAAAACAAAGAATTATGAGATAAGCTCCAAGTTCCCTTGGGGATTAATATTAATCTGTATTTCTATTATTGAAATTTGTTAAATTCCCAGAACACCACTCTCATATACTAAACATAAACAAACCTATTTTATTACTAACTGTAATTTTAAATTATCTTCCATTTTGGTTATCTAATTCAAACCTAAGCCCCTCCACATTTTAGCATGCTTAATTGAAATCTGTCTGTAAATTTAAATTGTATCTCTTGGGATTCTCATACTTTCCAGGATGAGTGGTTAATATGTGTATGTTCAGACCCATGTGCAAGCCTAACTTTTGGTCACTTTTTGTGTAGTTCAAGTTCTGTCTTGTCCTCTGATATTAATCCTCCAGGGGAAAAAAAAAAAAAAAAGGACAAAGCATCTGGTCAGTACCAGGGTGCTAAAGCAGAGTAAGTAAAAACGGCTTAGGAGGAGCAAACATCCCTCTGATTTTGTTGGCTTCTTTTTTTTAAAGCCTCTCAGGTAGAAGGAACATCTATAGAGGGACATCTAGTGGCAAAGAGGAATCAATACAGTATTGGGTCCATAAGAATATTGGAACTTTACCTTTGCTCCATTTTCATACATCAAAAGGAATAAATTCCTGAGCTCTACATAATGGCCATTTACAGCACTAATAATAGCATTTTAACAACAACAAGGATAATTGAAAAATCAAAGAATTTGAGCCGAATCTTCTTTTTTTCATGATAATGAAACTAAGCTTATAGTCCAGATGGATTTGTTCCCGACAGGTTTCTCTATTTTTTCAAGTCATAGTACTGTTAAGAAGTAAAGAATGGTTTTACCAAAATTAATCTTTCAAGAAGCATTGAAAGCCAGAATAAACCAATTCCCCTTTGTGTTGTTGATTAGTTTAATAGCATTATTTTATAAAGCAATATGACTGTAATAAAAAAAATTATAGAAAACTAATGACCTATATCACAATTAAAATCAAGAAAATAAAGTAACAGCAAATCTTAAACTATTCAGTATCCTTAAGATATTTTCTTATGTGTCTCTTTTACAAACATCTTTTTGCTTCTTTATTTAAAAATGAGATTAAAAATTAGGTAAAAACTACTTCAATGCAAATACTATTTTTCCCATTAGCTTTCTTTCCTGATAAACAGGAAAAGAAACAGCTTTTCAGGTACTCCTGGAGAGCTTTAGAGCCAAAAAACAAAAAAAGGGGGGTGGGGGTGAACATTTAGATCTGGGTCTCAAAAGGAATTTAAGGACTCCAGGTACAATGTTTTGATTTTAAATTAATACTGACCTTCATTTCTTTGACCAACTCGGAATCTTACTCAGGATGAACTTGAAAATAGGCATTAAACTGGCAAGATGTTTTGTGTTCACCTTGCCTCCCATGTGAATTACCTTCCACCTTCAGGGAAAGCGGCCTGAGCACTGCCAACTCCTCTGTGTGCTCACTCTTCTACTACCAATGCTAGTCCTTTTGCTCTTCATGATTACCATCACTTTCCCCTTTGCACTGATAGAAGAGTGGACTTTCATATTTTAATGGCCAATTCTCATTCACATAAGTTTATGAAAATATTAAGGTTGTATTTGGAATTGTTATGCACTCATTAGGCAGAGCTGATATTTTCACTGATCTGGGCATCTTATTTCCTTTTTTGTTGTTGTTACTTTTTATTATTATGTTATGTTAGTCACCATACATTACATCATTAGTTTTTGATGTAGTGTTCCATGATTCATTCTTTGCATATAACACCCAATGCTCCATTCAGTACAGGCTCTCTTTAATACCCATAACCAGGCTAAGCCATCCCCCCACCCCCCTCCCCTCTAGAACCCTCAGTTTGTTTCTCAGAGTCCATAGTCTCTCATGGTTCATCTCCCCCTCCAATTTCCCCCCCCTTCATTTTTCCCCTCCTGTTTTTTTTTTTCTTAAACATATAATGTATTATTTTTTTTCCAGAGGTACAGGTCTGTGATTCAACAGTCTTACACAATTCACAGCACTCACCATAAAACATACCCTCCCGAATGTCTATTAACAGCCACCCCATCCCTCCCACCCCCCACCACTCCAGCAACCCTCAGTTTGTTTCCTGAGATTAAGAATTCCTCATATCAGTGAGATCACGTGATACATGTCTTTCTCTGATTCACTTAAATCGCTCAGCATAATACCCTGCAGTTCCAACCACGTCATTGCAAATTGCAAGATCTCATTCCTTTTGATGACTGCATAATATGTTCTTTATCCATTCATCTGTTGATGGACATCTTGGCTCTTTATCCATTAAAGATGGATCTTCTTTATCCATTCATCTGTTGTTGGACATCTTGGCTCTTTCCACAGTTTGGCTATTGTGGACATTGCTGCTATAAACATCAGGGTGCATGTACCCCTTCAGATCCCTCCATTTGTACCTTTGGGATAAATACCCAGTAGTGCAATTGCTGGGTTGTAGGGCACCTCTATTTTCAACTTTTTGAGGAAGCTCCATACTGTTTTCCAGAGTGGCTGCATTCCCACCAACAGTGTAGGAGGGTTCCCCTTTCTCCACATCCCCGCCAACATCTGTCATTTCCTGACGTGTTAATTTTAGCCATTCTGACTGGTGTGAGGTGGTATCTCATTGAGCTTTTGATTTGGATTTCCCTGATGCCGAGCGATGTTGAGCACTTTTTCATGTGTCTGTTGGCCATTTGGATGCCTTCTTTGGAAATATGTCTGTTCATGTCTTCTGCCCATTTCTTGATTGGATCATCGGTTCTTTGGGTGTTGAGTTTGGTAAGTTCTTTATAGATTTCGGATACTAGCCCTTTATCTGATATGTCATTTGCAAATATCTTCTCCCATTCTGTCGGTTGTCTTTTGGTTTTGTGGACTGTTTCCTTTGCCGTGCAAAAGCTTCTTATCTTGATGAAGTCCCAATAGTTCATTTTGGCCCTTGCTTCCCTTGCCTTTGGCGATGTTTCTAGGAAGAAGTTGCTGTGGCTGAGGTCGAAGAGGTTGCTGCCTGTGTTCTCCTTTAGGGTTTTGATGGACTCCTGTCTCACATTTAGGTCTTTCATCCATTTGGAGTCTATTTTCTTGTGTGGTGTAAGGAAATGGTCCAGTTTCATTCTTCTGCATGTGGCTGTCCAATTTTCCCAACACCATTTGTTGAAGAGACTGCCTTTTTTCCATTGGACATTCTTTCCTGCTTCGTTGAAGATGAGTTGACCATAGAGTTGAGGGTCCACCTCTGGGCTCTCTATTCTGTTCCATTGATCTATGTGTCTGTTTTTGTGCCAGTACCATACTGTCTTGATGATGACAGCCTTGTAATAGAGCTGGAAGTCCAGAATTGTGATACCACCAGCTTTGCTTTCTTTTTCAACATTCCTCTGGCTATGCGGGGTCTTTTCTGGTTCCATACAAATTTTAGGATTATTTGTTCCATTTCTTGGAAAAAAGTGGATGGTATTTTGATAGGGGTTGCATTAAACGTACAGGTTGCTCTAGGTAGCATTGACATCTTCACAATATTTGTTCTTCCAATCCATGAGCATGGAATGTTTTTCCATTTCTTTGTGTCTTCCTCAATCTTTCATGAGTATTCTATAGTTTTCTGAGTACAGATTCTTTGCCTCTTTGGTTAGATTTATTTGTCGGTATCTTATGGTTTTCGGTGCAACTGTAAATGGGATGGACTCCTTAATTTGTCTCTCTTCTGTCTTGTTGTTGGTGTACAGGAATGCCACTGATTTCTGTGCATTGATTCATATCCTGCCACTTCACTGAATTCCTGTATGAGTTCTAGCAGTTTGGGGGTGGAATCTTTTGGGTTTTCCACATAAAGTATCAGATATCTGCAAAAAGTGAGAGTTTGACTTCTTTGCCGATTTGAATGTCTTTGATTTCTTTTTGTTGTCTGATTGCTGTGGCTAGGACTTCTAATACAATGTTGAATAGCAGTGGTGATAGTGGACATCCCTGCCGTGTTCCTGACCTTAGGGGGAAAGCTCTCAGTTTTTCCCCATTGAGAATATTTGCTGTGGGTTTTTCATAGATGGCTTTTATGATATTGAGGTATGTACCCTCTATCCCTATACTCTGAAGAGTTTTGATCAAGAAAGGATGCTGTACTTTGTCAAATGATTTTTCTGCATCTATTGAGAGGATCATATGATTCTTGTTCTTTCTTTTGTTAATGTATTGTATCACATTGATTGATCTGCGGATATTGAACCAACCTTGAAGCCCAGGGATCAATCCCACTTGGTCATGGTGAATAATCCTTTTAATGTACTGTTGGATCCTATTGGCTAGTACCTTGGTGAGAATTTTTGCATCCATATTCATCAAGGATATTGGTCTGTAATTCTCCTTTTGGATGGGGTCTAAGTCTGGTTTGGGGATCAAGGTAATGGTGGCCTCATAAAACGAGTTTGGAAGTTTTCCTTCCACTTCTATTTTTTGGAACAGTTTCAGAAGAATAGGTATTAATTCTTCTTTAAATGTGTGAGAGAATTCCTCTGGGAAACAATCTGGCCCTGGGCTTCTGTTTTTGGGAGATTTTTGATTACTGCTTCAATTTCCTTAGTGGTTATAGGTCTGTTCAGGTTTTCTATTTCTTCCTGGTTCAGTTTTGGTAATTGATACATCTCTAGTAATGCATTCATTTCTTCCAGGTTATCTAAGTTGCTGGCATAGAGTTGCTCATAATATGTTCTTAAAATTGTTTGTATTTCTTTGGTGTTGGTTGTGATCTCTCCTCTTTCATTCATGTTTTTATTTATGTGAGTCATTTCTCTTTTCTTTTTGATAAGTCTGGCCAGGGGCTTATCAATCTTGTTAATTCTTTCAAAGAACCAGCTCCTAGTTTCGTTGATCTGTTACTGTTCTTTTGGTTTCTAGTTCATTGATTTCTGCTCTGATCTTTATTATTTCTCTTCTCCTGCTGAGTTTAGGCTTCATTTGCTGTTCTTTCTCCAGCCCCTTTAGGTGTAGGGTTAGGTTGTGTATTTGAGACCTTTCTTGTTTCTTGAGAAAGGCTTGTATTGCTATATACTTTCCTCTTAGGACTGCCTTTGCTTCATCCCAAAGATTTTGAACAGTTGTGTTTTCATTTTCATTGGTTTCCATGAATTTTTGTAATTCTTCTTTAATTTCCTGGTTGACCCATTCATTCTTTAGTAGGATGCTCTTTAGCCTCCATGTATTCGAGTTCTTTCCGACTTTCCTCTTGTGATTGAGTTCTAGTTTCAAAGCATTGTGGTCTGAAAATATGCAGGGAATAATCCCAATCTTTTGGTACCAGTGGAGACCTGATTTGTGACCAAGATGTGATCTATTCTGGAGAATGTTCCATGGGCACTAGAGAAGAATGTGTATTCCGTTGCTTTGGCATGGAATGTTCTGAATATATCTGTGAAGTCCATTTGGTCCAGTGTGTCGTTTAAAGTCTTTATTTCCTTGTTAATCTTTTGCTTAGATGATCTGTCCATTTCAGTAAGGGGGGTGTTAAAGTCCCCGACTATTATTGTATTGCTGTCGATGTGTTTCTTTGCTTTAGTTATTAATTGGCTGCTCCCACGTTAGGGGCATAGATATTTATAAATGTTAGATCTTCTTGTTGGATAGACCCTTTAAGTAGGATATAGTGTCCTTCCTCATCTCTTATTACAGTCTTTGATTTAAAATCTAATTTGTCTGATATAAGGATTGCCACCCCAGCTTTCTTTTGGTGTCCATTAGCATGGTAAATGGTTTTCCACCCCCTCACTTTCAATCTGGGCATGTCTTTGGGCCTAAAATGAGTCTCTTGCAGACAGCATATCGACAGGTCTTGTTTTTTTATCCAATCTGATAGCCTGTGTCTTTTGATTGGGGCATTGAGCCCATTCACATTCAGGTAACTATGGAAAGATATGAATTTAGTGCCATTGTATTGCCTGTAAGGTGACTGTTACTGTATATTGTCTGTGTTCCTTTCTGGTCTGTGTTACTTTTAGGCTCTCTTCTTTATGCTTAGAGGACCACTTTCAGTATTTCTTGTGGGGCTGGTTTCACGTTTGCAAATTCCTTTAGTTTTTATTTGTCCAGGAAGCTTTTTATGTCTCCTTCTGTTTTCAATGACAGCCTAGCTGTATATAGTATTCTTGGCTGCATATTTTTCTCATTTAGTGCTCTGAAGATATCATGCCAGTCCCTTCTGGCCTGCCAGGTCTCTGTGGATAGGTCTGTTGCCAATCTAATGTTTCTACCATTGTAGGTTACTTATCTCTCCTCCCGAGCTGCTTTCAGGATTTTCTCTTTGTCTCTGAGACTCGTAAGTTTTACTATTAGATGTCGGGGTGTTGACCTATTTTTATTGATTTTGAGAGGGGTTCTCTGTGCCTCCTGGATTTTGATGCCTGTTTCCTTCCCCACATTAGGGAAGTTCTCTGTTATAATTTGCTCCAATATACCTTCTGCCCCTCTCTCTCTCTCCTTCTTCTTCTGGGATCCCAATTATTCTAATATAGTTTTGTCTTATGGTATCACTTATCTCGCGAATTCTGCCCTCATGATCCACTAGTTGTTTATCTTTTTCTCAGCTTCTTTATTTTCCATCATTTGGTCTTCTAGGTCACTAATTCTCTCTTCTGTCTCATTTATCCTAGCAGTTAGAGCCTCCATTTTTGATTGCACCTCATTAATAGCCTTTTTGATTTCGACTTGGTTAGATTTTAGTTCTTTTATTTCTCCAGAAATAAAAGGTTTTTCTAATATCTTAAAAGGGTTTCTCTAATATCTTCCATGCTTTTTTCAAGCCCAGTAGTATCTTTAAAATCGTGTCTGAACTCTAGTTCCAACATCTTACTAGTATCTGTATTGATTAGATTCCTGGCAGTCGGTACTGCCTCTTGTTCTTTTTTTTTGAGGTGATTTTTTTCCACCTTGTCATTTTGTCCAGAGGAGAATAGATGAATGAGAGAACAAAATGCTAACAGGGTAACAACAACCCCGGAAAAATATACACTAAACAAATCAGAAGAGACCTGAAACCGGGAGAAAAGAAAGGGAAAGAAAGAAAAAAGAAAAAAAGATAAAAACAAACAAACAAAACAGAATATGATCAAATATGATCAGGCTGGTGCATAGATCAGTGCCACACACTAGATTTTGGGCGTATTTTGGTCTGTTAGAAGAACGTGTCTCCCAAAATTTTAAAGAAAGAAAAACTTATATATGTACAAAAATAAGGGTAAATACGATGAAGGGATGAAATATGACTGTAAAGATGAAAATTATAAAAGGAATTGATAAGTTGGTTGAATAAAGAAAGAAGAGGATAAAAAAAAGGGGGGGTAGAGAATGTGATCAGGCAGGAGACTAGAATAAAGCCATACACTAGAGATTTAGGGTATATTTGGGTCTGTTAGAAGAAATTGTATCCCAAAATTTTAAAGAGAGAACAACTTATATATATACTAAAAATAAGGTTAACTACTATGAAGGGATAGAATATGACTCTAAAAATGAAACATAAAAAAGATTTTTTAAAAAGGGGATTGATAAGATGTTGGTTGAAAAAGGGAAAAAGAAATATCAAAAAAAAAAAGAAAAAGTTAAAAAAAATTAACTGTGAAACACTAAAGAATCATGGTAAAAAAGCCATGAATTCTATGTGCAGTATTCCCCTAGCACTGGAGTTCTGCAGTTCTCATTGATCGGTAAACCTGGTCTTGGCTGGCTGTTCTTGTTGATCTTCTGGGGGAGGGGCCTGTTGCCGTGGTTCCCAAAAGTCTTTGCCGGAGGCAGAATTGCCCTGCCCTTGCCGGGTCCGCGCTTAGTAATCTGCTGGGGTTTGCTCTCCGGAGCTTTTGTTCCCTGCAAGCTTTCCATACAGCTTTGGAGGACAAGAGTGAAAATGGCGGCCTCCCAATCTCCACCCCAGAGGAGCTGAGAACTCGGGGCCCCACTCCTCAGTGCACCCCCAGAGAAAAGCAGCCAATCACTCCTGTCTCCCTGGTCTCCAGCCACACTCTGTGCTCCCCCAGCCTGTGACCGAGCGTTTCTATCTCTGGGACCCGACCCCGTGTGGAGTCTCCAAACCCAGTAGATCCCTGCGGTGCGCTCCTGCACTGCTCCTCCCGGGGGAGAAAGGGGAGTCTCCCCGGATCTGCCACTTGTTGCGTCCCTGCTGGAAGAGCAGTGGCCTGACTGTACCGCGGATCACGGTTTATGGCAACCCTGAGCTGAGAGCCCATTCCTCGGCTCCGTCTCTGCAGCCAGCTTCCCCATTCCGATACTTGGGAGCTCTGCTGCACTCAGGCACCCCCAGTCTTTCTGTGACCCTGAGGGTCCTGAGACCACATTGTCCCAGTGAGGGTTCCACCCCCCACTTAGCCACTGGAGCAACCTCCCTCTGGGGAGCAGACTTGTAAAAGACTGATTTTGTGCTCTGCTGCTCTCTTGCTAGTAACGGCTAACGGAGGCCCCCCCTCCCCCACCATCTATCTTCCCAAATACCACCTCAGATTCAATTCTCCACATGTCCTACCTTCCAGAAAGTGGTCACTTTTCTGTTCCGAGAGTTGCTGCTTTTCTTTTCTTCCATCTCCTGTTGAGTTGGTAGGTGTTCAGAATGGTTTGATCCCTATCTAGCTGAATTCCTGGGACAAGACAAAATTTAGGTCTCCTACTCCTCTGCCATCTTGCTCTTCCCCCTTAGGCACCTTATTTCTGACTGCCCAAATACTTGCTGTCTTCTTTCTCAACTGCTTGGCATTTACCAGGTATAAGATGATTTGGCATTGATTTTTACTGAGGAATCCTAAAATTGTTAAACATCTCATTTTACCTACTCCCAGATTGTAAGTTGATCCTATCTTTACACAACTATGTCCTATATCATATAAACATGATAAATATATACATATATATAAAATGAGCAAAGTAGTCAAACTTCAAGAGTATTGAGAAGCTTATCCTTAGCTTTAAAAAAGCAGCAAAAACATAAACAGTGATTCCCTGAATTCAGATTGTAGAAATAGGAAAATGTGTTACATTATTATGAATATTAACAAAAAGTATGATAGTTATGAAAACTTATTATACAATCATTTAATATTTAGTATACACTTCTTAACATATTCCCCTATGCCTTGCCCCAGATTCCTGCTCACAGCTTTTCTCAGACAACAGATACAATGCTCATCATGGAATTTTTTTTTTTTCAATTGAAGATTAGACCAGACTTAGGGTACAGTTAGGCTGATAAAGTCATCACATGTAAACACACCCAAAGAGACAGATTAGGATATGATTAAGGAAGACTGGAATTGAAGGAATTGTGTGAATTTATAGTTTTGACACACAGATTGATACTGATACAGAAAGAGAAATAAATATAGATATAAATATGTATATTACATGTATTTTTATTCCTTAGGTCGGCCCACTGTGAGGGCCTGGAAGCAATGACATATCAGTCACAAGGAATACACCTGGTGTCCAGATCTTGGCTTCTAATTACCATTCTCCACTAAAGGAAATTAGGGGTCCTTGGGGACATGGCTGATTATAGACAAAATTAAAGCAGGGAAAATACAAGATGAGCCTGGAACATCCTGTTATGTCAGAGAGCAAAGGTGTGTGTGCAAGAATGAAGAAGATACATCAAAAGGACACAGAAACTAGCTTGAACAAATTTCTACTGGTTAAATTGGGGGCAATTTGATCACCATTTTAAATAAAGATAGCAATGGAATATAACACATTGAATAAAATGAGAAACAAATATATTTAATTAAATGGATAAATTGATAGTTTGATAAAAAGAGATATTTTATATATTTTATAATATACCGTCCCATAAAATACTTCCTTATTACAAAGGAAGTGTCCAGATTGTTAAAGTTAAGAAGACTAAGAACTGTTCCAAAATGAAAAAAGCTAAAGGGAAATGACAGTTAAGTGCAACAAGTGAGTCTACTGGTTTTTGTTGGGTTTTTTTTGGCATTATTGGAACAACTGATGAAACTTGAATGGATCCCGAAAAATATACCAGATTAATGAATCAATGTACATTTCCTCATTTCGTGGTTGAATTTGGTTAAACAGGAGAATATCCTTTAGCATGAAATGCACATAAAAATATTCAGGAATAAGTAACACACTACCAAATGATTCAGGAAAAAAAAAGTTTCTGGTATCATACTTCTAACTTTCTGAAAGTTTATCTTATTTCATGGGGCATCTGGGTGGCACAGTAGGTTCAGCATCCAACTCTTGGTTTTGACTCAGGTTGTGATCTCAGGGTGGTGAGATCGAGCCCTGCTGTCAGCTCAGCGCATTATCTGCTTGAGATTATCTCTCTCCCTTTCCCTCTGCCCCTTTTGTTCATGCTCTCTCTTCCTCTCTAAATAAATAAATCTTTTTTAAAATAGTTTATGCTTATTTCAAGATTTTAAGCATTATATATATGAACGTCTTCCCATGCATTTGAGTAAAATTTTTTAAATATTCATATAAAATAAATTCACAATTCAATTTCCACATCTGTCCCATTAAATTTACTGTCTGAATGGGAAACATCACTGTATTTAGAAGGTGGTACAATCATTTTTGTTTTCTATTTGACATGATTCCTTCAATCACCCATAAGTACATATTAAGGAAGGTAATAAAATCACAGTAAAGAATAAAGTAGACAGCGTCTTAGTCTTACTGAGTTTACATTTACATTCTGTGGAGGAGATGGACAATAAACAAGTAAACAATTTCCGATAGTAATGGTGATAAGAAAATAAAACAAGGCGATGTGAGAGAAAGTGGATAGGTTAAGAGAGGGTGACTACAGGTCAGAGAGAGTTTCCCTGGGAAAGGGATACTCAAATGATGAGAACCAATCATGAGAAAATCTGGACAAAGACAGCCCAAGCAAGGGAAACACCTTGCACAAAGGCCCTAGGCAAGAACTGAAGGAAGAGAAGGACAGCCACTGTGTCCAGAAAGCAATGAGCAAGGGGAGATGATATGAAATGAGCCCCAAGATGAGTTGCAGGACCAAAGTCATGCTGGGCTTTGTGGGTCATGCTGAGAAGTTAGGGGTTTGTTCTAAGGACAGTAGATAACCATGAAAGGTTTCCAACTTTCAATAATCTCTCTTACCTTTAAAAAATCACATTGTCCACGTTGTAGGACAAATGGATTGGTTGCAGGGATGCAAGAAAAGTAACAAAGTGATAATTTAGTAAATTATTACAGTATAAATGGGAATTGATTTAGTTAAAGAAACAAACAAATAGGGTCAACAGTTGAGACAAAAATGAGTAGACAGACTGGGAATGTACGTTGGACTTGATACTACAACATACTTTTATAAGACACTATTTACTTCTGGTTGAGCAAATCCTATGTATTTGAATTAACTTCTGTCTAATCCGGTACTTAACTCTCTAATTCCGGCATGGATAAAGTAATTAGGAGCCTGTGAGCCTAGTTAGACTAAAAACAAAACAAATAACAGGGCAAAATAAAAGCACAGAAATAAAGGACTTCTTTCAATATGTGCTTCTTTCAATAAAATAGCTGTTCTACCCTTATGTGAGAAGTGCTAAATAAAAGTCCTGGCTTTTGAAAGAAGTGTTAACAGATACAAAATGAGCATAAACTTGTCATTTGAAGCAAAAAAGGGAGAATACATTTACAACTGGAAAATCAGAAAATGAGATGTTAGGAACTCCATAATCCTGAAGGCCTGTGTAGTGAGTTGGAGAAGAGAAACAGAGTTTGAGAAAATCAGAATGTAAGACATGCACTCTGGAAATTTATCAGAGGATATAACACTATAACTAGCTAAGAAAGGGTGTGTTGAACTATCAGATTTGTCTAAAACCTGCAGAAACACATACCTGGAGCCCATTCTAACTGACAAACTTTGCAATGTCAAATGGTCTACCCAGATTAACTTCCCCTCCTGAGGGCAGTGATCTTTCAAAGTACATAGATCCAGAACGTACCACTGTGAAGAGTTCTTTTTGTTTTTTTCTGAACTCCCTTTACCTGCCTAAAATCAGAGCCTTCCAAAAGAATTAATCCCTCCCCAGGACTTTCATAACCAGGGAAGAACAACTCCTATCACCAGAGAAAAGAAGTTGGCACCAGGATAAGGAATTGCCTAAACAAACATTCTCACAAAACTATCATATCTCCTATCTATTCTATGGGTCCATTTATCTTTCCTAAAAGTCAGTTGTTTTCCCATGAGTACCCTTCTTCATTAAGATGGATATAAGCCCCAAATTCTAAGTGCCTCCTGAGTCACATTTTCTGTAAACACCCATATACATTCCCAAATAAAAATCTGGCTTTTCTCTTGCTAATCTGTCTTTCATCAGTTTAATTAGCAGGTCTCCACTGAGCAACCTAAGAGGGTAGAGGAAATATTTTTGTCGCTAATAGAAAGAAAAGAATTTCTTTTATAAGAAAAAATCTGGTCTCCCAGATAAAGGACAAAACCCATTCCTCACCCAGTTGTTATTCTCACAATTTATAACTTTTTAATAGATATTTTATACATCAACTAGATTTTGCAAAGAATTTTAAGTAACACACAACAAAAACACATCTAATAAAATAGTAAACTATAATAATAATAATAATAATAATAAATCATTCCTGGGAAAATTTAAGACGTGTAGGGAGGGAGTAAAGAGAGTATTGAGATCATAAGTGTTTATATAATTCATTTTTCTAAGTTAGCCAAAGAGATAAGAAAATTGATTGATTTTTGTTGTTAAGAAGGGAGAACTAAAGGGGATTCATGGTGTTGCTGGAGATTTGTAACGCGTCTGCAGTCAACGACCCTCCGTAAACATCACCTGTTGGAACAACCATGCATGAGTGTATCTCCATCGATGTGGGCCAGGCGGGCGTGCAGATGGGCAATGCCTGCTGGGAGCTCTACTGCTTGGAGCACAACATCCAGCCCAATGGCACCATGCCCAGTGACAAGGAGCTGGACAGCAGCAATGACTCCTTCAACACGTTCTTCAGTGAGACCAGGGCTGGCAAGCATGTGCCCCGGGCTGTCTTTGTGGACCTGGAGTCTGCTGTCATAGATGGGGTAAGAACTGGCATTTATAGGCAGCTCTTCCACCCTGAGCAGCTGATATCTGGCAAGGAAGATGCTGCCAACAACTATGCCCAAGGCCACTACACTGTGGGGAAGGAGATCATCGATCTTGTGCTGGAAGGAATCCGAAAACTGACAGACCAGTGCACTGGGCTTCAGCGTTTCCTGATCTTCCATAGCTTTGGGGGTGGCACTGGCTCAGGCTTCACCTCCCTGTTGATGGAGTGGCTTTCTATTGACTATGGCAAGAAGTCCAAGTTGGAATTTGCCATCTATCCTGCCCCCCAAGTATCCACAGCAGTTGTGGAACCCTACAACTCCATCCTGACCACCCACATCACCCTGGAGCACTCAGACTATGCCTTCATGGTGGACAACGAGGCCATCTATGACATCTGCCACCGCAACCTGGACATCAAGCGCCCCACCTACACCAACCTCAACCAGCTCTTCGGCCAGATCGTGTCCTCCATCACGGCCTCCAAGCACTTCGACAGAGCCCTCAACGTGGACCTCACAGAGTTCCAGACGAACCTGGTGCCCTAACCCCTCATCCACTTCCCCCCGGTGACCTACTCCCCCATCATCTTAGCTGAGAAGGCCTACCATGAGCAGCTGTCGGTGGCAGAGATCACCAATGCCTGCTTTGAGCCCTGCAACCAGATGGTCAAGTGTGACCCCCGTCACGGCAAATACATGGTCTGCTACATGCTCTACCGTGGAGAAGTGGTGCCCAAGGATGTGAATGCTGCCATTGCCACTATCAAGACCAAGCGTACCATCCAGTTTGTGGACTGGTGTCCCACAGGTTTCAAGGCTGGCATTAACTACCAGCCCCCCACAGTGGGGCCTGGGGGCGACCTGGCCAAGGTGCAGGGGGCAGTCTGCATGCTAAGCAATATCACAGCCATTGCCTAGGCCTGGGCCCACCTCGACCACAAGTTTGACCTGATGTATGCCAAACGGGCCTTTGTGCACTGGTACACGGGCGAGGGCATGGAGGAAGGGGTTTCTGAGAGGCCCGAGAGGACCTGGCTGCCCTGGAGAAGGATTATGAAGAAGTGGGAACAGAGTCTATGGACGGCGAGGATGAGAGCAAGGAGTTCTAGGGGGTCCTGGCATCTGTGACGTCTGCTCTCTCCCTAGTTTTGTATTTATCATTCCACTGTTTCCCTAACCCCCCACAAATACAATCAGTGTCTCAAGCGGAAAAAAAAAAAAAAGGGAGAACTAAAGATGCAATGGTTTATCAGAGAAAGTAGAACTTTTCTTTGCACTTAGAACTAAATGGGAATTCTCACGTGGGACTTACCTAATGGGGCACTGAGCCATGTTATAGGCAACTTCCTTAATAACATCCCCCTTAATAACATGCAAATGTAGTATCAGATTTCATAAGGATGTTTCTTGCAGCATTCTTCCAAGAAATGGAAGAATAACAGTTAAATGGAGCAGTACTTAAAGTCAAGGTGGACAAATTAGCTAATTAGCATCTCCATTTGTCAAGTTTTCTCTTTTCTGTGTTACTGGTGTGACTCAGCTGTTTAAAGCTTTATCATCCCTGGTTATCCTGATCACAAGAACTAGACAGAAGCCAGAGCAGGAGTTCCTCAGGTCCTCAGAACATGGCAGGTCTTGTATTTGGTACATTTCCAAAAACAAGATAAATGACAAGCCCTTCAAAAAGTGTGCTTGACTAGAATCTAAAAAGATTAAAGAGCAATCAAGATGAGAGAGGAGGTGAAATTTAGCTGAAAGTAGTCTAGGCTAAGATAGTGACTCCAGGTCTGGCTCTCTAAACACATGAGCTTTGAAAAGTCATTTTTCTTCTGTGCCCCATCTTTAAAGTATCTAAAATATGCTATGGGAAAAGTCAGATTTACAGAAAGAAACATCAAGAACTAGAGGAAGTGTATTCCTTTCATCATTAGCCAGCACTAATCCACTACTTGTCTTCTAAGGAGGAGCAAAGCTACATTCCTAACACAGCAGAGCATGTGAACAATGGGCAGCCAATTGAAACAATTTATTTGAAAATTTGTCACTTCCTAGAGAATTACAAGTATGGACTGGATAAAAAAAAAAAGAATGAATTTGTCCTTGAGACTCAATGAAGTATTTTCTAGGAGGATGCAGTAAAGTCAAAAGTACAGAATATGGAATATTCAACAGATGGTTCTATTTTTTATTACAGACAAAGTGAAACCATCTCAAGAATCAAGAAGTGAAAGAAATAAAATTTAACAGGTAATTCTGTCCACATGTTTAAAATAGAGCTGCAAAACTTATTTATCTTTCTCTAATTGCTTCCAGGAAATTATTTCTCCAAGTTTGCCTTTTGGTAATGAGATACAGAAAACTGTGTCACTGTCACTTTAAGACTGGTTGACTAGTTAACTGGTCAACCAGTTAGTGGTTCCAGAAAGAAAGAGGTCACTTAAAGGAAAACCAATTAAATAGGTTACTTCCTTTTGACGGAAGGTATTTAAGCATTTTGATTAAAAGATAAAAATCAGATGGAGATCTGATTAAAAATGCCTGGGCTTAAACACTGGCTTGGTAGATGACAAAGAGCAATTTACTCACCTCTCTATACCTTTGTTTCCTTGTCTGCAAAATGGGGATAGTAACTATAAGCACATCATCAGGCCATTTTGAAAATTAAATAGCCTAATTCACATAAAGTGCTTGAAGTAGGCTCTGCTTTATAGTAAGTGCTCATAAATATTCAGTGCAATGATTATACCTTTAACAGAGTGACTTGGATTTCTAAGCTAGGTACCTATCCCAAGAGGTGGTCCCAGTAAGTAACTGCTGAGAAACATGAAAGGGGAATCTTATGTTGACATAGTCTAAACTAGACTCAAAAATTCAATCGTTCCCCTTCCCAAATACCATTATTCATTCTAAATAAGTTTTCTCCCAAAAACGTTTTTCCCTCAAAAAATTCATTTCAACATTTCAGTGTAGCTGAAATTTACTTTAGCTAAAGAACATTCTATCTTACATAAACACATTTTTAAAATATAATTAAAAGAAACAATGAGATTCCATATGGGGAGAGAAGACAATGAAAATGTGTTCACAATCTGAACTTCATAGATTATAGTTGGAATGTTTGTACAGCTGCACTATATAATTGGTTTACTATCTTCCCAGAATTATGAGCAATACAAAGGGAAGATTGCTAGGCTGTACTTTTTATCCTGTGGGAAGTTAGGGGAAAAACTAGTTGCAGAAGCAGCTTAGTTTAGAGACAGAGGCAACTGGTTTACCATGAATTTGGTGGGACTGGGGAAAAGAGAAGAAAGCTCTATCTAGAACACAGATGGCAGGAACTTCCACATATTCTGTATTTATCAAGAATGTGGCTATTGTATCCAGAAAAGGATGAGCAAAAGTGCACAAGATGAGACAATAAAACAAATAAAGAAATAAAATAGGAGTACCAACTCCCATTGATAGGCAATCTTGAGCCATTCAACCAAATTAAATCCTCCACAGAAACCCTACTCTCTAATCTCCCAAGATAACACTTCCCTCCCTTGAACTCAACAATTTCTATGAACTTCATCCACCTTCCATATTTAACAACAAAAATCCACAACTCCCCATGTAGAATAAATTCATGTGTATGCCAAGTCTCTGTTACACCTGGGGATAGTACAGCATCACTTTCTCCTGAATCCTTATGATAATGGAATTCCAAAACACAGAGTGCATTCACAGCAAGAGGCATAGCAAAAAGGGCACTGGATTTTGAATCTGAATACCTGGGTTCAGTTCCTAGCTCAGTTACCGACTAGATCACCTTGGGCAAATAGTAAATCTTCTCTGACCCTCAATCTCCTCAGCTGTAAAGTAGATATTAATAATATCCTTACCTAAGAGTTTCTTGAGAGAATAGAAAGAGGTTAACAGATGTCAATGCTCTTTGTAAACTCAAACATACTGCCAGAGGCTTGTTACAAGATCATTTGGCACAATTCCTAACAATTGTGGTTTATCTTCCTCAAAGATATTGTGACTTTCCTGGGAGCAGGTACTGTTTTCTCACCTCTTCTAAACTCTCCAATTTCTTGAGAGGTAACTTCATAGAGTGTGCAGGAAGACAACTCAACTGTTAGACTTGGCTTTTCATTTCTTCCATGAACCATTTAATCTCTCTGATCCCAATTTCTTTGACTTAGAAGTTTTTTTCTCATGTAACAGGAATCCAAAGGTAGGGCAAGTTTCAGAGTTGTTTCAGTCATCCAAAGATGTCACCAGAGACCACTTTCTCTGCTTTACTGTCCAAAGCATCACCTTCATCCTAAGGCTGGTCATGAGATGACAGCCAGTAGCAACTGGGGCCACACATTTCCTCATTCACTTGGACTTTGAGTTCAAATATGCTTCCTTACCATAAGAAGTTCACCAATAATAGCCACCAGGGAAATTGTCCTAAAACACTGATTGGCTGAAACTATGGTTCTCTAGCACAACTGTACTTTAGAATCAGCTAGGAAGTAATTTTTAAAACTCCCAGTTCCCACACTTCAGAGACTCTGATTCAGTATATCTGGGGTGGGACTGGAACATTTTTTCTTTTAGGAGCACCTCAGATGATTCAGAAATGTAGCCAAGGATGAGAAACACAACTTCAGAGTAATTAGGATGCAGCCATAAAGCTGAGGATGGGGACGTTTAGAAGATAACCAAGAAGTGCCATACTGTAGTGGATACAGCTGCAAGTATAGATATCCTTAAATGTCCGAAGTGTACATGTTCATATTAAACATTCACCAGTTAAAAAAAAAAAAGTGAATTCATGTTGTTTTTTGCTGGCTACATCATAAAGATCACAGCAAACAGAACAAAAAGAAGAGCCTAACCACTGAGTGACGCACTAAGGACAAAATCCCCTTTACTAGACTCAGACCAATATTCTCATAGGAATTTCTAAGATAGACCAGACATAAATGAACTACACCAAGATAAAACAAGAGGTTCAATAAGTTCAAAGTTAAGGGCCATATAGCCCAGAGGTCAAGAGAAAGTTGCCATTTGGGAATCTAAACAGACTTTTTTTTAAAGTATCAAAGGACCATGAGGTGACAATGATCTGAGGCAGAGGCTATTTCTATTAAGAAAGTAAGTGATTCCATCGTATGAGGAATTCTTAATCTCAGGAAACAACCTGAGGGTTGCTGGAGTGGTAGCGGGTGGGAGGGATGGGGTGGCTGGGTGATAGACATTGGGGAGGGTATGTGCTATGGTGAGTGCTGTGAATTGTGTAAGACATGAATCACAGACCTGTACCTCTGAAACAAGTAATACATTATATGTTAAAAAAGAATGAAAGAAAAAAGATAGTAGGAAGGGAAAAATGAAGGGTGGGAAATCGGAGGGGGAGAAAAACCATGAGAGACTATGGACTCTGAGAAACAAACTGAGGGTTCTAGAGGGGAGGGGGTGGGGGAATGGGTTAGCCCGGTGATGGGTATTAAGGAAGGCATGTATTGAATGAAGCACTGGGTGTTACACGCAAACAGTGAATCATGGAACACTACATCAAAAACTAATGATGTAATGTATGGTGATTAACATAATAAAATAAAATTTTTAAAAAAAGTGAGTCCAGTGAATAGGCAACTCAGAACTCATGAAAGAGAAATGTAATTACCTAGAAATGCTACAAGACAGGACAACAGTTGCAGATACCCTTTGGGGTCAAACTGGCTCTTCGTTTTATAGAAGCACAGAGAAGTAAAGGAACTCTTCCCAAAGTAACAGTGAGGCAGGCAGATGAACTACTTGAGACCTCTTAATAAGCAATACTCCTTATTATTGTGCCTTTGCAGTGTTTTTCTTGCCAAGGTGCAAGGCTCATGACCTGGCAAACCAAACACTTAGGTTCTAGCCAAAAAGGAATTAAAAGTACCAGAACACTAACAACTCAAAACCACCCCATCAAACAAATATGTGGTAAATGAAGGATGTGGGGAAATGTAGTACAGACATTCCAGTATGTGTCAAGAATAAGATATAAGACAAGCAATGATGTAAATGTTTTATCAAATGGCCTTAGTAAGGTCATTAATGATGTCTGAATATTGGCACCTCGGGGAGTCTTGGGTATGAGAGCAGAATCACACAGGACACAGTCCTGGCAAAGTTACAAATAGGAAGCCCTTGTGCAAACATTATGTGACAATGTCCCTTTGGGAAAGGCATGAGTGTAGTCCAAAAAAAATTGTCTAAAGAAGCAGTTAGCTTACTCCTGACCACTTGTACAGGCAGGCACTCCACTGAACAGTTTCAGAGTCAAATCATCAACAGATTCTATCTGGCAGCCACTGATAGAACATCCTTCTAACATACACCACTTAAACACAAATGAGCATCAGGAAGCCTTTCTGTCTGAATTGAACTTTTTAGCTTTCACGAGGGTGAGTCTCCTGTCTCAGAATTGCATTTCGCATAAGTTTTGGGAAGGTTGTCAGTAATGCCTCCTACCCTTCTCATTCTCATTAAGAGCCCAGTGTTATGTCTCTTTCCTCTTTGCAAGGGGAGGAATAGAGTGAATTTGCAATGAGAAAAATTAATAAAAAAATACAGCTCTGAAAACAAGAAAGAATTTAAGACAAAAAATGAGATAATCTTTCATTAGAATTCATTCAACCAGTATCTCTAAGAACCTATGATAAGCCAGACACCATGATAAGGGCTAAGATCATGAAAGTATTCTGTTGACGAATAGCAAAAGAGGTGATGAATATGAATTTGTGGACCAAAGCTTGGGACAGTGATGGTGGGAAGGTGTTTGAGCTAAGTAACAGTGCATGAAAATGCTAGCAGTGGTGTTATGATGGATTGGAGAAATGAAGGAATGGGAAACAGTGAGAAATTATTTGTGCCTGCAAATTTAAGCTAACACATGTACCATTTGCTCCTTCCAAAATTTTAAATGATCTTCAAATTTGTAAATCTATGTACTTAAAGTTGTTATTATATCCAATGGCATTAAGCCACAGGAACATATGTCAAAAATTGGCTCCAAATTTAGGTCTTTCAAGAAGTCTTCCTTTCTCTGATCACTCTGCAGCTATCCCCTTGGTGCCCATTTGTACTATTTTGTACAATGTGATAGATGTATTGCAGAGGGTTAAGCCCACATACTCAAACAGTTGTGCTCATATCCTGGCTCGAAAACTTGCAAGCTGTGTGATCCTAGGTTTTCTCCATGAATAATTTCTTAAAAAAGCCCTTGTCACAGTTCCTGGCACAGGAAAAATGGGCAGGAGATATTAGGTATTATTATTCATAGTTTGTTGTTTCAGATTTGTCTTGATTCATTTCATATATGTATTTTTGGTCTCAATAAATGTCTGTTAAATAACTGCCTTCATAAATAAATTCCAATGCATGAAAATACATAGATCGAACCTAAATACCTTAACTTAAAAGACCAGATGTCAGAAATTCAGAGCATTATTCTTATAATGTGTCAGAACTTCTGAGCATCTCTCTTATATTTTGCTGGGTTAGTAAGATTAGAGAATTACACTGGCTTAAGGATCACGTGTGCCTCAATCCATGAGCTTTAAGATCTGACATACTCAGACTCACAGGAAAACCCAGGCACCAATGTGACTCTAACCATCAAACATCCACAATTTCACTCCTAATAAGATACAAAAAATGAAGGATAACTTCTTGATAACCATTTTAGGGAGAGAAGACATAAGACTATAAAGTATAAACTACATGGTAAGTTTCTGGTACTCTAATCAGACTTTGTCCCCGGAGGGACAGAGGAGGGGAGCCAGCCACATGTGTAGAGGTACACATCTGTAGAGCTCCCCAGGGCTCTGGATGGAGGCTCAGGGCTCCAGTGTATCTGTGGTTCACACTGGATCCTGAGATGTTTGAATAAAGCCAACGTAAGATATTTCTAAAGTCAAAACTATATGGATGACTTCAGAGTTTTGGGGACATTGCTTGGCTCTGTAGCTGAGAGTCCCTGAAGTGTGAACATCAGCAAATACAAGGACAACCACATCGGCAATGATACAGGGTTCCACATCTCAGGAAAGGCCTTGTACCATTTTACTTAACTTCCCATGGAAGGCTTTTTTTTGTTTTGTTTTCCAAACAATAATCTCTGATACCTGAGCTTCTTGGAGACTTAACAGAATTCTCAACTAAAACCTGCTATGAAATATGATAGCAATATACAGAAAATCATTTCTTTGTCCTTCACCACAGTTCTAATGAAAAAAAGACACACGTGATGATGGTATAGCACTGAGTCAAGCACAGGATTGTTTTTGTTTGTGGAGGTGGTGGTATTTAGAAGAAGGGAATTTTTTTTCAAAAGCACGCTACTTTGCAGCCACTAATTCATCATTCTGTTTAATCCACCTTGGGTCCCCTGAGGCTTAGCACAAGATTCTTTAAAATCTGTGGTAACTGTCAAAGTAATTTAGGTTTAATGGGATATACCTCGACAGAGCTGAGGGGGAGAAAAGCTGGGGGTGGGGATGATAAGCATTAAGGTACAAATAGCTCTTCGTAAAAAGAGAGGTTACCTGCAATAAAATTCAAATGACATTCCTTATTTTCTCTCCATACACCTTTTTAAAACATGGATTCAAAAGATTTTCTTATTTGCTTTCTTCCGTTTTTCTTTTTAGAGAGTGAAATTGTGGTACACTCTAAAGATACGTTGTCATTGGCACACAATTAACTTTTATTAAACAAATACAGTGGTGGCATTTTAAATTATAATCAATGTATGCTGAAGAGGCGGCAATGAATAGTCCTCCCATTATGAATCACCCACAATCTCTCTGGAGATACTCTTTTCACATAAGGTTGAAGTGAAAAACCCTGTCTTCCCAGGCATTTTTTTAAATAAATTATTTTATAAAAGGGCTCAAATGTGGGTTTTAGGCAGCAATGTGTTGATAAATGTTATCAATCCGCTATCATTTGTAGTCTTCACCCCTCCTTCTAAATACTCCCACAGTGGCTGACTTCAAGTTACCATCATGATGCCCCCACCACGGTGTTGGAAAGCAATGCACACAGTTGGCTCTCAGAAGCTCAGATGAACCCATTCCAATAGACTCCAATACACCCAAACACAGCCACCAAGACTGACGGACAAGATGAAGCACACCACCAAGGTTCAGCTATTATACCAACATTTGGGAAGGCAGGTGGGTACCCAAAACTTTTTTTTTTTTCCCCTCTCTCTCACTGGGAAGTTTTCTAGTAGTTGACATTTTATCTCAGATCCTGGTCTAGGAGATTTATCAAGAACAACTTTAAAAAAGAGGGTGGGGGGTGCTCAGTGGTCCACATGACATCTTAATAGGCCTTATTAGTATTATTATTGACTAGAGGGGAAAAAAGCACTTAGCATAAATTAACCCTGGGAATTCTCAAGGATCCCTGAGGAGTAAATAGGCAGTAAGTGTGAATTCCATTTTATAGGAAGCTCAAGAGTTTTTGAGAAGATAAGAAATCAAGCTGGGCATTAGAACCATTAAGCAGCAGTAATCCTTTTCAGCTGCAGACTAGAAGAGGCCCACTCCTCTGGGGAGAAAAAAACTAATATTTATTCCCCCCATACACTCCAGTCTTAATTCAGTTGCTCCACTTAGACTCAACCTATTTTTCACCCAGCAGGTGCTTGAGGACCTGGTTAGTATAAACTAGAAGCCATAGCCTCTGTGAATTTGAATTTTCTCTTTCACCTCCTCAGATATTGTCACCAATCCTAAAAATGTTTGGCTAGAATAAAGTGTCTCCTTATGAAATACGCCGTATTACTGAGAAATTAAAAACTGTCTTCTCCTTGCTGAACCCTTTACTGGCCAAAAAAATTAAAATGTTTTGCTCCTCTCCCAGATCTGCCTTTGTATTCTCAATGCCCTGAGAAGGAAAGTAACCAGTTTCGGTTCAGACCCATTGGGGTAGATTAAGCTGTATGGTCTCAGAGGTGGAACACTTGGAGGGTTTTGCCCCAAAAGACCCTGAAGAGAGCTGGTTGCCCCCAGACTGGAGGCTGGGGTGATGGTGTCGAGTGCAGGTAGGAGGCTGGAAGACACCTCCACGCTGGCTTCTCTCAAAGCACCTGAGAAGCAGCAGCGACTCTGTGTGATGGTCTGCATGCAGCACTTCGCACAGCTCAGGGGCCCAAGTTCACGTCCCATGGCGCAAGTGAACAGTAATGGGGAGCCACTCTCAAATGGGTCACACAAGCTTCAACAGCAAACACCTCAGCAACTATCAACCAGGATAGAGAAGAGAGGCCCCGTGTCCAATTTTTCCGGTTGATTTCAAACCCCTCGGCTCTTGTGCTGTTCTGAGTGAGGGGGGCGAGGAGGAGAAGGTCTCCTGAAAAAAACACTTGAGTTTGGTTGTCCTGCTAGGGAGGTGAATGGAGCCATCCATATTTGATTTGATTCAGAATAGAGAAATGAGCCGCTTTTTGCATCTCACTGCCATACTGAAAATTTTGAAGTTCCCTTACTGTGGCAGGAAGAGCTTTTTACAGTCCCCCCTTGCCTCAGGCTAACTGGAAACCCTACCCTATTAATCCTGTACTCCTTTTCTATGAATGCTCCCTGGCTCCACAAATATCTCCAATGCAAATGAACTCACTGAAGTTAAGCTTACTTCCCTGGTTCAAGGCCTTAACATTTTTATACCTGAAACATGTACGTTACCCTAGGTCTTGGGATGCCCCTCTTTGATTAGATTAAATTTGATTAAAGATGTATGCATCTTTAAGTTGCATACATCTTTAAGCCCTCTTTAAGTTAGTAATAGCCAAGAGCAAAGGTTGTTCCTGCCATACCTTTTTGCCTGACTTGGACATAGATATATCTGAGGTATATTTCTAGAATCTTAGCTACTTTGTGCAGAAATTTTGTGAAGCAAAGCAAAAGCAGACAAAGCATGACAAACCCATCCGTCTCTACCAGTAAGTCCAGGGGCCAAAGCCTCCTTGTCTTCCATGCCATCAGAGAACAGCAGACGAATACACAATTACAGAGCATTAGGTTATATTTGGCGAGGAGAAAAGTGAGGCTCATTTTCTACTTTTACTCGAAAGTGAGTATCTCTACTTTCCTATTGGACAAATTATTTAACCTCTGTGAGTCATGGCTTCCTTCATCTAAAAGTTTGTGTATTCAATGAGATGATCCCTAAGATTCCTTCCAGCACTAAAACTTTTTGATTCTAGGATATTATGAAATCCCAAAAACAAAGGAAGAGAGAGACATTGTTCTCATTCTATTGTCCACACAGCTGGATTTATCAGATTAAGATTGTGAGTTATAAATAAAGGAAGAAAAGACACTGATACAATATAGAACTTGCATTTGCAGGAAGTACATTTTTCATCCATATGGATCTTAATTATTTCACGTGCTAACAAATAATTGAACAGACTATCTATAGAAATGATTTTGTCCATTCATCCACTTTTCTCTATAACTGTAAAAATAACTTTATTGCTTTGTTATAAAACTGTGTTCAAATAAAAATAGGGAAATGCAATCCTCAACAGTTTCTGAGATCTAGCTGTGTGAAATCTCTGAGCCCAAACAGCTCTTCATATACACACAAAGATAAGAGTGCCATCTGCTGGCTTAAACTGTCTAATCATGTCTTTCTGACTTGATAGAATAAAAGTTACTCCAGAGATAACTGTTAAAACTAGAATCTACATCCTGCTTCATGAAAACTCTGAACTTTCTATAATGTGATATATAAAGCCCAAAAGAGAAAAATTATTTGTCCTGAAGTCCAAAATACACAAAACATATGAACGAAGTATTATTCCTGAATTACATAAGTACTTAATTTTAATCATATCCTACAATATTCACCATATCAAAAAGCTATAAACTTAAGTTCGAAAGTAAGTAGATAGTGTCTTTCTTTAAAGGCTTTTAAGAAAGCTAGAATATCTGGAATGTTTATACAGTAGGAAAGAGTGTCAATTGTCAAAAGTTTCATCAATTTGACAGCAACAAACTAAAGGGGTGGGGGGTAGCTCTATTAACAGGTTCAAATAAAGAAAAAAGAAAACAACGGTTACGTTGAAAAGTCATCTATCAGATATAACCATCACTTCATGCTTCCACACTAGTATCAGTGGGCAGATGAAAGGCGGAATGAAGCACCTACCGACTCTCTCCTTTATGAAGTGCTGTGATGTGAACATCAGGGCCACCAAATTCACTTACTCATCTTAATCCCACCAAAATCTCCTTCAGAACGTATTCTCTTTTAAGGCAACTTCTTACAGCAATGGAGCTGCTCAGAGAATGTTACACATAAAAACGAAACATTCCAATTACTTATACCAATAATGGTGTAAGATCCCGGGAAAACTTATTCCATTGCCTGATGTTGGATAACTGCTTAGCATAATCCTGAAATCATCTAAGGAGTTGTATGAGGCGACTGGAATATTTTTTATTCAAAAAAGTACACCAAACTTACTATGCACAAAGCATTTCACCAGAAGAAAACAATCATTCTAAATAAATGAGATCCAGTATTACCAAGAAGCCAGGAGATAAACTAGCATCCTTAGCAGTCCCCTTAATTTTCTGCCTTACCTGTATGGTAAAGATTATCTCCTAACAATTCACTGATTTTTGGCATTAAAGGTGTTTTATTTTCTCATGATGCCACGTTGTGAGGCTGTTTGGAAAAGACCAATTATTAAAATATTGAATCAAGTAACTGGTATATTTTAAATGAATTTAGTCACAGACATAAAATCTGTATGGAAAAAGAAACAATATAATCACTGTTCTTTTGTTGAAAGATGATATTAATCGTGTTGTTTCCTCCGTGTATGAATATGAATGAGCATAAGCTACACTACAGGTTACCCACAGTCTGTATTTTGGATTAAAATGATTTCAGGATCAAAGTTAGTGTTGGGGACCTATCTTCACACATTTTTCATCATTGGTACCAGGATGTAAGAATGCAGTTGCCTGAAGCTCACATACTGCTTCTGGTTCTCTGAGAATGTCTTTAGATCAGTTTGCAAGTCTCTACTAAACTTGCCAAAGTCCTAATGAGAGAGCTCTGAAACCACATCCACAAGAATGCAAGAAACCAATCATGAGTTTACACCAAGTTAATGATGACAGACAACCTGGAGGATATTACTTCATGTAAGACATGCCACTCCTCATACTTACTCAATGTTGAAAGCCACCACAGATCAACTACTGTGATAAGGCCAGACCAGGAACAACCTATATTTGTCTCACACTTTATAGTAAAATATTTTCTCGTGTATTATTTCATTTGTTTTTCAAGAACGCCCTCTGAGATATGCAGGCTATTTTATAAATCACCTGAAATCACTTCAATTTTTCATTAGTAAATGGCTATAAGGTTTCTCCACTTGAGTAATGTTTACTATAAGACTAAAAACCCAGTAGAGCTTGTCAATGATACAGTAGTAAACACTAAACCCTAAACTACAGATTGACATAACCCAATGAAGCATAATGCTGGTGTCTGCTAGAACAATCACATAGTCTGCTGATGGAATTCCTCTATCAGCCAAAGGGTTGACGCTGCCACACACAGCAAGAAACACCAATGAACAGGTGCCCAAAGTAGCTATCTCCCTCTAGACTGGAGAATGTTGGCAAGGAGTGACAAAAATTGAGTGACACCAACCAAATCTTTGTTTTTGAATATTTCAAACTGATTGAACAGCACAAAAATATATTTGATATTATCTAGATGAGAAAACAGAGACCCCAAAAGGTTCTGTTCTATCAAGTCCCCACAGTTAGTTAGCAGAGTCAAGACTGGAACTTGGTTGTAAACTTGAGTCCAGAAGTTAGGATTGCAGATTGAAACAATGTGAAAGAATACAGGATAATTCATTGAAATGGTAAAAATAAAAATACATGTGGCCAACACATCAGTAGTCAAAGAAGTTTTAATTTAAACAAGATACTATAATTCACCATCTAGTGCTGTTAAGAATCTAATTATTAATAGCATGAGGAAACACACTACTTACATCAGCAGGTGATGGGAAAGTAAAGTGATCCAACATTTAACTTTAGATATAAAGACTTAGAGATAGGTGATAAAAAAGATATATCCTTAAAAATATATAAATATCCATACCCTTTCATCCAAGAATCCCATTTCGAAGATGAATGCAGAATTATTTACAAGGCTGTTTCTAAGTTAATTGCAACAGACAAATAATGGAAATAACATAAATGTCTACCTATACTAATAAAATTAATGTTTGTTTCTCATTACAATGGAATACTATGTAGCCAAGAAAAATCATGTTTTAGAAAAATAGTTCATGAGTTGGGAAAATGCTTTAGGTACATTTTGACATATTAATGTATGTTTTTGATATATTTTGATAAATGTATTTATAAATGATATAAGTATGATCCTAATTAAGGCAACATTTGTGAATAAGCACATTTAGCAAATATACAGTTAATAACACACATACAAAAAGACACTGAAGAGCATGTAATAACAGTAGGTATCCTTGGATTAGAAATTGATTTTTTCATCTTATGCTTTTCCCATATTTTCCATATTTTCTGCAGCGAATACGTATCTGGTCTTTCACAAAAAAAATAATAATAATAATTGTATTTAAACTGACACAATGCCAGTGGAGACACAGGAATAAAGCAGGACTTATGCTCTGATTGGATCGGCAGCTGCAGGGCTTCCAGGCACCTCAGCTGGTCAAGGATTGGGCGATTCATCTGGCTCTTAATTTTCTGGAAGTTAAGGCAAAACCAGAATAGGAAGTTCCAATTTCTATGAACAGAAAACACATTATTCACAGTTCTTTTTTCCTAGAACAACAACTAAATAGGAATTCAGCATCAGTCAAATTCTTATATAAAAGACCTCATGAAGTATACTGAGCAGGAACTTCAACTGTGATCTTAAAACTCAGCAGCTTTCTTTTGGCATCTTTCAGTCATTGACCCTATGATAAATCATATCCCACTACATAAAATTAAATATAAATACAATTAAGTTTGAGATCTGTGTAATCTCTGGCAAGACATGGGTCCTTATAACAGTGCATTTTGGTATCAAGTGTTTTTAATAATACAATTTATCCTATAATGCTGTAATCTGGAGGATTCATGTCACTGGTTGTGACAAAGTCTGAGTTAGAAGCAGAATGCTTCCTTTTATTTAAGAAGAATGTCCTTGGGGCACCTGGGTGGCTCAGTTGGTTAAGTGTGTACCTTCAGTTTAGGTCATGATCGCGGGGTCCTGGGATCGAGCCCTGCATCGGGCTCCCTGCTCAGTGGGAAGTCTGTTCCCTCGCCCTCTGCTCCTCCCCCCTTCTCATTCTCTCTCTCTCCCTCTAATAAATAAAATCTTTAATAAAAAATAAAAATAAATAAAATGAATGTCCTTAATATCCCAATATATTAACTTAAAACAAACACTTCAATCATTTCCCAAAAGGATAACAGGTAGTCAATATGTTTTTATGTGTTACATACTGGAACATGTAATATGCTCTGAATCACATCAAAACCCTTTTACTACAAATCTGAAAATGTCTTATATAAAGTATTTGACTACATTCTTAGAAATGCCATAAATAAAACTGTCTAGAAGATTAATTGAGGTAATCATGTCAACTTTACCCCAGCCTTCAATAACCATTCCACCAGTCATCCAAATCAAAACAAAACAAAATAAAACAAAACACTGAGTCTTCCTCTTGGCCAGCCTAGCTATGCCAACCTCTCCTTCACCTAAATCCTGTCATACAGTGTAGTTCCCTCACTTTGCCTTGCCCCTACCCACGGCCAATTCACTGTCTCCCACCAACTGTAACACCAAAAGACATGTTTGGGAAGAACATTGGTTATAATTATATCTGCCTCTAAAAAGTTATGAGCACACCCAGAGGTCCCTGTTTGCCACTTGATGCCATTACTTTATTCAGCATTCTGTCTTTTTTACCATGTCCTAGTCCTACATAGTATATGATAACAGAGAGGTGGGGAACTATGTGGAACAGTGTTATAACTGCTATGGCAGCATTATGCATACGGTTCAATGAAGAGCAAAGGAGAAAACTGTCAAGTTTATCCAAATAAGAGTTGCAGTTTCAATTCTGTAAAATATGTGTATTTTTTTAAGATTTTATTTATTTATTCATGAGAGACAGAGAGAGAGAGAGAGAGAGAGAGGCAGAGGGAGAAGCAGGCTCCCAAGGAGCAGGGAGCCTGATGCGGGACTCGATCCCAGGACCCTGGGATCATGACCTGAGCCGAAGGCAGACGCTTAACCATCTGAGCCACCCAGGCGCCCCTATGTGTTTGTATTCATCTTTTAATGACCTTCAAAGTGTTTCTGAAGTGCTGTTATTCTAATATATTGGGATTTAAGGAGCAAGTGAATAGTCTGACCATTTTTCTAGCTTTGATCACCTTCTGTTCCACTCTCAGCACTCTCAATATAACCTAAAACACAGAGCACATATTCCTATTGCAGTATTAATACAGTTAATGATACAAAACAGCATTAAATAATCAGTATACAAAGGTACTAACACTCCTTTACCACGTTTGGGGGTCCGGTGAATATTTGTCATGTTTGCGGCAATCCAGCATCTTTTGTACACTTTTTTTTTATTTTATTTATTTGACAGAGAGAGAGAGCGGCAGGCAGAAGGAGAGGGAGAAGCAGGCTCCCCGCTGAGCAGGCAGCCCGATGTGGGACTCGATCCCAGGACCTGGGGAATACAACCAGAGCCGAAGGCAGATGCTTCACCGACTGAGCCACCCAGGCGCCCCTACACTCTTCTTTTCTGTCTGAACATTTTCACACTTTCTCAGTCCCATCTCTTCAACAGAGAAGCCAGAATTCCAATCTAGCTTGCAGCTGGGTAAAAGCAGGTGATACACCCACACAGGACCTCAATCTGGGAAGTTGGTAACATGAGCAAGCAGATGCAGATGTAATCCAACTTGCAGTGAGCATGGCAGCAGATGTATCTGGCTTTCCAGGGTCAAAAGTCCCAGAACTTCTGGGGTCCAGTCCAGTATCATCAGTGAAGTCACAATGTCCAGGACCAACTGCAACATCAGAACTAAGTGGTGGCAGCAGTGAGGCCTTTGCTAAAGTAGCCACAAGGGTCTGTTGGGGGCACTGTTTCTGTAGTTCAGTGGCTGAGCCAGACATCTCAAGTCTATTGGAGATTCTTCGATTGGCCAAATATATTTTAATGAGCTTCTTTCCTGCACAATTAAGCTAAGGTGGATTTTATTGTTTGGAACCACGACACACTTCCAACGGCTACTGATTATGGAGGGAGCCTTCCCATGAAGGATATCAGATTCTAAGCTTCCCTAATGATCACAGAGCAATACCCTTGGAGTGCTCTACTTCCTAGCCCTCGAGAATACAGACGATGCATGAGTAGTTGCAAACTCCCTTGGCAGTTTGCTGCTGTCCTACTTACATGTAGCTCAACAACCAGAGTCAGTTTTTGGAAACAGACTACATTTCTTTGCTTCTTGGTATGTACACCCTTTCGCTCCCTTCCTTCAAATCTTAGCACACAACACCATTAATTTTCTTTACCTAAAGAAGTTGTCCGTTTCTCCCTACTATGTACCTTCAACCAGTAAGCCAGTTCTCTCTACATTGTAAGACATTTTTTCCAGTTCTATAATAGCTATTGTGATAGCTACATTCTAAAATATTTTCAAATTCTTTTTGGAAGTCTTCATAAGGAATACAAATTTCCCCTGTACCTATTAATATACCTGGTAATTTCATTCAGAAAAGAAATTCTCATAGGGAACTCATATCACATTTCCCTAATAGCCTTATCCTGTTGAAGTGTTTATTCATTGAGTCTATCCACCAATATAGATTCTACCAGCCTACCTGACATCCAATTGGTTCCTTCTGGAATACTAGCTTTAATGGCTTATTTTTGTACAGTATACTTTTAAAAAATAATAGGAGTTTAGTGTTTTCAGCTACAAAGACGTCGCCACAGACTGCCACTTTTTAACAAGTATCAGTATGCATATGCAGAAGTGTATATATACACTAATATTTACTCTGAACTCTTGGAATTTATCAAATTCATCAAGACAGGGCTGAAATTTGCTTTCATGAAATATATGAAAGATGGTATTACTGACCAAGTATAGTATAAACAAAATGGAGGAAGGGGGTCATACAAATTAAGAAAACAAATTATTCTGAAGCCCTTAAACAGCTGCTATTCATGTATAAAATACTGTCCAGCTCAAGCCTATGACATCTCAAACCACATCAAGAGTGCACATGGGATTGTAAGAATCCATTCTGACATTTTATATTAGGTTTTATAATACTTCATGGATATCTGGTCAAAATATCTTGTAGGTTGACCTAATAAAATTTGTTTTCCCATTTGAAATTGCTTTAAGTTCAAATTTTAAAATTGAAACCTAGAAAAAAATTCATGTAATACAGGAATTAAGCAGGATATTGATAAAAGAACATACTCCTATATTGGCCATAAATACTCCCTTTCTTCAATGAGAGCTAAAGATTGTATTCTAGAATGGACATAGGGATTACAAATACTAAGAAGCATTAATCAAACACACATGGGGGATCTTTGCACTAGTTCTTTATGTTACTGATATGAATATAGGTCAGTATGATTTCTGTTGTACAAGGGGGGAAAATGAAGTTTAGCATCATGCCTGGAAAAAAGATCAACACTGCTATTTGGTCTCAAGAGTATATAAGAATAATAGCAATAATTGACTGCTTATGACATGTAAAGCATTCTCAAGAAATTTACAGGTATTATCTCATTTACTCCTACAACAACACTAAGATATACCGTTACATCCCATTTCACAAATGAGGTACATAGAGGTTAAGTAACTTTCCCAAGGTCACACAGTACTACTGAATTTGGGACTCAAACTTAGGCAATCTAAGCCCAGAGCTTCTACTTCATATGATTTACTATATTGCCTCCCTATTTTCTCTCCTAGGTCCTTGAAATTATTTGACACTCCATACTGTAGATTTCTAAGTGTGTGACTGAAGATGTGGGGAGAGGAACACCTGGATGGCTCAGTTGGTGGAATGTCTGACTCTCAATCTCAGGTCTTGATCTCAGGGTCGAAAGTTCAAGCCCAGCACTGGGTGTGGAGCCTACTTCAAAAAAAAAAAAAAAAAAGATGTTGGGAGGAAGAAGGGAGGAAATGCTTAGAAAAAATCTCAAGCATAAAGAAATTTTCTTCTTCTAGGATTTGAGTGATGTTATTACCCTCAATTAAAAAAAATTGTGAAGCAATATTACTCAAATATTGGTAAATACATATCCTGGCAAAATATGCTTCCAGCTGTTCAAGCTAATTGCTTTTTTTTTGGACTCGCTTGTTCAGATCATTTGTGATATTTTTAGCTGTGTTTTCCATTTGCATCAACAGACTGAACAAGAGGCCATTGCTTTAATAATCAACCACATCTCAATTAGCCACTTGCTTCAACACAAAATGTATTTCACCTGCAGTATATAGAATTGAGAATCTCTAAATTGTGCTTGCAAGGCTCATCAAGCTGCCCTGTGCCACAATATGCACGTGCACATACACTTGACCCTCGATAACCACCATGTTTCACATAATACACGTATTCTCTGCAGATTGTTTCCTGATCACTAGAGTCCATAGAGCAGCTACAACTGTGAAGAAAGCACCTCCAGTAAGACAAACTTCCTGAAATAAGGAAAACTGATCACTTCCAAGAGTGGCGTTCCTTGTCATCATTAATTTAACAAATGGGTATTGAGTGCCTACTTTGTAGTACAGGGGATGGAGACACAGTATGAATGGAGACCCCGTCCTCAAAGAGCTCAGTCTAGTTTATAGACTAGGCAAGAAAATCAAATATGATACACTGATAAATATTATAAACAAGAAAGCAAAAGACATTATGAGAGCCCAGCAGAGGCATTTAAATGGAGTATAAAGAGATAGTAAATGATGTACTCCCTGGGGTTGGATAGGGAAACATTTCTAAAATAAAGGGCACTGGAACCAAATTTTAAAGCATGAGATTTTTAGCTAAGGTGAAGGGAATTCCAAGCCCAGAGAAAATTGTATCAAAACAGCAAAGTACAAGTAGGTTGAGGTGATTGAATGACAGTGTGCCTGTGGAGGTATAGTGAGTGATAGAACTGAAAAAATTCCAAAAGCCACTTGCCCTGAAAAATACATGATGTGACTTATTCACTGATATTCTCTGATGCTTGCATATCCCCTCAAAGACAAACAAGTATATACCAAAGAGCATAATTAGAAAACCATTGCACACGTTCTGACTAAAGAACTAGACTGAACAAATAGAAGGCTGAATAAATGAAACCCCCTAGAATAGTTAATAAAGAGCGATCCTTAAGACAAGAATCAAATGGATACGACAGCAAATGAAAGATGTTAACAAAACTTAAGAAGATGGAAAGCAAATGGATGGATGGTAAACAGACTTAATAGATATGAGAAAGCTGATAGCATTCAGAGGATAAACAAAGATGACCCATGACCACTTGTACTGCAGAATCCAAGAAAAATATAGGAAGTAGAGGCAAAGAATAGCTAAGAAAGTGGGTATAAGGGCTGCAAGGGCTACTCATGCACCTTGGAAAAAGAAGGGAAATCTACTATGGAGAATGTAAACCAAAAAGGCTCTGAAAAGGCACAGCAGAGAGAAAAGTACCATACTACAAACAAAGGGATGAGTTATACTCCCAAACACAAGATGAAAGGACTCCGTTTTGGAGAAATTAACTGGACCAAGAAGGATCTGATGTTTACAATGAGTACTAAAAGCCTAGTACATCTTTGAGTAGCATGAACAGGACATCCCAGGCAGAAGGTATAGCTTGTGCAGACACGTAGTCAAGAAGGAAACTGGCAGGTCTGAGGGGTGGCAAGAAGCTCAGTATGTTTAACAAATGGCGTGCACCAGTTGGAGAAGGGGGAAAAATCACACTGGGGAGAAGTTCAAGGTCCACCCATTAAAGGCCTCATACTGCATTGCCAATTATATACAAGAAGGGAGTTTCCACTAGAGAATGACATGGTCAGATTTAGAAAGACAAATCTGGTTGTGGTATAAATGACAACCAGGATTGAAGTAAAATACAGGAATGAAAATCCAGCTAGATTCCAGCTGAGATTTTCTTACTTCTATGAGAAAAACAAGAGACTGAAGTAAGGTGATGGTAATGGAATAGAGGAAAGTCTGAATTCCAGAGGTTTATAAGGTAGGATTGATGGAATATTTTTATCAAATGGATGTAAGGGGGAAAGGGAAGGAGGCAAGGATAAAGCTTAGGCTTCTAGCCTAGGAATGATGGTGGCACAATAACTAAAGTAGGGAACATTACAGAAATAATTGCTTTGAGGGGCGCCTGGGTGGCTCAGTCAGTTAAGCATCTGCCTTTGGCTCAGGTCATGATCCCAAGGTCCTGGGATCGAGCCCCACATCTGGCTCCTGGCTCAGCGGGGAGCCTGCTTCTCCCTCTCCCTCTGCCTCTCCCCTGCTCATGCTCTCTCTTTCTCTGTATCTCTCTGTCTCAAATGAATAAAATCTTAAAAAAAAAAAAAAAGAATCGCTTTGACAAAGGAAAACAGTACAGTCAGTTCTGAGATACAATAAGTCTAAGTTACTCTAGGTCATCTCTTCCTAGAGATGGAAACGTTACCTACAACTCAGGAAAGCAAACTCAACTAGAGGTACAGATCTGAGATCTAGCACCACATGAATAATGAAGACTTGGTAGGAAATGAGAACATATAGAGGAGGCAAACACACACCACCACTCAGCTCTGTGCCCAGGGAAGGCATCGCAAAGCCACTGGAGCCCTCTTTCCTGCTAAGCCCAAATGTGACTTTAGAAACCTCCTCAGCATTGCTCTCCCAGCATCCACTTGCAATCAACCAGAGTTGGTACTTGAATTAAAAATCCATTTGTCTCCCTGATGTAGAGCAGGAGAGGACTGCAAGGACTGGAGTCGGAAGAACAGGCTCTCCTACATCTTACAGACCATCAGCTTCACGGATGTGTGCTCGTGTAAATACACACAAAAATCTGTGTGGAAAGACTGTAACTTCATCTTAAACCAAACCGTAAGGCATGTCCACATCCATAGTCTCAGCTAACCTTTCTCCTCTGGACTTCCACAGGACCTTGATGACTGCTTTGCCACCTGAATTCTTGCCCTCTGTAACCCAGCCTCTGCACTGCAGCCAGAGTAGTATTTCCAAAGCAGAAATACGATTGTATTATCTCCACCTTCATCCCTGCTATTAAACCCCCATGACAGCATCTCATTGCTCTTAAAATAGAGACCAAGATTTTTCACATAGTCTGCAAACCTCATGGGTCAACCCCTGATTCTCCAGCTTATTTTGTACCATGAGCCTCCTCCCACCCCCACCAACCATATTCTTGTACCCCTCTACCACTGGCTTTTGCAGATGCTGTCTGCCATCCTTGAGTACACTTGCCATTAGCCTTTACCTCGCAAACTCCTACTCATCTTCTAGGTCTCAGGTTTAATGCCATTTCTACTTCCAGTAATCCTTCCATGAATGCCCAGATGGCATCACAGCACCATGTGCCTTCCCTGCAGAGCACTTACCAATGTGGTGATTTCATTATGTCTATGAGTTCTGTTGTTTCAAGGCCTGCCTCTCTTACCAGACACTAAGCTCCATGAGTTCAAAAAAAGACAAGTTTCCTTTGGTTTTTCACAATACCCAACTTCATGTTTTGGGACACATCAGGCACACAACAAATATTTATTTAATTTGGTTGGCTTTGGTGATCTAAATTTTGACAACACATTTTTTTACTCCTGGAAAATATGCCTAAATAAGGTATTTACTAAGAATTTATTTTCACTTTAAAATGAATATGGTTAAATGGACAAGAAATAACAGTTGGGAAATAGTATGACATACATTTCAGTAGCCATTTTTATTTCATCAGAATTATTCCATCATTTCCCAGCAAACGTGCAAAGTATTATTGACTAGTCACATCACTTCCAGAAATTACATGCAGCTGGAAATCCTGCTGGTTCCCAAAATAATGAGAAATCTTTTCTCCTCCTTTATTGGATTTGCAGGCTGCTTTTCAAAAATTTTACAAGCCTTACTGTCCTCAGCATTGTCTCAAGAGTCATTAAGAATCACATTCTCATTTAGTTTAGCTAGCTGTGTGGAACACCCCTTACTTCCCACCTCCAAGATCTCTTCTTTATAACAGGTTTTAAATTAAGACCACAAAGCTATATTGACAGCTTAGATGAAGCAACAGCATCCATAAGACACCATTTGCTCCATTTCTTCCTTAATTCCTCTTTAAGTGAAAGAAGGGCACTGTGGAGAAGTGGGTACTTTCATGGTGATACATGATTGGGAGCATCCTCTTAGATAATGAATAATGCACAGTACTGGCCTTCTAATGTATTTCCGGCCCAACCTCACAGCAGAACTATCTGGTGTCCCAGGAAATGAAAGCACTACATAAATTGCAGTCTTTTAGCAGCCAAATCCAAAGACAAAACACAAGTTTCACTCACATGCTATTGTTTCTGTAGCTACAAATGACAATTATTAGATACGAATTGTGCTTTAGGCAAAGCTGTGAAATACAGGTGTGCACACACACGCACACGCAGTTCTCATATATCAGCTGAAGCTCCTTAGCACTTTGTCTACGTCTTCAATCCCACTACCCCAGGCCTTAGCCGGCTATCCTTGCAGAAAAAAGAAATAGCCTCAGTCAAAACAACCTACCTGCCTGGACTCTACTTTCTTGGTATATGTTTTAGACCTGGGCCCCTCCAGCCATGGCTGCTCACCTGCTAAACTAATTTGTACTGAGATAATAATGACAGGTTATTAGATTATGTGTTTCCCATACTATAAACATTTGAAGCTTATTAGGGGGAGCAAGAAATTAGTGCCTTCAGCAAAATAACAGCTGGTAGGAATTTGGAGAGAAAAGTCACTGGGGTAAGTCAGCTTTGGAGTTGGTTATCCATCTATTCTACCCACATGTACATAGTCACCTTTTCAAACATTCACTAAGGAGAAAATAAGGGATAACAAATAAAAATAAATCCCAGTTGTCAGAAATCCATTCAATGCAGTAATTTAATAGTCCCTGGATATGGTCTCTACTTTTAAGGATCTTACAGTCTGAGGTACCTGATTACAAGTCAGTTTTGAAGTCAAAGGCTCTATAACTTCCTCTACAACAGAAGCTCCATTAGAGCAAGAATCTCTTTTTGACAACTATAAACTCAGTGTCTAACACTGAACTCAGTAAAGATTTGGCGGATGAATGAATACTAGTACTATGGTCTGGCAAATAATAAACTCATTATTATTATGTTCAGTTAGCCAACATATAGTACATCATAAGTTTTTGATGTAGTGTTCAGTGATTCATCAGTTGTGTATAACACGCAGCGCTCATTATAACACATGCCCTCCTTAATACCCATCATCCGGCTACCCCATCCCCCCATCCCCCCTCTTCTGTAACCCTCAATTTGTTTTGTGGAGTCCAGAGTCTCTCATGGTTTGTCTCCCTCTATGATTTCTTCACATTGTTTTCCCTCCCTTCCCCTGTGGTCCTCCACGCTGTTCCTTATGTTCCACGTATGAGCGAAACCATACAGTAATTATCTTTCTCTGCTTGACTTATTTCACTTAGCATAATCCCCTTGCCAGTTCCATCCATGTCGATGCAAATGTTGGGTATTCATCCTTTCTGATGGCTCAGTAATATTCCATTGTATATATGAACCCCATCTTCTTTATCCATTCATCTGAATAACAAACTCTTTTAGTTCATTTTCCCTTCTACAAAATACGAATGACAATATCCGCTTCATAAGACTTGTGTGTAGATTAAATGACATGTAGAAAGCTCCCAACAAACCTTCAGGAAACAGTAAGTACCTCTGACTTTTTTCATTAGGTAGACTAACTGCAATTACAAAAACAGAAGACATAACAGGGAGGGAGAACAGAGTCAACCCTCAAGCATTCATAACAGAGATGACTTCCATGGCACAAAGAGCTTACAACAAATAGATAATCTGGACCCCAGGTAAGTACATTGACTATGATAGAAAAACTGGGAGTGGAAGTGCAAATTTGGAACAATCTGCTTTGAGAGACTACGAATTAACTATATTCTCATCTAGCTAACCAGGGAGGTGGTAAGAAAGTAAAGGATTTGGTCTTAAACTCCAGATATCCCACCACAATCCCATTATGGTAATTCAGCATGACATGTGGTATTTGATAATACAATATTCCTGAGGACCCACAACACTGTTTTGTCCCCAGCTCTCACAACACTAACAATTCATTAATCAATTCTGTATCCTGGTTATCATTAAAGCAGTTCTAATAAACTAGTTATTTGAGACTAGTAAACATGAAACATGAAAAACAGAAATGAAATGAAAATGATTCTCCAGGGCTCTGACTAACTTTGATATGTCTCTGTTTTACTACATGCCATAAGTATCCCTCTCCAATAAAGATCCGTGCAAGTAAGAATTCATTTTCAAGGCAATTTAATAGTGAATATGCTATTTTATTAGGTACCATATGTCATAAAATAAATCATGTTATTTTGAGTCATTACCTTACATAATCTAGTCCTTTAAACAAAGTTCCTCCCTCTAATATATATTTTAAATTCTTTCTCCAATAGAAGTAAAAAAATTGTACTGAGATATTACCTTCTTTCCACTGGTCCACTTTGGGAATGTGTAAAATACTGAATCAGGGCTTGGCAGTGCACTCAGTGCCCTCAGAAGAGAGTTTTCTCCCCAAATGACAAACAGTATCTCATGGGAAGAACAAACCTCATTAAGCACCGGAGTTTAAACTTGTGATTGGTCGTCGAGCACATTAAGATTTACGACTTTGAAACATGTTGCTAGTTTTCATCTTGAAAACTGAGAACAGAAGGAACATATTTTGGCGTAATACCTACTGTTTGACCTTTCAGTCTTCCTTCTAGTTCTTTAATTACAGCCCATAGAGAGAACATGGTACACAAACCAAAGCTATCTGGTTCATCATAAAACACAGCCATTTGATCATTCAACACACATTAATTAACTACCAATTATGTCCAGGAACTAGAATAGTACAAGGATGAATAAGATAAGATCTTGGGAGAGACACAGATGTGAAAACAACTCACCTCCAGCATTCAAAGTACGGTCACTGTAGAACAAAGTAGGATGGAAATAGAGACATGAGGTAAGGAAAGAAATCACAAAAGGAGTGACAATTGAGCTGTGTCTGAGAAACAGTCTATTGAGTCTTTAATATTCAGCCCAACAGTCAGCAAAGAAAGTATTTCAAAGACATGGATTGGAATAAGCCAACTACAGTGAGCAACCTGTCCTCAATAGGTGGGAGCTAGGGGAGACAGGTAACTGGAAAGGTAAATTATTTAAAAAAATCAAGCCAAATCATAAATGTCTATTATTAATTCATAAACAAATATTTTGGGGGCACTTAACTATGTGTTAGAAATTATCCCAGACAATGAGGCACAGCAGTGAACACGGCACACAAGATCCCTGCCCCAGATTCTAGTATATACCGGGCTAAGGAATTTGGACTTTAGTCTACAAGCAACAGAGCTAAGCAGGAAAAGCAGCACAGGCAGATTTAGAAAGGTAATTCTTCTGGGGACAGTGTAAAGAATGGACTGGAAGAAAACAAACTAGACACAGTTAAGAGGAGTTAGAAGGCTACTTCAACAGACCAGATGAGGCCAGCTTCTGCTCTGTCTTCCATGGAATATTATGGCCTCCTCACTTAATGTATCTTCATCAAGAATTTGTAGAGAATATGCATTCCAAAATATCATTACTTGACTCCTCACAGAAGATGTGTTTGTTCTCAAACCTTAACAAATTTCTACATCAAGAATATATTTTTGTTGGATCCATATCATGTTACACCACTAGCTACTCTCAATCTTTCTGACTCATTTCCTGAACTTTCAGTTATTCCAAGAGGACCTCATTCTATCCAAGAGATGTGAGACAGGGCCAAACAGACTAAAGCCACCTATAAGGGCCCAGTGAATTCTCAATTTCCAGAGAACTTCCAAAAGAATAGATGAGCCATGACTCCTAGAAGCTACAAAAAAGGAACGAAACTGGATCCCCTCCTCTAAACCACACTTCCCATGATAATTAGGACCCTCCAGGATCTATGCTCTTCCAGATCCTACCATCCATTTCATATGCATCCCAGAGTCTCAAGAATTGCCCAAAGCCTTGAAATTCATGTGACAGGGCCCCAGAAATTTATTCTTTTTCACATGGAATTTCACACACTTATTTCTATTATTTGCTCCCAGTAGCAAGCAAAGAAATAAGGCAAATCGTCTGTAATCAGACTCATTTTAAAGATGAAGAAATTAAACCAAAAGAGAGTAAGACTTTTACCCAAAGGTATGTGCTAGTAAGTAGCAGAGTCAGAACTAGAATCCAGAGCTTTTGACTCCTACACCATGTTCTTGGTTTTACCTTCATGCTGTCTCTTCAGCCATCAATCATTCTCTCTCTCCTACTGTGCCTACACAACGGCATAACAATCCCTTGTTCTCTTAAGGTTAATTAGGTAATCTCTTTTATGTTAACCTAGACTTCGTGAAAGCAATCACTCTTGTTTTCTAAAGCTCAGGCAAAGCTTTATGTTTTCTACGTTAACCTCTAAATAAAATCTCTTTTCTGTAATGATGCCCTTCATCTTCCTCTCCAACCTCCTCAGAGTTGCAGAGAACTTGAGCCCTAGTCAATGCACAATGACCCCAGTAGGATTCAGGCTATTTTTAGAGCAAGACTGACATGTTCAGGCAGCAAAAAGAGCCAGTGAGACGCCAAACTCAGTATCCACCCTGGAAATGAACAAAAATGGGAAGCAAGGCTGGCTGGTTCAGTGTCCCTTCAGATTTATAATAAATTGTCTGAGAAACCTTGGTGAATTAGCAATGACTCCATGCCAGGAATGCTAGCCAATACTGGAGCTGACTCTGCTAAACCTAGGCCACCTGAGGTTTTTCAAAAATATTACTTTCACATGAAGTCCACACAGCTCAGCCACTGCAGCCAAGACTAAGGCCTAGAGAGCACACTGGAAAGCTTGATGCTAGTCTCACTATTGTCATGTGGGGCGAGAGGCAGCACGTAAAGAAGGAAAAACCTCCTAAGTAGAAATCAGAAAACCTAGATTCCTTACTACTTATAAGTGATGTGATGTTGAGAAAGTCACGAGGAAGCTCTTTTGGCCCCAGCTATATAGAGTGTGCAGCCTTCACTGTCAGCCTCCTCAGGGACTGTCTCTGCCTCAGCCACAGAGAGCCCCTTCCACCCAAAGTCCCACCCTTCCAGGAGGAGTCTGCATACAATGATGGATCAGGGCATAAGGGACTGGAAATCTTGGCCCAGCGTGAGACATCCTGACAGGCTAGAGCTCCCCATGGGGCCAGTGGAGGCTGCCAGGCTAGGCCTGCATCACAGTTACACTCCGCCCAACCCTGCTTCTCCCACTTCTCTTTCACAGGTCTGACCCCAAGGGAACTCCCTAATGCACATCCTTCACAAGAAACACTATCTCAAGGAGTGTGCATCCCAGAGAACCAAACACACAACACCAATAAAGACATGTCACTGATACTATTAGTGGACTCCAGCAAAATGACTCCTCAAAAATCTTCTGAAAATAAAGTTCCACTATTTAGGTTTAGAAATCTTCACAAACCAGGCAGTCACACCAGTGATGGAAGGTTAGACAAGATCTCGGCTAAGCTCCTAAAGGACAAAAACATGAATGATAACAACAACAACAATAATATTAACATAGCCTTCTGCTTCCATTTCTTCACAATGAAACAGAAGCAAAACCAAGATGCACTCGTGGAATTGGAGAAGTGTTTCTTCTCCCTCAGCAGCTTTACCTTTCTCTGTAATGCCATCAGACACAGTCCTGTACTACCATCAGTGCCTAGTGCTGTCCTGCTCTGACTCACTTCACATCAATGGGAAAATAAAATGATGCCAAGAGCCTATAACTGTCTTGGACATATCCTTGAAATTATGTTCATTAGTAGACTGATTATTTCTGTGAGCTCTGGGAAAAGCACTCAGATTCCCCTTCAGGACTCAGGAAAACTGGGAAGTGCGTCCTAGCTTCTGAGCTCCCTGTGAAGTTTGGCTGAGGCTGCGTGGAGACTGCATCAGAGCCTTAATTGCAGCTGCTATAGCAGATGGGATTTCTGCTGAAGCAGATTAACATGCCTCAGGTACCTGCTTTGCAGCCATGGATATGGTGAATGTGTTCTCTTTATCCTTACTGGAAAAAGAATAAGAAGTTCTTTTCATTCTCTCAGAATGAACAACAGTAAACATTTACTGTCTTGTCCCAGAGCTCGATGGAAATGGTACACCCAGGAGTGGGCCCAGCAGGACCAGTGGACACAGTGCTTAAGCGCCCACTCCTCCTATTGCTCACCTATTTACTGAAGCTTCAGTTCACCCTATGGCTGTGTGGTTGTCCCTTATAACCACTGATGGAGAAATAAAACTTGAGCTTGGTTCTCAGGTGATCAGTTCATTATGTGGGAGCAGGTTAAAAAAAAAAATAGAATGCAGCTGCACAACAAAGTGATCCTGAAATACAACAGTGTAAAGAAATCCTCCCAAAGAGCAGAGCTGCAGAGACCAGGCCTGGTCACACACTTTATGCAGAAAGAAAAGTGGGCAGTGGCAAATGGCTTGGCCCATTGGTAAAATGGCAGAGAACCTGAACAGTCAGGGACCAGGAGGTCAGGGGGAAATGCATATGGCTAAACCTATGGGAATGGGCAAGAACTATGATATATTTGCATTTTATGTAATGCCCTCCAGAGACTATACAACATAGAAGAGACCATTCAACAGCTAAGTAGAAAAAATTAGTCAACCAGCCTCTGTCACTGGTCAGCCCAGTGCTGAATTATGGGTGAATTATGAATGAAGTGGCCATGGTGGCGAAGATGTAAACTATGAAGGTCCCAACAGAAGACTGACATTCCCCAAGGCTTTCCTATTGGCACTGCAGAAGGTACAAACTTCCACCAATACTGAACCCCATTCCTCAAAGAAACCAACCAAGCATTTGATAGCAAGTTGACTATATTGAACCCCTTGTGCTTTGGAAGGAGCAGTGATCTATCTTGACTGGAATAGGCATATAACAAGAGTGTGGGTTTGACTGCTCTGCCTAAGAGGCATCAGCCAGTACTAGCATATGAAGATCTTCAGAGCATTTGACCCGCTCCCCACCTCCAACCCCAACATAGAATCCTACATAAACTGCAGCAGACCAAGAGACCTATTTTATAGCAAACAAGGTGTGGCAGTGGGAACCATCACACCACCACATACCACACACCCAGAAGATGCCAGCCCAATAAAGCAACCAAATAGGCTGTCAAAGTTATAACTGAGCTTCCAGTTCAGAGACAATACCCTATAAGAATGGGATGCCATGTGTGAGGACATTTCAAGTCAATGACCATTATATGGTGCTGGTCTCCAAAAGGAAAAACCCACAGGTCTCAAGCAGGATTGTCTCCACTTATCCCTACTTCCAGTGACCTACTAATAGAATTTGCACTTCCTATCCCTGCAGCTCTGGTTTCTGTCAATTTAGAGGTCCTGGCTCCCAAAGGAAACCCAGCAATTTTCAGTCTATGGTTGATGCTCAAGCACTTCGGCTTCCTTCGCCAAGAAAGGATGCAAGAACAATTATCATCCTGTCAACAATAATTCACCCTGATCATCAGGAAGAGGTAGGGTAGGGAGGAATATATTTGGCAACCAGGTGATTCACCTGGTCATCTTTGGGTATTCTTTTCCCCAAGTATCAAGGTAAATTGATGAGTGCAGTAGCCATAGCCTGAAATGGTGAACAGGGGCTCAAATATCTGAGAGATGAAGATCTGGGTACCTCAAAAGATAAGGCACCTAGATCAGAAGAGACACAAGCCGAGGATGAGGGGGACATATAATGGATAAAGAGGAGGCAGTTGATGACTATTTTAAGCCTAGCTTAGTACTAGGGACCATGATTTTTCCCACCTACTGTCCTCTTATGAAACTCCCTCATAGAAAGTGGTCCAAAAGAATCCTGAAGAACTCACTCCCAGAAGTTATATGAAAAAGCAGATTTAAGTAGCAGAAGGAGTAGACTGAACTAGATGCTATGATGTGGAGTCCAGTCCTTTCAGGACTGAAGACTTACCTCCCCTGCTACAGAAGTACCGTCAGCTAAAAGCCCTCAGCTGTCAGGACTTTCTAGAAATTGCCCTCAGCTGAAGAGAACCTCCTTACCCAAGGTCACACTCCCTTACCAGAGGCTTCCTGCATCAGTGACAGATCAACAGACAGATCAGCTCTGCAGGGCAACCACCCTGTAGAGTTATCAATGGCCTTGTTGAGATTGTATCAGAGCCTATTAGCTCTTTTTGCCCAATCCTGCTTCCTTCCCTTTCCCCATAGGTCTTGATCCCCAGAGTATTTCCCCAATAAACTTCCTGTTTACAAATTTCTATCTCAGGTTTGCTCGCTGTGCAACCTGACCTGCAATATTTATAATTACGCAATAATGGAAATAAAGTTCAGAAGACACTGCACTTTAAGCTTCTAATCTATAAATTAATGTTCTTTCAGTTCATCTCTTAATTCCGTTAACTTACCTTTTAATCATTCCTGATTAACTTATTATCAAACATCCCCAAAGAAAGTTCAATAACTTTTCCTACATTTTCCAAGCCTCCAAAAGTGTACTTAACTATCTTTAGTGTCAATAATGATCTTACTTCACTGAAATCAAGGCTAAACATTATTTCCTTTTACCTCCTTCCTCCCACTCCTAAATTTGTGTGCTCACACATATTTTTCTTCCTTTCTCAAATAATAAAGTGTCTCTTTCTATATCAAGGTTAATTTTTACTACTTAGCTCTTTATGATTTTGTGACTTCCACAAAACAGTATTTCTTTCATCAAAGTCTTTAATCTCTCCATCTGAAAGCTTCCTTCCTTTGCTTTTATTAATATCCAAACCATTATTCCATCAAAGTCTTTAATCTCTCTATACAAAAGTCTCTTTCCTTTTTGTCTATAAATACCATTGCTTTCTTAAAAAACAAAAACAAAACCTCAAAGTCTATTTTTTTTCTTTAATGTGCCATCTTGTTCCTTTCCTTTACCAACAAACAAGGTGGAGAAACGTATACTCACCATATCTATCCTCATTTTGAGTCCATACTTAATAAACTATAATCTATAATTCCATCCATAACTCCTTACTGAAACACCTCTCTGAAAAGTCACCAATGATTTCCTCATAGTTAAATCCAATGACTTTTCCTTACTCTTTTTCTTTTTCAACCATGCTCTGATATTTTACATCGTTTGGTCTTGTCTTATTCTTAAAATTCTTTCCTCATTACATTTTCCAAGAAGCTATAACGTCCAGGTTCTCAATCAAATTCTTTAACCACATGTTCTCAGTTTCTATCCACCCATTACAGGCATTCCCAAAGTTCTATTTTGGTTCTTTTCTCTTCCAATTCTGATCCTGCTCTCTTTCAGTGATCCCATTTTTCCCCACCTTGGACTATAAAGATTATGATTCTGAAAATGAAATCACCAGGAGAGGTTGGAAAGATGGCATGAGAACCCTAAGCTTACCTCATCTCATGGACACATCTAGATAACAGCCACATTAGTGCAACTAATCCAAAAAACAACCCGAAGACTGGCAGAACAGTTAATCATAGAATGGAGGCCAAATCAAATAGGGTAGGAGGGGCAGAGATTTGGTCAGTCGGGAACCAAACTCTTGGTGAGACTAACCACAAACAGAAGGGACACCACAAGCACAGAGAAGGGAGAGGTACAGATCCCACACCAGGCACCTCAGACACAGAGACCCTGCGCTGGAAAGACAAGTCCCTGTAACATTTGGCTTTGAAAACCACTGGGGCTTAACTTTTTCAGTTTTTATAACCAGCAGGGCTTAACTCCAGGTACTTTAAAAAGCTGTGGGCTTAGCTCTGGGAGAGCTGGAGGGCAATGAGAAACTGAATCCCCACTCTTTAAAGAGACTATATAACAAAAAACCCAGCACAGAAGCACCAGTTTGAAAAGTGCCTAGGGTATACATGAAGATTTATTTACTAATCTCAGAGCATGTTGTGGTGGGGCAGGGATCCTTAGGAGACTTCCCTAAGAACAGAAGAGGTGGAGGCCTCCATTTCTCTCCCCCACCCCAACGAGATAGCAGGAAAATGGGAACGAGTGTGAACACTCTCACATTTCTCACAGGAATATGTCTCAAATGAAAGAATATGACAAAACCACAGCAAAATCATATGACCTCACTGATATGAGGAATTCTTAATCTCAGGAAACAAACTGAGGGTTGTTGGAGTGGGGGTGGGGTGGGAGGGATGGAGTGGCTGGGTGATAGACACTGGGGAGGGTATGTGCTATGGTGAGCGCTGTGAATTGTGTAAGACTGATGAATCACAGACCTGCACCTCTGAAACAAATAATGCAATATATGTTAAGAAAAAAAAGAAGAAGAAGAAGATAGCAGGAGGGGAAGAATGAAGGGGGGGAAATCAGAGGGGGAGATGAACCATGAGAGATGATGGACTCTGAAAAACAAACTGAGGGTTCTACAGGGGTGGGGGGATGGGTTAGCCTGGTGATGGGTATTAAAGAGGGCACGTTCTCCGTGGAGCACTGGGTATTACACGCAAATAATGAATCATGGAACACTACATCAAAAACTAATGATGTAATGTATGGTGATTAACATAACAATAAAAAATTTAATGGAAAAAAAACCCCACAGCAAAAGAACTAAATGAAATGAAAATAAGCAATGTGCCTGACTAAGAATTCAAAGAGTCATAAAGATACTTACTGGACTTGAGTAAAGAGTGGAAGATCTCTGTAAGACTTTCAACAAAGAGACAGAATACAAAAAAAGAACCAATCATGGATGAAGAATGCAATAACTAAAATTAAAAACAGACTAGAAAAGGGGCTCCTGGGTGGCTCAGTCGGTTAAGTGTCTGACTCTTGATTTCAGCTCAGGTCATGTCTCAGGCCCGTGAGATTGAGCCCCATGTCAGGTTCCACACTGGGCATAGAGACTGCTTGAGATTCTCTCTCTTTCCCACCACCCCCCACCCCTCCACCCACTGCTTGCGATCTCTCTAAAAAATTAAATTAAAATAAAAAATTAAAAATGGGCAGAAGACCTAAATAGACATTTTTCCAAAGAAGACATACAAGTGGCCAACACATGAAAAGACGCTCATCAGTAATCACTAGGGAAATGCAAATTAAAACCACAAAGAGATATCACTTTATACCTCTCAATTGGCTAGTATCAAAAACACAAGAAATAACAAGTGTTGGCAAGGATATGGAGAAGAAATCCTCATGCACTGATGGAAGGAATGCAAATTGGCATAACCACTGTGGAAAACAATATGGAGTTCCTCTAAAAATTAAAAATTACCATACAGGGGCACCTGGGTGGCTCAGTCGTTAAGTGTCTGCCTTTGGTTCAGGTCATGATCCCAGGGTCCTGGGATCAAGTCCCGCATCGGCTCCCTGCTTGGCAAGAAGCCTGCTTCTCCCTCTCCCACTCCCCCTGCTTGTGTTCCCTCTCTTGCTGTCTCTCTCTGTCAAATAAATAAGATCTTTAAAAAAAATAAAAAATAATAAATAAAAATAACCATATAATCCAGTAATTCCATACTGGGTATGTACCCAAAGAAAACAAAAACACTCATCTGAAAAGCTACACGCACCTCTGTTTACTGTAGCACTATTTATAATAGTCAAGATATGGAAGCAACCCAAATGTCCATCTATAGATGAACAGATAAAAAAGAGGTGGTATATAAATACAATGGAATATTACTCCACCATAAAAAGGAACAAGAACTTGCCATTTGTAACAACATGGATGGAACCAGAGGGTATAATGTTAAGTGAAATAAGTCAGAGAAATACAAATACCATATGATTTTACTCATGTGAAATTTAAGACACAAATGAACAAAGATACAAACAAAAAAACAAACTCTTAAATACAGGGAACTGATGGTTGCCAGAGGGGAGGTGGGTGGGGGGATAGATGAAATAAATAAAGGGAATTAAGAATACACTTATCTTGATGAGCACAGAGAAATATATACAATTGTTGAATCTTTCTATTGTACACCTAAACTAATATAACACTGTTAACTATACTTGAATTTTTTTAAAAAAATCACCATTTAGCACTCTCTCTTCAGCTCTAAACCTGTTTTTACAATGAAACAATATATTAATTATTGATGTAATAACAACTATAATTTATTATGTTGTCAAGGTTTCTATTACCAGTTTGACTAAGCATTTATGCTAAACATGTTGAATATAATCAATACCTTTTCAGGATTTATTGAGATGATCACATAGAGTTTATCCTTTGACATACTATACTATTAGATTCTCTGAAAGTCAACTATCTTTATGTTCCTGAAATAAATCCTACTCTAAAATGTTATTTTTTAACATACTACTTGATAATATTTTAAGGTTCCTAGATCAATACGTACAAATGAGACTGAACTATAAATTTCATTGAAACTATCTTCATTGGGTTTTATGTTAGAGCTATTATTTTCCTATGCTCTGGAAATTCTTTTAAAACAGAAGAAGTTATCAGTTCCATAACAGATCCAAGTACTCACCCATAAAATCTTCTAAGTCTAGCACTCGTTTTTGAAAGTATTCTTTAAAACATTACATTTCTTGCATGATTTCTCAACTATTCAGATTTTTTACTTCTTCCATGTCAATTTAGACAGAATGCAGACCATCTTGGGAAGCTTGTGGAGCTCAGTCAATCATCTGACTCTTGGTTTCAGCTCAGGTCATGATCTTAGGGTCCTGGATGGAGCCCCGCATGGGGCTCCATGCTCAGCAGGGAGTCTGCCTGACATTCTCTCCCTCTCTGTCCCTCCCTCTGCTCACACTCGCCCCCTCTCTCTCTCAAATAAATAAATGTCTTAAAAAAATAAAAGAATGCAAACCATCTTCTGTTTTTTAATGCGGGGCTCAAATTCACAACCCTGAGATCAAGACCTGAGTTGAGATCATGAGTTGGATGCTTAATGAACTGAGCTGCCCAGGTGCCCCCAAACCATGATTTAAAACACATGACTGAGGGGTGCTTGGGTGGCTCAGTCAGTTAAGTGTCTACCTTCGGCTCAGGTCATGATCTCAGGGTTCTGGGATCGAGCCCCGCATCGGGCTCCCTGCTGAGCGGGGAGCCTGCTTCTGCCTCTCCCTCTGCCCCTCCACCCTGCTTGTGCGCTCTCTCTCTCTCTCTCTCTTGCTCTTTACCAAATAAATAAAATCTTTTCTAAAAATAAATAAAAATTTAAAAATTTAAAAAAATAAAATACATGACCAAGCTAAACCAAAAAGAAAGACAGAAATCCTAAGAAGCCAAAATTCACATGAAAGTTGGAATCCAGCTGGATTACTCCCTGGTAGCCTAAAGACTAGATTTTAATGGGACTCACACACAAGTGAAGAACACAAAGCCTGGATTCTTTACAAAGTAGAGAATCAGACCAAAGAATCCTGCATAACGGCATAAGTGAGTGAAGCAGGGGAAGAGCATTACAGGGAGATATAACAGGCATATTCTTGTAGTGTTGGATCTGAGAGAAGGGGGACAGAAATTCTCCCAGAACTCATGATTTCAGGCCTTCCCTTGGGTTGGATCACTAATGAAATTCATATTACCTCTGTCACTGGAAAATCTCCACAGTGAAATTAGTCCTAGGTATAACCATAAAGTAGTCCTAGATCAGTAGTGCTCACACATACCAGTTACAAAAGTAAACATATGGAAAAACACATTTAAACCCACTTCTCAAATAATTGCCAAAACTAAAACTCCAAGTTCAGGAGCTCAACAATGAAAACAATAAAAAAAAGAGAGAGAGAGAGAGAGAGAGAGAGAGAGAGAACATCCACCTAGGAGCAAAAATCAGCAAAATCAAGAAGATAAAGGATCACACACACAACAATTGCATATATTAATCAGATACTGAATATATAATGAGAATATAAATAAGTATAAATAACATATTGATATATTACTATAATATAAATAAAATACTGTACTAAAAGTATAAATGAGAAATAAGAGACTATCAAAACTGACCATGCAGATTTGAAGATAAAATCAAATAAAACTTCTAAATATGAAAATATAATTGAAATTAGAAACATAATGCTGACTTAAATATATAAAGTTGAGAGGTGCCTGGGTGGCTCAGTCAGTTAGGTGTCCAACTCTTGATTTTAGCTCAGGTTGTGATCTGAGGATCATGGGATCAAGCCCCATGACAAGCCCTGCACTCAGCGGGGAGTCTGCTAGAGATTCTCTCTCTCCTCTGCCCTTCCCCCCATTTGCATGCACTCTCTAATAAATAAGTCTTCAATAAATAAATAAATAAATAAATAAATAAATAAATAAAGTTGGAGAATTAGAGAGCCAGAAAATATTCTTGAAGAAATTATTCAAAAGAAATTTCTCAGAAAATATGGAAAAAATGATTAAGAAACTAACAAAACAGAATGAAAGAATACATAGGATGTATCACAACAGAGACCATGAGATAGAAAATAAAAGAGAGCGGAAGAGGCAGAGTGTATACGATGAGCAGAGTGTATACGATGATATAATTAGAGTTTTAAGAGTAACTAGAGAGAACAGGAAAAGCAATATTTAAATAGATAAGAGCTGATAATTTTCTAGAATTTGTTTTTTTTTTAAAGATTTTATTTATTTATCAGAGAGAGCTGCAGTGGGTAGGGAGAAGCAGTCTCCCTGCTGATCAAGGAGCCCAGTGTGGGACTCAATCCCAGGACCCTGGGATCATGACTTGAGCCAAAGACAGACGATTCATTCACCAACTGAGCCACCCAGGCATCCCTAGAATTTATTTTTTAAGTTAAAAAAAAAAAAAAAAGACATAGGGGCGCCTGGGTGGCTCAGTCATTAAGCGTCTGCCTTCAGCTCAGGTCATGATCCCGGGGTTCTGGGATCGAGCCCCGTGTTGGGCTCCCTGCTCCGTGGGAGGCCTGCTTCTCCCTCTCCCACTCCCCCGCTTGTGTTCCCTCTCTCACTGTGTCTCTGTCAAAAAAATAAATAAAATCTTTTTTAAAAAATGATATAAATCCTCACAATTAGGAGGCAACAAACCCAAGGAGAGTATATCAAAGGAAATACACATTCAAATACACTGTTGTGAAATTACAGAAGACTAAAGACAAAAAGATCTTACAAGCCACCAGGGAGAAAAAACAGATTCCCCACAAAAGAATGGCAGACTGATGATGACTCATCTCTAAAAAGCAACAATGGAAGCTAAAAAGTTGTGGAGTATCTTCAAAATGGTAAGTGATTTTTCAGATAGAATTATCATCTCATCAACTGTCCTTCAAGAATAAATTTGAAATAAGGACATTTACAAAATAACAAAAATTCAAAATGTTTATTACCATCAGCCATCACTAGAGAGATGTGTAAAGTACTTCAAGAAAAATAATAAATTCCTAGGGCGCCTGGGTGGCTCAGATGGTTAAGCGTCTGCCTTCAACTCAGGTCATGATCCCAGGGTCCTGGGATCGAGTCCCGCATCGGGCTCCCTGCTCCTTGGGAGCCTGCTTCTCCCTCTGCTTCTCTCTCTCTCTCTCCCCCTCTGTCTCTCATGAATAAATAAATAAAATCTTAAAAAAAAGAAAAATAATAAATTCCTAGCGAGGTACTAAGAGGCAAGACATGCCAGCAACCAAAGCAAATGGTAAACATGAAATGGACTAGAAAAAGCATTGCATAAATCAATAATAACATCTAATGTGGTGGTTAAAATATTAAAATAGAACTAAAGTACTGATCAAAATTTGAGCCTTCTGTCTTTATGTTGTCCAGGAGGAAGGTAACTGCTAAAAGATTAAAGTGTATATATCCTTATTAGAAAGGGGGAAATAAGAAGGAAGAAAAGCAACTTAGAGTAGACAAGAACAGAGAAGAAAAAAAGTTAAAAAAGCAAGCTAAATAAAAAGCCCAAAATAAGATGGTAAAAATGAATTCAAATATATTAGTAATTACAGTAAGTGTAAAGAGAATTAGCTATTCTATTAAATGACAAAATCAGCCATTTATAGTTCATATTAAAAATATTTTAGTTAAAAAAATTTTTTAAATATTTTAGTAATACAAAATACAAATAATTTTTCTAGTGACTAGCTTATGTGATTAAAAATTAACAGAGAAATAAAATTTGGCATAAACTAGAATATTACTTGGAAGATTTATAGAAAACATGAATGATCCTACAATTATTAAAGTATTCAGTCAATAAAAAGAAGCAAGCATGTATTCTACCTTTGTTGTATAATTACACTTCGGGATAACCAAAAAATTGCCAAGAAACTATTCCTTTTTATAAAAGTATTCTAGCCTGTAAGCAGAAAATAATTTCAAAATAAATTTACCAAAAAAAAAAAAAATGTTTTCCAGAGAGAGGTAAGATGGCAGAAGAGTAGGGGCCCCTAATTTCATCTGGTCCCAGGAATTCAGCTGGATAGTTATCAAATCATTCTGAACACCTGCGAACTCAACCGGAGATCTAAGAAAAGAACTGCTGCAATTCTACAAAAAGAAAATCAACCACTTTTTACAAGGAGATGCAGAGAAGTGAATCCCGGGGTGATATATCGTAAGACAAACCACAGCAGGAGGGAGCTTCCATAAGCTGGCTACCGGCAAGTAATATAAACAGCAGAGCGCAAAATCAGAACTTTTAGAAGCCTGCTCCTCTGAGGGACATCCTAGCCTGAAAGGCGCTCAGGTGGCAAAGTGGAGTGGAATCCCAGGTGGGACAGTGTGGTCTCAGGATCCTGAGGGTCACAGAATGAACCGGGTGACTGAGTGCAGCAGAGTTCCCAAGCATGAGAGCAGGGAAGCCGGCTGCCAACAGTGGCTAAGCACCAGCTTTTTGCTCCGGGTTGTCATAAACCACGAACTGCTGCATGGCCAGGCAACCGGTCTCCAAGCCAGGACCCAGCAAGCGGCAGAACTGGGGTGAGATGCTACTCCCTCCACAGGGAGGGTGCGGGTGCATGCCCCAGGAATCTGTAAAGCTTGGAAACTCAAAACGGGGTCACGTGCATGAGATAAAACACTCGGTCACAGGCTGTGTGAACACAGAGTGAGGACAGAAACCAGGGAGACAAGAGTGATTGACTGCTTTTCTGTGAGGGCGCACTGAAGAGTGGGGGACACAAACTTTCAGCTCTGGGACTGGAGATCGGGGCACTGCCATTTTCATCCCCCACACCAGTAATGAAAGCCTTCAGGGAACAGAAGCCACGTAAAGCAATCCAGAGCCACTTATACTGAGCCCGGCTCCCTGGCAAGGGGGCTGCAATTCCACCTAGGCAAAGACACCTGAAAATCAGCCCAAGAGGCCCCTCTCCCAGAAGATCACCAGGAACATCCAGATAATACCAAGTTTACGGATCATACAGAACTGCAAAACTCAAGCACTAGGGGAAAATAGTACATAGAATTTGTGGATTTTTTTCTCATGATTCTTTAGTCTTTCAGTTTTTTGTTTTCTTTTGTTTTAAAGATTTTATTTATTCATTTGACAGAGAGAGACACAGCAAGAGAGGGAACACAAGCAGGGGGAGTGGGAAAGGGAGAAGCCGCTTCCCGCTGAGCAGGGAGCCCGATGCGGGGCTCGATCCCAGGACGCTGGGACCATGACCTGAGCTGAAGGCAGACACTTAACAACTGAGCCACCCAGGCGCCCCTAGTCTTTCAGTTTTGTTTTGTTTTTTTTCCCTTTTTAGCCAGTTTCTTATTTTAGCTACTCTTTTTGTAAGTCTTTCTTCATTTTTGTTTTTAAATTTACATTTTTTTCCATTTTTGGCTTCCTTGCATTGTATTCAGTTTTATTTTTGTATATATTTTTTCTTTCTTTACAATTTTGGGATCTAGTTTCTTTTAACAAACAGGCCAAAATACACACAGGATCTAGTTTCTTGTTCTGTTCACCTTAATTTTTTTTTTCTTTTTTGGTTTTTGATCTCTTCTGATTTGTTTAGTGTATCTTTTTCTGATGTCGTTGTTGCTATTTTTGTATTTTGTTCTCTCTTCCATCTTGTCATTATGTCCAGAGAAAAACAGATGAAAGAATTCACCCCAAAAAAGAGAACAAGAGGCAGTACTCACTGCCAGCGATTTAATCAATATGAATATAGGTAAGATATCAGAACTAGATTCAAAACAACGATTGTAAAGCTACTAGCTGGGCTTGAAAACAGCATAGAAGACACTAGAGAATCCCTTACTGAAGAAATAAAAGAACTAAAATATAATCAGACCGAAATAAAAAAGGCTATTACTGAGAGGCGATCAAAAATGGGGGCTCTAACTGCAAGGATAAATGAGGGAGAAGAGAGACTCGTTTATATAAAAGACAAAATGATGGAGAATAAAGAAACTGAGAAAAAGAGAGATAAACAACTACTGGATCACAAGGGGAGAACTGGAGAGGTGCTACCTCTTTTATCACTTAAAGCAAAACAATATTAGATTAATTTGGGTCCCAGAGAAAGAGGAAAGAGACTGAGGGGCAGAAGGTAACTTAGAACAAATTACAGCTGAGAACTTTCCTAATCTGGGGAAGGAAACAGGCATTCAAGTCCAGGAGGCAGAGAATCCCCCTTAAAAATCAATAAAAATAGGTCAACACCTCATCAAATATAGTGAAGCTTACAAATTTCAGAGACAAAGAGAAAATCCTGAGAGCAGCTCAGAACAAGACGTCCTTAACCTACAAGGGTAGAAACATTAGATTGGCAGCAGACCTATCCACAGAGACCTGGCAGGCCAGAAAGGACTGGCATGACATATTCAGGGTGATAAATGAGAAAAATATGCAGCCAAGAATACTTTATCCAGCAAGGCTGTCATTCAGAATAGCAGGAGAGATAAAGAGCTTCCAGGACAGAAACTAAAAGAATTTGTGATCACTAAACCAGCCCTGCAAGAAATATTAAAGGGGATCCTTTAAGCAAAAAGAGAGCCCAAAAGTAACATAGACCAGAAAGGAACAGAGACAATATACAGAAACAGGGACATTACAGGTAATACAATGGCACTAAATTCACACCTTTCAATAGTTCCTCTAAATGTAAATGGGCTAAATGCGCCAATCAAAAGACACAGGGTATCAGATTGGATAAAAAAAGCAAGACCCAACCATATGTTGTCTAAAGAAACTCATTTTAGATCTAAAGACACAACCCGATTGAAAGTGAAGGGGTGGAGAACAACTTCTTGTGCTAATGGACATCAAAAGAAAGCTGGGTAATGATGTACTATATGTTGGCTAACTGAACATAATAACAAAAAAAAGAAAGCTGGGGTAGTAATCCTTATATCAGACAAATTAGATTTTAAAACAAAGACTGTAATAAGAGATGAAGAAGGACACTATATCATACTTAAAGGGTTTATCCAACAAGAAGATCTAACAACTGTAAATATTCATGCCCCTAACATGGGAGCAGCCAATTATATAAACCAATTAATAACTAAATCAAAGAAACACATTGATAATAATACAATAATAGTAGGGGACTTTAACATCCCACTCACAGCAATGAACATATCATCCAAGCAGAAGATCAACAAGGAAACAAGGGCTTTGAATGACACACTAGACCAGACGGACTTCACAGATATACTCAGAGCATTCCATCCTAAAGCAAGAGAATACACATTCTTCTTGAGTGCACATGGAACATTCTCCAGAATAGATCACATACTGGGTCACAAATCAGGTCTCAACCAGTACCAAACAACTGCAATTATTTCCTGCATATTTTCATATCACAATGCTTTAAAAGTTGAACTCAATCACGGGAGGAAATCTGGAAGGAAAACAAATGCATGGAGGTTAAAGAGCATCCTACTAAAGAATGAATGGGTCAACCAGGAAATTAAAGAAGAATTTAAAAAATTTATGGAAACAAATGAAAATGAAAACACAGCTGTTCAAAACCTCTGGGATGCAGCAAAGGCAGTCCTATGAGGGAAGTATAGAGCAATACAAGCCTTTCTCAAGAAACAAGAAAAGTCCCAAATACACAACCTAACCTTACACCTAAAAGAGCTGGAGAAAGAAGAGCAAATAAAGCCTAAATCCAGGAGGAGAAGAGAATGAATATTAGAGCAGAAATCAATGAAATAGAAACCAGAACAGTAGAACAAATCAATGAAACTAAAAGCTGGTTCTTTGAAAGAATTAATAGGATCAATAAACCCCTAGCCAGATTCATCAAAAAGAAAAGAGAAAGGACCCAAATAAATAAAATCATAAATGAAACAGGAGAGAACACAACTAACACCAAAGAAATAACAATTATAAGAATATATTATGAGCAACTATATGCCAACAAATTAGGCAATATGGAAGAAATGGATGCATTCCTAGAAACATATAAACTACCAAAACTGAAACAGGAAGAATATAAAACCTAAACAGACCCCTAACCAGGAAGTTAACTGAAGCAGTAATCAAAAATCTCCCAAAAAACAAGAATCCAGGGCCAGATGGCTTCCCAGGGGAATTCCACAAAACATTTAAAGAAGAAATAATACCTATTCTACTGAAGCTGTTTCAAAAAACAGAAATGGAAGAAAAACTTCCAAACTCATTCTATGACGCCAGCATTACCTTGATCCCAAAACCAGACAAAGACCCCATCAAAAAGGAGAATTATAGACCAATATCCCTGATGAACATGGATGCAAAAATTCTCATCAAGGTACTAGACAATAGGATCCAACACAGTACATTAAAAGGATGATTCACCATGACCAAGTGGGATTTATTCCTGGGCTACAAAGGTGGTTCAACATCCACAAATCAATGTGATACACTACATTAATAAAAGAAAGGACAAGAACCATATGATCCTCTCAATAGATGCAGAAAAAGCATTTGACAAAGTACAGCATCCTTTCTTGATTAAAACTCTTCATAGTGTAGGGATAGAGGGAAAATACCTCAATATCATAAAAGCAATCTATGAAAAACCCACAGTGAATATCATTCTCAATGGGAAACACTGAGAGCTTTTCTCTAAGGTCAGGAACACAGCAGGGATGTCCACTATCACCACTGCTGTTCAATATAGTACTAGAAGTCCTAGCCTCAGCAATCAGACAACAAAAAGAAATAAAAGGCATCAAAATCAGCAAAGAAGTCAAACTCTCACTCTTTGCAGATGACATGATACTTTATGTGGAAAACCCAAAAGACTCCACCCCAAAACTGCTAGAACTCATACAGGAATTCAGCAAAGTGGCAGGATATAAAATCAATGCACAGTAATCAGTGCCATTTCTATATACTAACAACAAGACAGAAGAAAGAGAAATTAAGGAGTTGATCCATTTACACTTGCACCCAAAACCATCAGATACCTAAGAATAAACCTAACCAAAGACGCAAAGGATCAATACTCAGGAAACTATAGAACACTTATGAAAGAAACTGAGGAAGACACAAAGAAATGGAAAAACATTCCATGCTCATGGATTGGAAGAACAAATATTGTTAAAATGTCTATGCTACTCAGAGCAATCTACACATTCAAAGCAATCCTTATCAAAACACCATCAGTGTTTTTCACAGAGCTGGAACAAATAATCCTAAAATTTGTATGGAACCAGAAAAGACCCCAAATAGCCAAAGGAATGTTGAAAAAGAAAACCAAAACTGGTGGCATCACAATCCCGGATTTCAAGCTCTATTACAAAGCTGTCATCATCAAGACAGTATGGTACTGGCACAAAAATAGACACAGATCAGTGGAACACAACAGAGAACCCAGGAATGGGTTCAACTCTATGGTCAACCAATCTTCAGCAAAGCAGGAAAGAATATCCAAGGGAAAAAGTGGTGTTGAGGAAAATTGGACAGCCACATGCAGAAGAATGAAACTGGACCATTAGTCTTTCTTTTCATTAAGTATATTACATATTCGCCTTTCATGTTCACTCCATAATCCATATAGAACAAATAGTGTAAAGTAAGGATCTAATTTCAATTTTCATACTTATCTTCATTTCTCCAGAATGAAGTCCAAAATTGCTAGCATAACATTCAAGGCACTTGCTAATCCAAATCCACGTTCTCTCTCCTGTGTTACCTCTCACTTCACCCTCCACAGTCTCAGTTCAACTATATTAAATCCCTTTTAATTCCTGAGCACTGGACAATGCAATATGATATACTACAGGAATAGGAAGAGAATGTGAAATTATGAAAAGGTAAATATTGACATTTGTGGATGATGTAACTGCAAACCTAGAAGAATCCAAAAACTCATTTGAAAAAAATTAATAAAAATTTAGAGTAAAGTATTTGTGCCCATTAAAATGATGTTTGTAAAAATACCAAATTAAATGAGACATGCTCATAATATAACATTAAGTTATAAAAAGGTAATTCCAAATTATTCCTATCATATTTTCTATTCTAGGTTTAGAAAAAATAAATATGGAATAATTTAAGAAGTATATTAAAATGATAATGGTCATTGTGTTTTTAGGGTTGAATTTTTCCCTATATCGTAAGTTTTATAAGTTATTTTTTTAAAGATTTTATTTATTTGACAGAGACACAGAGAGAGAGGGAACACAAGCAGGGGGAGTGGGAGAGGGAGAGAAGCAGGCTCCCTGCTGAGCAGGGAGCCTGATGAAGGGCTCCATCCCAGGACTGTGGACCATGACCTGAGCTGTTAAGAACTGAACCACCCAGGGGTCCCTATAAGTTAGTTTTATAATGAAAAACTTTTAGGGGTACCTGGGGGACTCAGTCAGTTAAGAGTCTGCCTTCAGCTCAGGTCATGATCTCAGGGTCCTAGCATCGAGCCCTACATCAGACTCCCTGTTCAGCGGGAAGTCTGCTTCTCCCTCTCCCTCTGCCCCACACCCCGCTTATACTCGCTCTCTCTCTTCAAATAATAAATAAAACCTTTAAAAAAAGAAAAACTTTTAAATAAAAACATTTTATATGTACACATAAATGCTGATGTATCTTATCCCTGATCAGAGAAGTTCCACCAAATTTCAAATAAGGCCTTGAAAAATGGGACCTCAGCTGTAATTTTACATCAGTCTTAAGTAACACAAAAAAATTGAAACATCCACTTAGGAATCTGAATTTATGCCTAGAAAACATAGGTTCATTGTCACTATGGTTAATAAACCTAAATAATACAGATTTGGGGGGGAATACCTTGTTAAGGTATAATTTATAAAACAATACTTATTGTACATTTATTATGCTAAAGCTAGGCACTATGCTCATTACTTTAAATATATTATCACATTTTAATCCTCAGAGTAACTCCACAACATGGATATTATCATCTGTAGTAGTGGTTAAGAGTATGGATCCATGGCTTTTCATCTAAATGTAGTAGAATCAACAAAATAGCTTTGCTAGTAAATCCTACAACTCAGATAGTATGAGCTTCTATTTTATAACTGAAAGTGTCCTTCAAACTCACCTATAGAATTCCAGTACTCATGGAGAAAAGAGATTTGTTGATGATCACCCATCTAGATGATGGGAATGACATCAATACCAGAATTACCGTGTCATCATTCTTATTATTATACTACACTTCAATTCATGATCAAATCATGAGTGATTGAACTCAAATCAAAATGAGTGAATATTTGCCTTCAAAAATTTCCCTAATGCATTCCCCCCAAATGGTTTCTTTTGAGAATATAAATATTATATATAATGTATATTATATAATTATATATATGTGTATATATGTGTATGTGTGTGTATGTATACATACACACACATGGGCTCACACGCCCATTCACATCATTCAGAACATTGGAGCCCTTTAAGGATAACATCTTGGGCGCCTGGGTGGCTCAGTTGGTTAAGCAACTGCCTTTGGCTCAGGTCATGATACTGGAGTCCCGGGATCGAGTCCCGCATTGGGCTCCCTGCTCAGCAGGGAGTCTGCTTCTCCCTCTGACCCTCTTCCCTCTCATGCTCCCTCTCATGCTCTCTCTCTCAAATAAATAAATAAAATCTAAAAAAAAAAAGGATAATGTCTTAAAGCCACATACTGATAGACCATCTGCTTTTTGGAAACATCCACAGAACAATCACTTGAATAGGCAGCCCTGCTTTCAACATATAAATTCTCTATTAAGATGTTTATAAAGCAATTCTCCCTTTTGTTGCTAGTAAATGAAAACACTATATCTTCTATAAAAAATTCATTCAGAAATGCCATTCGTAAAAAGATTCAATTAAGTATATGAAACTTATCCCACTGTGACCTATATTGAGTTGTTCTATAAGACAATATAATCTTATTTTTGTTCTGAGCTCATCTCTGGAGCAAAAGATTGAATTTCATTAAGAAAAACAGCTCTGCCCTTCCAATTAGAGTCCCAAAGGAATCTGACTGTGAACTTTCCAAGGCATAGGGTGCGAGAAAGACCACGCACGCTGCATCTCTCTCTCTCTCTCTCACACACACAACATTCCTATAATATCCCTTCCATTTGAGACTGACCAGAGTTAATTTTTTTTGTTTTTTACAGACAGGGTAAATACCACAGCATTTATTCATTTTTGACTAGAGACCCAGCAAAGGTCATGCCCTAATCCAAGCTAAACACTCTCAGGATTTATTTATGCAATCCCTCTGAAACTGTCTTTTCTTTTCTCTGAAGATAGAAATTCCTCATCTGCTTCTTGCATGACAGACTCTTCCAGACTCTCCAGCTAAACTTCTCTCTCTGTGCAGAAATCCCCACCGCAGAAACAATAGGCCATACTCTGCTTGAATAGCGGGAAATGATGGGAAACTATTCTCCCAGTAAACTGAGTTTGGGGGGATGGGCAGGGCAGCTCTAGTACTGGTCACAGAGAGTCTGGTAATGCTCACTTAAATGTCCCATAGGTTATCAGACATGTGTACCTCCACAAAGTAGTAATCATTAACTCCTATACAGATGATAGGTTTGTCCTCTCATTCATCTCATTTACCTAGAACTTTCTACATGTTCTCATAATCTATAAAACCTTGATCTTCAGTCATTAAAAATAAATACAGCAAAAATGAGAGTATTGGCATTTGAGATAATTTTTTTGTCATCTATAAATGAACTATTTTTTTCTTGGTCAGTCATTTTTAAGTGTTGATCTATAAGGTGGTTTCATCAGAATTACTAGGAAACTAGTTTTTTTTTAAGATTTTATTTATTTGAAAGAGAGAGACACAGCGAGAGAGAGAACACAAGCAGGGGGAGTGGGAGAGGGAGAAGCAGGCTGCCTGCGGAGCAGGGAGCCTGATGCGGGGCTCAATCCCAGGACCCTGGGATCATGACCTGAGCCGAAGGCAGACGCTTAACGACTGAGCCACCCAGGCGCCCCAAGGGAACTAATTTTTTTAATCCAAAAGATTATGACTGGGAAAATCTGGAAAGGCAAATTAAAAAAAAAAAAAAAAAAAAAAACTCTCAGAGATTCTGATATACATCTCAAGTGCAGGAACCACTGGTCTAAATAACTTCTGTAGTCTCTAGAATCTCTCCACTATTCTACAATTCAGAATTAGTACTGCATATAATATTAACACCCACTGTATGCTGATTGTGATTACCACTCTACAACTATGAGAATAAGCCTTCTCAAATCCCCACGGTTGCAGGCTGGATTCCATGGGAAACAGGGTCCAAGTCAGAGATTAGCATTCAGGAAATTTAGGAGGGAGTAGTAACCGTGGGTAAGGAAATGAAGCAGGATTGGGCAGTGAGAAATTGGACTGAGATGATATCTTAAGAAAGACTTCAGCTGACGCACAGGGAGCTCTAAGGCTGATTCCAGCTCTTCAGAGTTGTTTTGAGTTGGGTCTTTATACCTGGTACCAACTTGTCACTGGATGCTATCCCTGGGAAAGGGTCATGAACTTGGTAAGGGGGCTTTCTTCACCAGAGGGCAGTTGATGGCTGAATAGTTTCTCAGTCCTCAAGGCGGACCTGGCACACATCACCCATCTATTTTACCTACCTTCAGTTAAAAAAAAAAAAAAAAAAAAAGACGCAAAAGGTTAAGCCAGAGCATTTCTCAGTGGAGAACCAGCAGTTTTTAATTGGAAAAAAAAAAAAAACCCACCACATTATTATCTCTCACTTCCTCCCATTTTAAGCACTGGATATTTATGGAATGATTCACCACTAAAATGAAGCATGAATTTCTATGTGGAATTATTTCTAGTCCTTTAAATGGCACTTCTTAAAGGACTTCTTCATGTTTATAGTTTTGATCAGTCAGAATAAACTGCTTCCAAACAACTGGTTATTTCTGTTTAAAAGATTTGTAATTAATACATGTATTTCTCCCTTAATAATGTTTCTTTGGAAAGACAAAGGAGAATTCTTGAGTCTTGTGACAACCTCATACTATAGCCCTTTCACAGAGGATTGTAATGAACAATCACCATTGCAAATTCTCAGGAGCCCAGGAAATGTGGGTCCTTTTCCCTAACTTGCCTGATTTAATAGGAGTATTAGAGAGATAAAGTGAGATCATATCTTAGCACCTTCAAATCAGATGGGGGTCCTGAGAACGTATAAGATCAATCCAGCTATGAGAAGTAGATGAGGCTGTAGAAAGAATGCTAATACTATACTTAGAGTCAAATATCCTTGGCCTGAGTTCTGCCCCTGATGCTTTTAGCTTCTGATAGTGAACATGTCACTAAATCTCTGAGCCCTAGTTCCCTTGGCTAGTAAAATGGGAGCGACACTACCTCCATCAAAACCGTCATAATGGTAACACAGAAAGATTTAACTGAAAAGGCTTTGTACACACAAGCAAAGTCACCACCCCTGTCCTGGAGTCCTCCATCATTTCCTTGCTCTGCACTATCTTCATAACTAGCACATAAGCTACTTGAGGCAGTCATTTTCTTAAACATGATTCAAACACACGACAAATCCTGCATACAATAAAAACTACTCCTGGGGTGCCTGGGTGGCTCAGGTGTTAAGTGTCTGCCTTCAGCTCAGGTCGTGATCCCAGGGTCCTGGGATCAAGCCCCACATCAGGTTCCCTGCTCCTTGAGGAGCCTGCTTCTCCCTCTGCCTGCCGCTGCCCCTGCTTGTACTATCTCTGTCAAATAAATAAATAAAATCTTTAAAAAAAATACTACTTACTATATGCCATGTACAATTATTTAATTCTAACAACTCTATAAAGTAGGTTATTATTCCCATTTTGCAAGTGAAGACAGTGGAGCTTAGTGACTGAGACATTCCTACCATCATACAATGAGCAAAGGGAAAGCCTTTATAGCCCCTCACTCTGCTTCCCTTCCTCTTTTTTTTTTTTTAAGATTTTATTTACTTAAGAGAGAGAGAGTGGGGGGGAGGGGCAGTGGGAGAGGGAGAAGAGACTCCCCGCTGAGCAGGGAGGCTGGTGTGGGACTGGATCCCAGGACCCTGGGATCATGACCTGAGCCAAAGGCAGATGCTTAAAGGACCCAAACGCCCCTCCCTTCCTCTTCTGGAAATAATTGAAGGAGTAGAGACTGGAGAGAGAACATTTCTGAGATTCTCTGATATCATTTGATCTTGAAAGCCATTCACTGAATGTAATTTTTAATTACTTGTTAATTAACACTTTTCAATTTAGTCTGAAGATATACTTTTACTAAGCTTTTGGTGCAAATAACAGGGAATAGGGAAAGAAATATATCACTGTTCCACAGTGACTGACTGAGCAAGCTAAGCTAGGCTGAAGGTCACACAGGGACCAAAACTAGTACCACCCTTAGTCAAACAGATGGGACACATCCCATTGATAGGTTAATAACATAATGCTCACAGAATAAAGATAAACCATTATCAACCCCAAAGGGCTGGACTTTGAACTAAGCTACGTTTTCCATAACACTTTTCATGATCATCTTCCAAAACATTATATTTGAAATGTAAGTTAAAAAAAAAAAGAAAAAAATATATGATACATTTGGAATGCACTAGAAGCTTACACAAGTGACTTAAGTAAAAATGTTTAAATCTACTGTGCACAAGACTTAACTGGTATGAAGGTTTTAAAATATAAAGTCCTTAAACCCCATCTCCAGAACTGATGATTCATAGCCCTGAAAGAGAGCTATGAAATCTTCATTTTTAACAAGCACCATGACTGGTTCTCATGCAGGTAGATCCCAATCACTGTTTGAGAAAAAGTGGGTTAAAAGGTAATCTTAAATCAGTCAGTGGACATATAACATTTATACTAAAATGAAATAAATATTATATATACAAGTTGTACCTCTAAGACCAGAGTAAGGAAGAGAGGATGTGAGTGGAAAAGAAATCTTCTAATTAGAACAAAAGAGGGACACAGGAGGGGGCCTGGGTGGCTCAGCTGGTCAAGCGTCTGCCTTCGGCTCAGGTCATGATCTCAGGGTTCTGGGATCGAGCCCCATGTCGAGTTCCCTGCTCATCAGGGAGCCTGCTTCTCCCTCTCTTCCCTGGCTCATGCTTCCTGTCACTATCACTGTCTCTTTCTCAAATAAATAAAATCTTTTTTAAAAAAGGAAGTAATTAATATTTATTCTATATTAAATATCTACTATTCAAAAAAAAAAAAAAATGACCAGATAATATAATCTCTCCATTCTTTTTCAAATATTCACGTTAGGGTAAAAGTCTAGCCAAATGATAAAGCCAGGTACCACCCGAAACCAGATAGCAGCTTCCAGAATTTCAGACCTCATAAAGAATATAAACACTCTGAAGACAGCTTTGCACATATTATCTAGAATCTTAGAAACAACTTCTTTTAAATTTCATGTGTGAATAGGGCGCCTGAGTGGCTCAGTCGTTAAGCGTCTGCCTTCGGCTCAGGTCATGATCCCAGGGTCCTGGGATCGAGTCCCACATCAGGCTCCCTGCTCGGTGGGAAGCCTGCTTCTCCCTCTCCCATGCCCCCTGCTTGTGTTCCTGCTCTCGCTATCTCTCTGTCAAATAAATAAATAAAATCTTAAAAAAAAAAATTTCATGTGGGAATAGAAATGGCAAATGTTCCCTGGTTATCAAAGAGAACACACCAAATTACACCTATCAATGGAAAAATTCCTCCTGAAGAACTGAGGGCTGACTGAACAGCTACTGAGCAACAAAAATAGAGAGATAGCAAGAGAGATGGAGACACAGCAACAAAGGGAACCCCACCCCTGAGGCTGCAAATGCAGTGGGAGGGACAGCACTGAGGGCCTGGGAACAGATCTCTCTATGCTTGGGAAGAAAAAAAAAAAAAAAGCCAAGGTTTAAAGGAGCAACTAACACATAAAAGAGACAACTCTAGGGGTGTCTGGGTGGCTCAGTCGGTTAAGTGTCTGCCTTCGGCTCAGGTCATGATCTCAGGGTCCTGGGATGCAGCCCTGCTTCAGGCTCCACACTCAGTAGGAGCCTGCTTCTCCCTCTCCCTCTGCCCCTTCCCTTCTGTTCAAACTCTCCCTCCCTCTCTCTCTCGCAAATAAACAAAATGTTTAAATAATAATAAAAATAAATGAAAGAGACAACTCTGGAACGCTGCCAAGCAGTGGAGGAGTGACAGGAAAGCTCTCCAGAACAGAAGGACTGGAGAACGACATGGTTATATTCCCACCCACCCCACCTTAAAAGCCTAGACCAGAGCAGCATCCAGACACCGTAACAGATGAGTCTAGTCATCTCAGTGAGCTTGCAACTTCAGTGAGCCCAGGGTCCATAAGCCCACACCAGCCCTAGTCACACCAGGGCATAGAAAAAGAAACCAGGGTTTAAAAGGGCCAAGGAGCTGTAGGAACGTTCTCTCCTACCTTAAAAGCCCAGTCTGGAACACGGGCTGGCTCACAGTGAGCTTGTGACCGCAGCAAGCCCAGTGTCCACAAGCCCACACCAGCTACCCTGTGATGCTGGGGCATCAGGCATCAGAAAAAAAGCTGCAGTTTTGTGCTTTTTGGGTTTGGGGGTTGTTTTGTTTTTACTTTTTAAAATGTCTTGTTTCTTTTTCTTTTTGGTTTTGTTCTTTTCTTTGTATTTTTTTCCTTTTTTTTCTTTTTTCTCCTTTTTTTCTTTTATCTTCTCCTTTATCTTTTATTTTTTCTTTAAAATTTTCTTAATTCTTTCTGTAAAATGCCAGTTTAAAAGAGTAACTAGCATATACAGCCACAGCTCCAGCCAGCCAACAAAAGTTACCAAGCACACACAGTCTGCATAGGAGACACCATTCACGAGGATCACTCCTTCAACAATAAGTAGCTACCTCATCTAATCCATAGAAACAGACACAGAAAGTAAAGCAAAATGGAGAGACAGAGCAATGTATTCCAAAAGAAAGATTAAGGAAAAAAAACTAAGAAAAAGAACTAAATGAAACAAAGATAAGCAATGTGCCTTATAAAGAACTTAAAGTAATGTTCATAAAGATACTCACCGGGTTGGGAAAAAAATGGAAGAACTCAACGAGAACTTCAATAAAGAGAGAGAAAATATTAAAAAGAACCAGAGTTGAACAATTGAATAACTGAAATAAAAAAACAACACTAAAGGGAATCAACAGTAGGCTAGAGGATCAATCAGTAGAGAGATTAGAGGATGCAGCAGAACAGATCAGTGATCTAAAAGATGGGGTAATGGAAAGCATATGAGCTGAACTGCAAAGGGAGAAAATAATTTTTTAAAATGAGGATATACTGGGACACCTGGGTGGCTCAGTCGGTTAAGTGTCTGCCTTCAGCTCAGGTCATGATCCCAGAGTCCTGGGATCAAGTCCTGCATCAGGCTCCTTTCTCAGCATGGAGCCTGCTTCTCCCTCTGCCTGCCACTCCCCCTGCTTGTGCCTTCTCTCTCTTGTCCCTCTCTGACAAATAAATAAAATCTTTAAAAAAATAAAATGGGGATATATTCGGAGATCACTTGGACAATATAAAGCAAACATTCATATTATAAGGGTCCCAGAAGGAGAAGAGAGAGAGAAAGGTGTGGAAAACTTATTTAAAGAAATAATAACTGAAAATTCCCCCTACCTAGGAAGGGAAACAGATATCCAAGTCCAAGAAGTACAGAGAATTCCAAACAAGATGAACCCAAGAAAATCCACACCACGGTACATAATAATTAAAATGTCAAAGGTCAAAGATAAAGACAGAATCTTAAAAGCAGCAAGAGAGAAAAAAGTTACCTACAAGGGAAAACTTATAAGGCTATCAGTCGATTTTTCTACAGAGACTTTGCAAGTCAAAAGGGAATGGCATGATACATTCAAAGTGCCAAAAGAATAAAACCTACAACCAAGAACACTCTATCCACCAATATCATCATTCAGATTTGAAGGACAGAGAAGGAGTTTCCCAAACAAAAGACAAAGGAGCTTATCACCACTAAACCCACCTTACAGGAAATGTTAAAGGGACTTCTTTAAGTGGAAAAGAAATGGTCATTAGACATAAGAAAAATAGGAACAAAAAGATGTAAAACATGACTATATATATATACATATATATATATAAAATGTGGAAAAGAGTAAAAAATGAATTTTTTTTTTAAGAATACGTGTGAACTGGGCGCCTGTGTGGCTCAGATGGTTAAGCGTCTGCCTTCGGCTCGGGTCATGATCCCAGAGTCCTGGGATTGAGTCCCGCATCGGGCTCTCTGCTCCTTGGAAGCCTGCTTCTCCCTCTGCCTCTCTCTCTCTCTGTCTCTCATGAATAAATAAATAAAAATCTTAAAAAAAAAAAGAATATGTGTGAACTTAAATGACCATCAAATTAGTATGGACTGCTATTTACTTAGGATGTTTATGTAAACATCATGGTAACCATAAACCCAAAACCTATGACAGATGCGCAAAAAATAAAGAAAAAGAAAGCCAAATGAAACATTATAGATACTCATCAATCACAAAGAAAGAAGAGAAGAAAGGTACAAAGAACTGTAAAAACAACCAGAAAACAAATTTTAAAAATAGCAATAGTACATACCTATTAATAATTATTTTAAATGTAAATTGCCTAAATGCTCCAATCAAAAGTTATAGAGTGGTAAAAGTGGATTAATAAAAAAAAAAAAAGACACAACTCTATGCTACCAAAAGAGACTCACCTGAGACCTAAAGATACATATAGACTGTAAGTGAAGGGATGAAAAAACATTCACCATGCAAATGGAAGCAAAAAAAAAAAAAAAAGTCAGGGTAGCAATACTTATATCAGAGAAAAGAGACTTGAAAACAAAGACTACAACAAGAGACAAAGAAAGGCATTACATAAATCAGAACTATAAATACAGAGAACTGATGGTGCCAGTGTTGGGGGGTGGGGGTTGTTGGGCATAACGGGTGAAGGGGAGAGGGAGATACAAGTCTCTAGTTATGGAATGAGTAAGTCACGGGAATAAAAAGCAAAGCATAAGGAATATGGTCAATGATATTGTAATAGTAATGAAATAGGATAGTTGATAGCTATACTTATGAACATAGCATAATGTACGGCACTTGTTAAATCACTAAGTTGTACACCTGAAACTAATGTAACATTGTGTATCAACCATACTCAAATAAAAAAAAAAAGAATATATCACAAAAATTTCAAGTCACTTAATAATTAAAATCTTACTAAAAAATGGTCAGAAGATCTGAACAGGCATTTTTTTCCAAAGAAGACATACAGGTGGCCAAGAGGCACATGAAAAGATGCTTAATACCACTAATCATCACGGAAAGTAAATCAAAACCATAGTGAGATATCTCACCTCACACCTGTTAAAATGACTATTATTAAAAAAGACAAATAACAAGTGCTGATCAGGATGTGGAGAAAGGGAACCCTTGTGCACTATGAGTGGAAATACACATTGGTGCAGCCATTATAGAAAACAGTAGGGAGGGCTCTCAAAAAATTAATAATAGATCTACCATATGATTCAGCAATTCCCTTTCCGGGTATTTATCTGAAGAAAACAAAAACACTAACTCAAAAAGATATCCTGTGCACCCCTATGTTCATGGCAGCACTATTTACATAGCCAAGATACGGAAACAATCTAAGTATCCATTAATAGATGAATGGATAAAGACACATACAACACACACACACGCACGCACACACACATATATACAATGAAATAATATTCAGCCATAAAAAGGGAATGAAATCTTGGCATTTGCAACAACATAAATAGACCTTGAGGGTATTATCCTATGTGAAATAAATCAGAGAAAGACAGGTATTGTGTATGATCACTGATATGTGAAATTACAAAAAAAAAAAAATCTTATAAATACAGAGTACACATCGGTGATTGCCAGAAAAGGGAGTGGGAGCGGGAGAAATGAGTGAAAGGGTCAAAAGGTACAAAGTTCCAGTTATAAAATAAATAACTCATGGGGATGTAATATACAGCATGGTGACTAGAGTTAAAAATACTGTATTGCATATCTGAAAGTTGCTAAGAGAGTAAAACAAATGTTCTCATAACAAGGAAAAAAATTTTTGTAACTATGTGAGGTAATGGATGTTAACTAGACTTTTTGTGGTGATCATGAACAATGTATACAAATATCAAATCATTATGTTGTATAGGTGAAACTAATATGTTATATGTCAATTATACCTCAATTAAAAAAAACAAAATTCTTACATAATAAACATTTCTACGTAAAACCTTTCTAGACTTACAGAAAGCATATTTAATAAAATTTCAAAAGCTTTCCCCTTGAGATAGAAGAGATAAGAAACCTGTTATCTCCACTTCTATTCAACATTATACTGGGGTGCCTGGACCTGGTCAGTGCAAAAGAGGCAAGAAAACAATAATAGGTATAAAATAAAAGGAATGAGTATTTGAAAGAAATAAATAAAACTGTAAGTCTTTCATTATTGGCAGATAACATGATTGTGTTTGTGCAAAATCCAAAAAAACTACAAACTACTGAAATTTAACAAAATCTCTAGATACAAACCCAATATACAAAAATCAATTGCAATTGGGGGCACCTGGGTGGTCAGTCGTTAAGCGTCTGCCTTCAGCTCAAGTTGTGATTCCAGCATGGGGATTGGGCTCCCTGCTCGACAGGGAGCCTGCTTCTCCCTCTCCCACTCCCCCTGCTTGTGTTCCCTCTCTCACTATATCGCTGTCAAATAAATAAATAAAATCTTTAAAAAAAATCAATTGCAATCGTATATGCTGGCATCAAACAGAAAATGAAATTTTTTAAATAGCATATAAAAAACATCAACTACTTGCGAATGAATCTACTGAGTGATGTGTAACACTTATACTCTAAAATTACCAAATATTATTAGGAGAGATATACCATATTCATGGATTGGAAGATTCAATGTTACAAAAATAACAAATCCTCCAAAATTGATCTACAGATTCAAGGTAAACTCAGTCAAATCCCCAGCTGGATATTTTTTAAGGAACTTCAGAGTCTGATTCAAATATTCAAAGAATCCACTTGGATTTATGACAAAGGTAACACATAATGAATTAGGGAAAGAATGGGTTTGGGGTGCCTGGGTGGCTCAGTCGATTAAGCTTCTGACTCTTGATTTTGGCTCAGATCATGATTTCAGGGTCATGAGATCAGGCCCTGCATCAGGCTCTGTGCTCAGAGGGGAGTCTACTTGAGATTCTCTCTCTCCCTCCCTTTCTTCCCCTCCCCCTGGTCATGTACATGTGCTAAATAAATAAATCTTTTTTTTAAATTTTAAAATACATTTTAAAAAAGGAAAAGAATGGGTTTTTAGTCAATGTTACAGGTCAATTGTATATCCACATGTAAAAAATCTCTATCTTCAACTTCTACCTTGTACCATATGCCAGTATCAATTCCAGATAAATTGAGATCTAAATGTGAAAGAGAAAACATTAGGGCTTCTGAAAGAAATCATATATGAGTATTTCTATGACATTTAGATAAGCAAAGATTTCTTAAACAGAATACAAAAAGCACTAACCATAAATGTAATGATAAATGATAAACTATTTCATATGAAAATTAAGAATGTCTATTCATCAAACTGATGATTAAGAACTGAAATGTAAAGCCCCATCGTGGAAGAAGATGTTTGCAATACATCTTACCGACAAAAGATCCAGAACTTCTAAAATCTCTAAGAAAAAGACACTCCAAAAGAAAAAATGGACAAGAAACTTGAGAAGGCACTTTGCAAAAAGGATATCTGAAGTGTCAATAAACATATCTAAAAGTGCTCAATTTTTTTAGTTGAAACACAAATTAAAATCACCATGAGATACTACTATCTGCCATTATGGCTAAAAATAAAAATGATAATACCAAGAATTGGAAAGGGTGAGAATCAAATGAAACCACTTTAGAAAAACTACTGAACAGGGGCACCTGGCTGGCTCAGCCAGTGGGGCATGCAACTCTTGATCTCAGGGTGTGAGTTCTAGCTCCATGTTGGGTATAGAGAATACTCAAAAATAAAATCTAAAAAACAACCAAAGCAAAAAAAACTATTGAGCAGTTTCCACTAAAAACAATTACCACATTCCCCAGGAGTTCCACTCCTAGTTATATACAAAAAGAAACGCGCACCTGTTCCCTATAAGAACACTTATAAAAATGTTCATAGCAGCAGTGTTAGCACTGGGCAAAAACTGTGGGCTTTTCATGCAACAGAATACTACAGAGAACGGAGAATGACCAAAGCACTGTTATATGCAGCAACAGGGATAAATCTCACTAACATAACATTCAGCCAACAAAGACAGACAGGAAGTACATCCTCTATAATTATATTAATATAAATTTCAGAAGCAGACAAAACTGTATGGCTTAGAAGTCAGGGTGGTGGTTACATTTGGGACAACAGTGACCAGAGGAGTCTATGGGTTTCTGGTAATAGTCTATTTCTTGTTCTAGGTACAACTGCCTTCACTTTGTGGCAACTGATTGAACTATGCATTATGATCTGTGCACTTTTCTGTATGTATGTCATACTTCAATAAAACATTTTTTTTAATTCTCATAGAAACATTCATTTCTCTTTGCCCCTAACAAATGAGGGATCTCAAGAAGCTCTTGAGCTCACACCTAGCTCAGGTATGAGGCCAACTAAACCATTGCCCATTCTTAAATGAGAGATGTCTCAGGCTGCAATTCTCCTAAGGCTAATTTATTTGCAAGATTCAGCTGCCTCAGCCATCAAAAGGAATGAAATCTTGCCATTTGCAATGACGTGGATGAAACTGGAGGGTATTAATGCTGAGCGAAATAAGTCAATCAGAGAAATACATGTATCATATGACCTCACTGATATGAGGAATTCTTAATCTCAGGAAACAAACTGAGGGTTGCTGGAGTGGTGGGGGGTGGAAGGGATGGGGTGGCTGGGTGATAGACATTGGGGAGGGTTATGTGCTATGGTGAGTGCTGTGAACTGTGTAAGACTGTTGAATCACAGACCTGTACCTCTGAAACAAATAATACATGTTAAAAAAAAAAAAAAAGAACATAGCAGGAGGGGAAGAATGAAGGGGGGGGAAATCAGAAGGGGAGACAAACCATGAGAGACGACGGACTCTGAGAAACAAACTGAGGGTTCTAGAGGGGAGGGGGGTGGGGGAATGGGTTAGCCTGGTGATGGGTATTAAAGAGGGCACGTACTACATGGAGCACTGGATGTTGTACGCAAACAATGAATCATGGAACATTACATCAAAAACAAATGATGTAATGTATGGTGATTAATATAACATAATTTAAAAAAACAAAGATTTGGCTGCCTCACTTAGGAGTATTTTCCCATTCTTGCTGGTCTTTCTCTTATGCCATCCCTTAAAACTGTTTTGTTTTTGCTCTCCATAATATGGCTCTGAAGCTGATGAGACCAGACTGTTGGATCTCAGAAATTCATTTTCCATTTCTAAATCACAAGGGGAGCCAGAACACAATTGCAGAAATACAATTTGCCATCCAAATCTACCAAGAAAACACAAAAATTAATTATTTAGACACTAACCCATCTGTATTCTTTTAAAAATTTAGCATGGTTTTACTTCGATTCCTGCATTCTCATTTTAAATTCCTGTTGATTTTCATTGTGTAATTTAGTGTTTTGGCAAAAAAACCCAAACTTTTACTAATTCCTACTGCAAATTGAAATAACTGTTAGATATTTATCCCTTTATTCTTCATACTCCATTTTCAAGGTCAAAACCAGCATTAATTCAACTTCACATTTTATTAAATGTTATGTTGATGTTCCAAATCCCCCGTGGCCCCAACTCTAATTCTTCTCCCACTTTTGATTAGTCTATTCCAATAGAACCACAGCAACTAAAATTGCCTCAGAAGAAAGGAGAAAGAATTAGAATTTGTTATTGACTTTTCCAAAGGGCATGGTAATGAATATATAAAACAATCAAGTGGAAAATAATCACTGGTGCAAAACAAGCAATGCAAATGACTTCCTATTTAGGGTTTTTAAGCTTTCTCTATGATTAAGCTATAGTAAAGAGCAGTGCCTAGCAATTATGATTTCTAATAACAAAACTGGCTTAAGCAATTTATTACTTTCATTGAGCTATCCAGACTTACGTCTCTATTTTTGACAATACAATTAACCCATAAATGCACATTTCAGTCATCTTCTTTTAAAGACTATGCAATTCTGAGACTAAATTTTGTTATACCAAGATTAAAACTTACATACGGAAAACAAAAACTCACAAGCCACAAGTTATAATTTCATTCAGAAAAATATGGAAAAGAGTATTTCTAATTTAAAATAATGCTGAATACCTAGATTAATTCTCTCCCACTACCAAAGGGTTTTTACCAATAGAAATATGCATACTTGTAATATATTTAGAGCACTGTAAAGCCATTATAAAATCATAAGCAAATAAAAAATACAATGACATGCCAACAACTGTTTTTATTACTGAAAACTGAGTAAGGAAAAAACCCTTGCAAGTCTGACCGGTCCTTTGGAAATGACAGTGACTCCAAAGTAACATTTTTCTTCCTCCACATGTAAGTTATTTCCATGGCAACTCTCCATCTGTTTCCCACTACTTTCACAGGCTTTTTAAAATTAAGCTTACATATGTCAATGTTCCAAGATAATCTCTGTGTTTGCATAAACCATATGCCTCCTTGACAAAGTTGATTATGCCAGTAACATTAGAGAAATGTTTAAATGTCATGTCTGTTTTGTAAGAAAAAAACGGGGGTAAAATGGGAATGAAGTTGGGATGGGAAGGACTATTTCTACAAATTTAGTGGTAATCAATCCTTAAGCCAATGATTATAGACTTCTCTTTAGTATCTAACTCAGAAAATGACTTAAATTCTAGTAAGAAAGAATTCTAAATAAAATAAACCTGAGTTTATACAATACTTAAGACCTACAGGAAATACACAAGTTTCCCAATATAACTTTATATTAGCAGCCTTCATTATATGAACCATATATATGTTATTAAGGATCATGTAAAAGGGCAAGGTATCCCTTTAAAAAGATATAACTTAGGAGATGGGAACTATAAATCAAACAAATTTGGAACTTCTTTTCTCACTACCAAATCCCTCCGTGATGTTACCAGAAGACTGCTTCAGAAATAATTAGGTCCATGAGAAGCATCCAGAATGACTTAAAAAAAAAAAAAAGTTAAACTTACACCTGAGATTTATTCTTCAATCATATGTGACAGAAACCTCTGGCCACAAGCTCTTGCAGAGAAGAAAAAACAATAGAACTTCTTAACCCTTAACCCCTGAAAACTTTGTCCTAAGAAGGGCAATTATACTAATGGATACATTTCCTACCAAAAAATAATAATAATAATTTTAAGGAGACTTTCCTGAAGGTACAAAAACGAGTATTAGACATTACTAAATGGATGTTTCCTTTTTTGTTTTTATGTAGGCTGATCTGTCCTGTGTGTGGTGAATGTGTACGTCCTATGACCTAAAAGAGCAGAGAAGAGTTTCCCTGTCACAATCTCCTCCACCACTGTAATTGGTCCTTGTGCCCCAAATCTCTACTACTTGCTTTCTTCAGCTTCCATCATTGAAATTCCCTGTGGAAATATTCGTATCCGAGGAAGGCAAGCCATTACATCTGTGCTCAGTTCATTTTTCATTTCCCTAGCAAAGAGCAGTGCTCTGAGAAAATGGGACAAGCATGTTTTCAAAGGGTAGAATGGTAGTCTCTCTACTGGGGCTCTATCTAGGAAGAGCAGACTGGAGGGAGCAACTACAGAGGGCAACTTTTAAAAGTTGGGGCAGGGAGAGGACTGCTATGAGCGCATTAATTATCTGGAATAAACACAAACATGAAAGACAAAGGCAAATTTAACTTATCCCAAGTTTGTTCAGGGCTAGGTTTGCCCTAATGCAGGCCCTTAATTTCGTTTGGATATCAAATCCCTTTGAGAATGTAATATAAAGCTACAAACTTCTTCCCCCAAATTTTCCCTTAAAACATGGCTACAATCTATGCTGTGGCATATGTCAGGATTCCTTTTTTATGGTGAATAATATCCTATTGTATATGTGTGTGTGTATCATATCTTTATCTATTCGTCCATCAGTGGACATGTAGGTTGTTTCCACCTCTTGGCTTCGGAGAATGCTGAAATCAACATCAAAGAGCAAATATCTCTTTGAGATCTGGACTTCAATTCTTTTGAATAAACCATCAGAAGTGGGGTTGCTGGATCATATGGTAACTCTATTTCTAGTTTGTTTGAGGAATCTCCATACCATTTTCCATAGCAGCAGACGCTATGCTAAGTGAAATAAGCCAGTTACAGAAGGACAAATACTGCATGTTTGCACTACTTCTAGTTATCCAGAGCAGTGAAACTCCTAGAAACTCAAAGTATGCTGGTAGTTGGCAGAGACTGTGAAGAGGAGGAAATGGGTAGCTGCTGCTCAGTGGGTAGAGTTTCAGTCATGCAAGATGAAAAAGTTCTAAAGATTTGCTTTCTAATACTGTGCTTAGAGTTGACAATACTGTACTGTACACTTAAAATTTTGTTAAGAATGTAATCTCATGTTACTTTTTACCATAATAAAAAAAAAAGTTTAAAAGAAAAGAAAAGAAAAAAAAACTAGCTAAAATTTCATGGAGTTCAAGTCCCTTCTGACACACCAGGTTGAGTCTCTGATCTAGCAGATCCTCAGAACCCAAGGAGGTACCCTGTCCTGTGTTGACTCAGGAAGACTGGCTAGCCTGACAAGACCTTAGGATTCCATCTACAACAACTCAGAATAACTACTGCTTTTCTTAATAAGAAAAAAAAAGGAGCCTATTTATAATCTTGTCAGTTATCAATCCTCATTCTGAGGCCTACATTATGAGATAGAAGGTATATCTAACAGCTCTTTAGAATTATTTAAAATGACTGTGATATCAGAAAGAAGTCTTACTGATATGAAAGAAAAGATAAAGTATGAGAGAGGGAGAAAAGAAGGGAAAAAGAGTTAACTCCCTGGAAGCTGTACTGTCTATGACTGACAGATCTGTATATAGAGAGAATATATATATATACATACTATGTATAATACATGTATAATACAATAGTAGCCCATATTCACTGATTTATAACTATAAACCAGCTAAGTATTCTACATATATGTTTCACTTACATCACATAGCTAATACTATGAATTAAGTATAATTATTCTTATTTTATAAATAAGATAACTGAAGCTCAATTATATTAAATAACCTGATTAACCTCAACCGAAAACAATCTGAAACTGGGGGACAAGTTAGAACAAGCTTTTTTCTGGGGAGTGGGGATAGTGGTTCCTACATCACCTTGCACAGAACTGGAGAAAGCATAAATATTTAAAAATTCTAGCTTAGAAGTCAAATAAATTCATAAAAGACTCTTTTACAACGGATTGCATCTTTGCTTTGAAATACACGTCAGGACCACGATTTTTTAAGCTGGCCCCATAATGTAAAAGTGTAAAAGTACTGTGAATCTATTAGCTTTTTGTCCATCGTGGCCAGGCTGATGATCACAACCGAAGTCAAAGTCTGCAAAGTGGCACCAGCAGCCACCTCCACCTCAGTATATGAAAATGTACTGAGTACACTGCAGGGACTCAGTAAATGCCAAATAACAGCTTTAGAGCAGCATTATTGAATCTCTTTTGCAGCTCTTCATTCAGTTATGTGGGAGCACAGTAATTACGGTGACAGGCAGCTTAATCCGTCTGTCATATTTCAGAATTGTCTAGAATCCATTAGTATCAACCAGAGGACTTCAGAGCATCCTAAATCAAAATATTGCTGGGGAATCCTTGCTCCACTATTTATGAGCTATGTAACTAGATTAACTGTATTTTCTTATTTTCAGCATCCTTGATGCTCCAGTATCTAGGGCCTCACTAAAAGGGAGGAGACTGACCCTCTCAAGACTAGGCAATGCAAGTGTACCTTTCATATGGAAATCAACTAATCCAGAGTCCCTACTGGGAATTAACCCCTCTACCGGGCTCTTAACACTGCAAGGGGTAATATTCCTCCACCCTAATCATCTCATGACCAGGTAGAAAAACTAGGCAAAGTCCCTATGTCCCACAGCCCACTGAAATTATTCAAACTACTCAATCCTAAACCTGCTTACCCTGCCTCTCCCATTCCTTCCCAAAGACACAATAAAGGTGCTTTCTTCCTGCTCCTCCTGCCCCCTAATGGGCCCTGGTGCTTCCCGTGACCCTCTGTGATATGCTGTGCCTATTTCTAGGAACCTGTGAATAAAAACTTCTTCCTCGTGACATTCATTTCCATGTCTGCACTTCTTACCATAGCTAATTAAAACAAATCCCAGGTACATTTTAAAACTGTGACCTTGGGGTGCCTGGGTGGCTCAGTCGTTAAGCGTCTGCCTTCGGCTCAGGTCATGTGGGATCGAGCCCCTCATCAGGCTCCCTGCTCGGCGGGAAGCCTGCTTCTCCCTCTCCCACTCCCCCTGCTTATGTTCCTGCTCTCACTATCTCTCTCTGTGTGTCAAATAAATAAATAAATAAAATCTTTAAAAAAAGAGAGCATGCCTCTCCATTTAAAAAAATAATAAAATAAAATAAAACTGTGACCTTGAAGGAATTTCTAAACCTCTCTATAACCCAAATTCCTTGTATACAATGAAATAACATTACCTACCTCAAAAAACTGTTAGGAAATTTAAGTAATTAATACACAGAGAACATTAAGACCAGTACTCAGTATATGGGGCACATTAAATAGTTGTTAGCTATTATTGTTGTGATTAATGCTAAGTCATAAAAATAACTGATTCTAAAATTAACATTCTAAAACCAGCATACTTTGCCAACACTGTATTACGTTCAGTTTTGACATTCAAGGATTTAGCATCCATGGATTTAACTGTATGTGAAAAACACTGAAGCTTCATTACATCTTAGTAATGTCTAATTTTACAAAGGAAACAAATTAAAGGAAGGTGAATATGATTTTAGTGACTGGCCCTAGACAATGGCCCAAAATCTACAGTTCAACATGGCTTCCTATAGTCTGCTCTCTGGAATTATTCTTGTTAAGTAATAAAACTTCCTTTGTTTCTCTGTGTAAAATGCCCTCCCACTTGCCCTGCCCCCTTCCTCAAAAAAACAAAGTTGGCTGATGATGTAAAACAAGATAAAGTAAATGATTCCAAGAAAAAAAAGAGAGAGAGAGATGGTTGAAAGCCAGAGAATGTAAGTTTTGGATAAAGGGTGAAATGAATTCAGCAACAGCCAGAATATATGATATAAAGTTCCCCATACGCCCATATACATAAACAAGAAAAAGCAATTCTTTAGACTGTTTCAAGTTTTCCAACCAAGTGCAAAAAATTGCTTATATATGAGAAATTAAACTGTACTAAAAGTAAAGGGTCAACTTATAAAATGAAGAGATTCATAAAAAAAAAAGATGACCCTTAAAATAAACATGATTAGAGGAAAAAAGCCAGAAGCCTCTAAAGGGGAGGGGGAAAGAGTTCCGGTGTAGCAATAGAGAACAAGGGCACTAGACTGATCTTTGCTATGAATAAAGGTGGATTCAAAGTGTTAACAAAGCATTTTCCCCCAGAATATTAAGTAAGCGTGAGATACAGCATTAACTGAACATGTTGCTATGGAAGCATTTTCTCCGGTGCCAAAGAACACACTGGGTTATACACTGCCACAAATACTCAATGCAAACAAAAAAAATCACAATCATGAAAAGAAAATGATAGCGATTTCCAGATCCACATGTAAGGAGCTTGGAAGTTGTCACTGTGTCCTAACAAGTAAAAAGCTGAACAGACTGAAAAATCAGCAACTCTTTTTGGATCAGTTAGAGAGGGGAAGACGCAGGGTAACCCTGTGTCCTAATGCTGGAGTGAGAGACTGGCAAATACAGGGAGTTACATCTTACCAGAGCAGAGACTCACCAGCAGAAACCACCGTGGGATCCAGCGCAGGGTAGGAAAACCTGAACTGTAATTGATCAATTGCTGGGGCCCCAGTGTGCACAAGTTAAAAACTTCAGGGGAACCCAGTCACAGGGTGACCCCCACAATGCTCTAAATTTACCTCAGGAGCTTGACCAGATTCCCACAATAAATAGGTGAGAAGAATCTCATGCTTTTGGCAGAGAGAGGGGAAAAAGAACCATTCTTACATACACAAGAGCCTGCCCTCAGGGGAGCTAGTTAACTACAGCCTAAACTCCTGAGGCTGGAACATAACTGACCTGGAAAAGGGAAATATCCAACTCCCAATTTCCACAAGAGAGAAGGAAAATACCCAACTCTAGCCTATTCTAACCATTTGGTTCCACCAAGGGGGTAGGGGGCAGGGACTGAGAAACACTTGTTAGGTTCACAATCTAGAGGCAAAGGCGCATTAAAGACTGGGACCCCCTCCTCCCACAGCTTACAACCACATTACTAAAGGCCTATTTACAATAGTTTCTTTTACCTGGTACATCACATCCAGCTAGCAAGAAAAAATTGAGACATACCAAAAGGCAAAAAACATAATTTGAAGAGACAGAGTAAAAGTCATAACCAGACATGGCAGAAATGATGGAATTATCAGACTGGGAATTTAAAACACCTATGATTAATACGCTAAGGGTTCTAATGTATAAACAGTATGCAAGAACAGACGGGCAATATTAAGAGATGGAAATCCTAAGAAAGAACCTAAAAGAAATGCTAGAGATAAAAAGAAAACTAATATAGTTCTTAGAAATTTGGGTCTACATAAAGACCACTGAAGAAGGAATAAGTGAAAGTAAAATAAAATAAAAACCCTAAGATCATGACGTGGGCCAAAACCAAGAGTCAGGCACTTAACCGACTGAGCCATCCAGGTGCCCCTATGTAGGGTTTATATATAAGTGAAATGAATGACAGTAATGGTATAAAGGATGAGAAGGAATCAGTATTCTTTTGTTATTGTAAGGTACTCACACTACATTTCAAGTGGTATAATGTTATTTGAAAGTGAACTTTGATTAGTTGTAAATGTACATTGCAAGCCTTAGGGAACCACTTAAAAAGGTTAAAAATAAAAAGCATAACTGATGTGCTTAAAAAGAAAGAAAATGGAATTATATGAAATACTCAATTAAAATCACAAAAAAACTGGGGCACCTGGGCAGCTCATGCAGTTAAACATCCAACTCTTGGTTTCAGCTCATGTCATGATCTCATGGGTGGTGAGATCAAGCCCCACATCAGGCTCAAAGCTCAGCAGGAAGTCTGCTTGAAGATTCTCCGCTCTGCCCCTCCCCCCAACTCACACACTCTTGCTCTCTTTTTCTTTCCAAAATAAATAAATAAATCTTTAAAAAAATAAAATTACAAAAATAAAACAGAAAAGGAGTAGAGGACAAATAAGAGCAACACATAGAAAACAGTAACAAATATGGCAGATATTAATCCAATATATCAATAATTACTTTGAATGTCAATGGTCTATATACACCAATTAAAAGACAGAGATTGTGAGAATGGATCAAAAAATATGATCCAACTGGGGTGCCCAACTAGTTCAGTAGGTAGAGCATGCAACTCAGTCTCAGGATCATGAGTTCAAATCCCATACTGGGTGTAGATTTTACTTTAAAAAATAAAAATTAAATAAAATTTTTAAAAAAATATATGATCCAACTATATGTTATCTACAAGAAACCCACTTGAAATATGACACATATATATTAAAAGTAAGTTGATGGAGAAAAATATATCATGCTAACACTAATCAAAAGAAAGCAGGAGTAGCTATATTAATTTCAGACAGAACAGACTTCAAAGTAAGGATAGTTATCAAGGATAAATAAGGGCATTACTTAATGAATGGGTCAATTCTCCAAGAAGACTTAACACAATTCTTAATGTGTACGCACCTAACAACAGAGCATCAAATTTGTGAGGCAAAAAGTGACAGAACAGCAAGGACAATTACATGAATCCACTATCATAGTTGGAGACTTTAAACACTCCTCTCTTAGAAATGGAGAGAACCAGCATGCAGAAAATCATTAAGGACATAGCTGAATTAAACAATACCATCAATCAAGTAAATACAATTGACATCTACAGAATACTTCATCTAACAACATCAGAATAAACATTTTTCTCAAGTTTACAAGGAAGAGAAATCATACAATGTCTGCTCTTAGATCTCAGCAAAATTGAACTAGGAATCACTAACAGGTATAGCTAGAAAATGTCAAGATACATGGAGATTATACAATACAACACACTTCCAAATAACACAGGGTCAAAAAAGAAAACTCAAGAGAAATCTTTAAGTATTTTGAAGTAAATGAAAAATGAAAACACAACTTACCAAATTTGTGGGATGCAGCAAAAGCAGGCTTAGAGGGAAATTTATAGCACTGAATGCATACTTTAGAAAAGAAGATCTAAAATCAATCATCTCAGTTTCCACCTAAGAAACTAGAAAGAAAAGAGATGACTAATCCAAAGTAAGCATAAGAAAAACATAGAGCAGAAATCAATGAAATTGAAAATAGACCAATGATCAACACCATCAAAAGCTGGTTCTTTGAATGCATCAATAAAATTGATAAGCCTCTAGCCAGGCTAATTCAGAGAGAGAGAGAGGGAGGACACAAACTATTAACATCAGAAGTTAAAAAGGAGACATTTCCTACAGATCGCATTAAAATTAAGAAGATAAAAAGAAATATTATGAAGAACTGTGCACACATATTTGATAACCTAGATGAAATGGACCTATTTCTTGAAAGTAAAAACCTACAAAACTGACACACAAAAAATAGACTATCTGGATAGGCCTGTATCTATTAAAGAAACTGAATCAGTAATTAATAACCTTCCAAAACAGAAAGCACCAAGCACAGATGGTTTGTTTGATGAATTCTACCAACCATTTAAGGAACAAATTATATCAATCCTCTACAACTCTTTCATATAGAAGCAAAGGGAATACTTCACAACTCATCTGATGAGGCTAGCATTACCAGAAAAGCCATCACTAGAAAACTAAAGACCAATATTTCTCATGAACAAAGCTTTAAATATCCTTACTAGAATACTAACAAATCAAATCCAAAAATATTTTAAAAGAACTGTATGCCATGACCTAGTGAGATTATCCCAGGTATGGTTCAACATTTAAAAAATCAACTAATGTAACCCATTGCATCAACAAGCTAAAAAAGAAAAATCACATGAACATATAAATAAATGTAGAAAACATATCTGACAATAGCCAGCATACATTCACAATAAAAACTCAGCAAATCAGGAATAGAAGTTAATTTCCTCAATTTGATTAAGAATATCTACAAAAAACCTGTAGCCAGCATCATACTTAATGGTGAGAAACTCAAAGCTTTCCCACTAAGATCAGGGACAAGGTAAGGATGTCCCCTCTCAAATGCCTTTTCAACATCATACTAGCAGTCCTTACTAATGCAGTAAGGTAAGAAAAAGAAATAAAGGTATATGGACTGGGAAGGAAGACATAAATTTGTCTTTGTTCACAGGTGACATAATCTACATACAAAATCTAAAAGAGTCAAAAAAAATAATTAAAAAACTTCTGGGACCTATTAAGCAATTTTAGCAAGGCTGCAAATTACAAGATTAATATATAAAAGTCAACTGCTTTCCTATATAGCAACAATGAAAAAGTGGAATGTGAAATTAAAAACAATACCATTCACATTAGCACCGAGAAAAAGAAATACTTAAGTATAAATCTCAGAAAACAGGAGTGGACTGCGTGGCTCAGTCAGTTAAGCATAAATCTCAGAAAACAGGAGTGGCCTGCGTGGCTCAGTCAGTTAAGCATCGACTCTTGATTTCAGCTCAGGTCACGATCTCAGGGTCATGGGATCAAGCCCCAAGTCAGGCTGCGCGCTCAGCGGGGAGTGTGCTTCTCTCCTTCTCCCTCTCTCTACCCCTCCCCCTGCTCGCTCATGCTCTCTCTCTCTCTCAAAAAAATAAATACTTTTTTAAAAAAATCTCAGGGGCACCTGGGTGGCACAGTTGGTTAAGCCTCCGACTCTTGGTTTTGGCTCAGGTCATGATCTCAGGGTGAGATCACTCCCTGCACAGCAGGGAATCTGCCTGTCTCCCTCTCTCTCTGCCCCTCCCCCCACTCGTGTGCGCTTACACTCTCTAAAACAAATAAATAAATCTTTTTAAAAATCTCAGAAAACATGTATAAGATCTATATGAGAAAAACTACAAAATTCTGATGAATAAAATCAAAGAAAACTAAAGAAATGCAGAGAGATTCCATGTTCATGGACAGGGAAACTCAATATTGTCAAGATGTCATTTCTTCCCAACTTCAGTTATAGATCCAATGCAATCCCAATCAAAATCTCTGCAAGTTATTTTATGGATATTGACAAACTATTCCAAAGTTTATACGGAGAGGCAAAAGACTCAGAACAACCAACACAATAATACTGAAGAAGAACAAAGTCGGAGGACTGAGGCTACCTGATTTTAAGACTTAAAGTTACAGTAATCATGACAGTGTTGTATTGGTAGAAGAAAAGAAACAGACCAATGGAACAGAATTGAGGGCCCAGAAAACGATCTTCATAAATAGCGTCAACTCATCTTTGTCAGAGGAGTAAAGGCTGTACAGTAGAGAAAAGACAGTGTCTTCAACAAATGGTACTGGAACAACAGGACATCCACATACAGAAAAGGTCAATCCAGACACAGACCTTCTACCTCTCACAAAAATTAACTCAAAATGGATCACATATCAAAGTGTAAAATGCAAAACTATCAAATTTCTAGAAGATAATATAGCAGAAAATTTAGATGACCTTGGGTATGGTGATGTCATTTTAGATACAATACCAAACATAAAAAACCAAAGATGTCTTTTAGATACAATGCCAATTCTAATAAGCTGGACTTCATTAAAATTAAAACTTCTGTTCTATGAAAGACACTGTCAAGAGAATAAAAAGACAAGCCAGACTGGGAGAAACTATTTGTAAAACATATATCTGATAAAGAACTCTTATCCAGTAAAATATACAAAGAACTCTTAAAATTCAACAATAAAAAAAAAAAACTGGTTAAAAAATGGGCTAAAGACCTTACTGATACCTCACCAAAGAAAACATACAGATAACAAGGAGGCATCTGAAAAGAATGCTCCAGGGGATAAAGCCATCATAGGCATCAGGCCAGGTCTCCCAAACACAGCAAACTGGATCAATAAAACAGTTACTTAAACTGCAAGTAAAAAATTTCACATCAATTTAAAATTGCCCTCATCTTTCTGTTAAGTTTTTGTTTTTCAAAATTCCAAGAAACTATTTTGATGAGCAAATCCTGAAAAAAAAACTATTTTTCAACAAATCTAGACGTTAATACTGTGTGCACTAAAGGAAATGCCCAGAGAAAAGATGGACAGAAGGAGCCTAAGCCATGTGAAAACCAGTATTGCCAAATTCTGCCTCTCGCTGGAGAAAGCTCCTCTTAGTTTCATGCCACCCAAACCATGACTTAGTATTTCAAAACAAGCGTGTGTGTGGTCAGTTCCAGGAGAGGAAAACAGAACTACTGAATATATAGCAGACAAGAAGATTAAAGCATCCCCAAGTCACTTTTTGCCCCATTTAATTATTTATTCATTCATTTAACAAATACTTATTGATGATGTACCTGATAGAAGAACTCTGTGCAGTAAACTTGTGTTGGTTCCAACCTTTGAGAGGTCCTCAGGTGAAATTTGAAATCGGTCCCTGTACATAGAGAGCAAGGAGAGCCTGAACAAAGAGGCAGGCCACTCCAGGCTGGTAGGTGACAGATTTAATAAGCAAGGGAACTTATACAGCTTGTCTGGGTGGCTGCACCTGCCCACCATAATCTTAAGAGTTTATAAACAGAGGTCTTAGCTGGGTTCAGTCATGTATACCATCCAGGTGGTCTCAAACAACCCCTTACTCTCTCAAGGTCATGCCCTTGAAATGGTTCCTACTGTGGGAAAAGTGGGCAGAAGACACATTCCAAGGGCAGGGGAGGGGCTAAGGAACCTCTGATTGCCTCGATCCAGCTCTTGAGTCAACTAACAGTCACGTCCTCTCAATGACCTCGTTCAACAACTGGGCATGTAATAAGATTGAAAAAGAGAGTCCACATTCTCAAGGTTACTTAAGGTTCCATGAGGCTAAAAACAAGGCTTTTCCTAAGTGATTTGGGTGGAGGAGGGGAGTCAGAAGTTTTTCTGGAAAAACAATATTAATCAGGTGTCTGAGGAATAAAGTTTTCACTCAGTGATTGCTAGAAAAAAACCCATGAACTTTGACTTGAATAAAGGTATACCCAGGCAAAAATGTCAGGTGTAGAAACAGTGCTATGTTAACCTCTACAAGAAACACACACAGACACACACACACACAGACACACACACACACACACACACACACACACACACACACACACTGCATTTCCAAATTTAGTCAACTAGGGACATTGAGTCAGGTCACTTAAAACAGGCACAAAGTTTAATCATTCCAAGGAGTTGAGTACTGCGCCTCTTATCTACTAATCTAAAATTAAATTTCCCATTTAGCTTTGACATAAAGACTATTTATAGACTTTAAAAAAAAAGAAAAGAAAAAAAGAAAACTAAAAAGCTTAAACCCTGGGCATATTTCCTAAAGCAAAAGCAATGAGAAGAAAGCGACATCTAACGGTTCAAAACATCTCCAGCTGCTCCTCAAAACTCAAGGGACTAGAAAGACAGACTTTGACATAAACCATCAGACAAAGACAGCCTCAAAAGTCATCCTAAAAAGTCAAAAATGTCATCCGACCATCTGGGAAACAAGCTCAATGCATTCAATCTCATGTCGTGCTGAGCTGTGGAAAGTTTAACCAAAAGGCATTCCAACAATTAACCATAAACAGCTTAAATGCTTTTAGATTTCTTGTAGGATTTTTTCCTCTTGTGAAAAAATAATAACACTTACGTAGTACAAACATGTATCAGATCCTCTTCTAAGTGCCTCATATATATTAAGTCATTTAAAGACTGTTTTTACACAATCCACATTTATACAAATGAATAAACCGTAAGTTCTGCTAGAACCATTAAGGTCAAAGTAGGAATAAATTAGTGTTGTGCAAAGACAAAAATATTAAATGGATTTAATTACTTCTTAGAACAGAACCGCAAAGGAACTTGAGACGTCAAAGTTTTTATTTTGGTCCTCAGGAGTTGCTGAAAAATCTATCCCATGAGAAAAAATGCAGCATTTTTACTTATTCCTTAATTCTTTCTGTCCTGTTCTTTGCTTCCTTATCTTGCTCATCTGTGGAAAGTATTTTTTTTCCCTAACTTCTTTATTCCACCATTGAATTTTACCAGTACTTATGGGCCTATAAAGTATAATCCCAAATAGTTTATCTTTCTAAACATCATTCCTCCAATTCGAGAAAGAGTCACCAAGTGAATGGTGGTACCTGGCTTAAGCCTGGTAGGTCAAAAAGCCAGGCCAACACCAAGAAGGGGTACATGAGCACAATATATGTTTCTTCTTTAGAAAAATGTCTTTGTACAAAATGAGATTATAAGTATTGTTCTATGTTGCCTACTGAGGGAAGATTTTTTAAATATTATGTGTTAATCACCTTAAGTAGGTAAATATCAACCAATAAATATAAACTCTAAATCCAAATGTCCTTTTATTGCTCGTGAAATGGTAGAAATCATGTTTATTCTCACTTACAGTTTTATCAGTCAATGAATTACATGTGGTCTCTTGCCTATACAGAAATTTAGCCTGAGAGACAGCCTCAGGATGTGACCTCATTACAGGACATTTTTGGCAATAACCATTCCTTTGCAACTAATATAAAAAGATGTTAATTTATCTCTTAAGGATTCATAATTTGTTCTGAAGCATCTCTTGTTACATAGACCATCTTCACACTTGAAGACTAGACAGGTAGAAGTGGGGTTGACTGGTCTCCTTGTTTTGGAATGCATCTTTGCTATATGTGGAAGCTTTTTCTCTCTTTTGCAGTGGTCAGAACAGAAAAGAATAGATTACCAAAATGCACTTCTTTGCTTACATTCTTCCAATCAAGAAAAGATTCTTTCAGGAACCAAAATTCTGCATGCCTAATTGTCTTTCCTTAAAAACTAATATTTTATGCATAAGATATTTTGCACAGAATACATGAAGATTATCCACCAACCAACCTGGTAACCCCCAGCTCCTTCCAAATCTCTTAAGAAGTGGGTGATTTTGTAGTCCTCAGAACAAAAGAAGCACACATTTTAGACACAGAGTTCAGAAAAAAATTCAATACGTCCCCTGATATATAAAGCTCTGACCTTTATTATTTATCAGTGACTTCCAAGAGCAGGAGCAGTGTTATTTTTTCATTATTTCTTTGAAAGAGGAAGAATTGGAAAAGAAAAAAAAAATCTAGCTTTTCTTTTCTTTTTTTTTTTTTAAGTGAGCTCTATACCCAGTGTGGGGCTTGAATGCACAAACCTGAAATCAAGAGTTGCATGCTCCACTGACTGAGCCAGCCTTGTGCCCCTATAGGTTTTCTTACTACACTGATGAAGAAATGTTTTAGTGAAGCTTCTGGCTCTGGAAAAAATGACATGTTCCACAAAAAAATTCAATGATGAACCCCACAAAATTTCCCTTCCCCTTAATCCCCAAACTTCTTCACAATTCCAGACCCTAGAATATACATCTCTCAATTTCTTCCCAGACAAGGTCCTTTTCAACCTTCCTCAGGAAGTTTCATCTCTCAGCCTTTACTCCTAGCACTGTTCAGTATCTAAAATACTGCCTTGGGGGTACCTGGGTAGCTCAGTCAGTTAAGCATCCAACTCTTGATCTCAGCTCAGGTCTTGATCTCAGGGTTGTGAGTTCAAGCCCCATATTGGGCTCCACATGAGGCTACTGAATGAATGAATGAATGAATAAATAAATAAATAAATAAGACTGCCTTGCATATATTAACCCCTCAATAAATGGTTTTGGACTGTTTCTTGAGCTAAGTATAAGCACCGTTTTAAGTTTCTTCCCAAATTCTTTCACAGTCTCTGGCCATAGTCAGCCTGTAAAATGCAGTCATTTCAATTTCACAGTTATATTTCTGGAGGCATGGAGGAAAGCAATACTGTTTAAGCAAACTAACAACTGAGCCAGGTCTCGCGTCAGGGAAAAGGGGAATCAGAGTGATTAAGACAATTTCCTCTAAGACAAGATATAGTGAGGTCTAAAGAGGATAAACAAATTTAGAGGCTTAACCAATACGAATGTATTACTTGGCAGTTCTGGAGGTCAGAAGTTCAAATGGGATCTCACTGAACTAAAATCAAGGTGTTGCCAGGGCTGCACCCTTTTGGAGGAGAATGAATCCATTTCTTTGACTTTTCCAATTTCTAAGGGCCACCAAGCATTCCTTGGTTTATGGCCCCTTTCTTCCATCTTCAAAACTATCAAGAGTAAGTTGAGTCTTTCTCATATCAAATCATTCTGACATCCTTTTCTGCCTCCCTCTTGAACTCTAAATGATCATTTTGATTACAATGTACCCACCTGGATAATCCTGAACAACCTCCTTATTCTAAGATCCTTTACTGATTAGCATTCCTAATTCTATCTACATTAATTCTACCTACATTTGACCTATAAATTTGCATATTCAAAGATTCCTGGGATGAAGACATGGACATCTTTGGAGGGGCCACTATTCCACCTACCACACAAAACTATAAGAAAACCTGTCCTTTGTTCCAGAAGGGGATATAATCTCTATCTTCCAAGGCTATTAGCTATACAAACACCCTTAAAAAGATAGTCCAGAGCAAAGAGCAGTCAGAGCTTTCCTTCACAAGACATAGAAAAATCTGAGTAACTCATGAAAAAGTGTCTCCCAAAACGCATCCCCACCGGGTACCCTTATATATTTTCATAGGAAACGGGAGTAAAGATTTTCAATTGCTTTAAATTATATGTTTTTTCTAATACTGTTTTACAGATGTGAAAACCAAAGCCTCTGATGACCAGACAAATTACTGCTTTTGTTTTGTTTTTTTCTTAATATAATACTGACAGAAATCTGGATCACAAGACTATATTCGTTTATGTGGGTTAAAATGGCTAGATAATTCCATATACCTGTGGAAGGAGAAATTATAACTAGATCTTCTTAGCAGAATTTTCCTAGTTTAATCAAGGACTAAGTATATAATCAACCTTCATCAACTTGAAGCGATCAACGAACACTTATAGGAAACAAAGCAGTTTAAATAACCCCACAAAGTTGGTTTGGTGGCTAGCTTTGCGGGGAGGGGTTTGCATATTTCATTCCAGTGCTAAAGAATTTTCTATGTTAGGAAGTTCTTCATACTTAACTTTAAATCTTGCTATTTGCAGCTTTAACTCATCTCCTCTTAAACTGTCCTCAGGGATCTCTCTTTCACATGATCCTCTGTGCCTTCCAGAAGGACCAAAAATAAAAGACTCTCATGATACTCTTCCCTGATAAATTATACTGAAAGAAATTTGCCCTGTTCCTACAAGCAAATCCATAAAGAAGATTCTTTGGTAAATTTCAGTTTTCTAGTGATGATAAGTTGTCTATGCAAAGTTATTCTCACTGAAGGAAAATGAAAGGTGTTGATCACCTTTGGAGAAATATTTGCATTTTATATTTTATTTATATAATAGAAAGTTAAATTAGAAGTTCTAACTGAAGTACCAAGATAAAAATAAATGAAAAAAAGTGGTATGATACCACATGCAAAATTTACAAAGGAATAAGCCAAAAACCTGCCACACGACTCCTGAAATTCTTTATGAACCTTAAGATCAAAGAAGTTCAGAAAATGGGGTGCCCGGCTGGCTCTGTCAATAGATCATGCAACTCTTGATCTCAGAGTCATGAGTTCAAGCCTCAGGTTGGGCCTAGAGCTTACTTTAAAAAAAAAAAAGTCACTTAGATATTGGTGAGATTTTATGACGAAGATTTCTAGGGAGGTAGCTGTTGCGCCTCTGTGAATCCCCATCTTCAATGTCCCTTTGGGTTTGGGGAGAAGGCTGCCCCTCACCTCATGGTTGAGAGATAGCTTCAAGAAGAGTACTCTGGGAATAAATAATCCCAGGATTTGGCAACAGGGCAAAGAAGAGCTTGCTGCTATGTTGGAATCAGCCTTTATTTTCAAAATTTAGGCAAAGAACATTTCCATATGTGAGCCTAGAGCCACCATATACAGTGTGCAGGTTATGTGCTATCAAGAGTACATCATATACATATATATATGCTGGTTAACTGGACATAATAAAAAAAAAAGAGTCCATCATCTACTGGGTGGAAGGGGGGTGCTAGGAGGAATTCATTTATATGGTAGTACAGGAATATTTATTTTCTGGCACAAGGCAGTAGAGGGCCTTGTTCTAACAAAACTGGTATACATGGCCACAATTTCCCAACAGGTAGAAACAAAGTGTCTTCGGAAATGTGCACTTCTTTCTAATCAACACAAAAGCACCACATGGGCGAGCAATGGCCCTATGTGGGCTCTGTATGTATGTGAGAGTGAGGGAGCACCAGCACAGGGATTCAGTATGGCTACCTGCAGAGGTTCATGAGACCTCAGTAAACAGAAGCCACAGGTGGACCGCCAAACTGCAAGAGTCAGCAGACGGCATGAGGAAGAGCATTCAACTGGAACAAGAGAACTACAGATGAGGAACCCCCAACCATGAGGCAAAATGAGTGTTGACAGAACAGAAGAAAGCATCCCAGGTGAGAAAAAGTTTATTTTGAATATTGGCAAATCCCTTTCTATAAGATGTCAATCACGAACCTCCTTTCCTCTTCCCCCATCTCTTTTCCCCGCTTCCTGTTTCAACTTCCAGGGTCAGGAACACTGGTTGGCAACATGGAAAGGGCAAAGGAAGCACACATAGAATGTGCTGGGAAGTCCTAGAGGAATGCTAGTCCTCAAACTTTCCTCTTATAGCTTCAGGCCTCCTACTTAACTGACTTCTGCATGATCCCAAAATCTATTTCACACACAGAAATCACAAGTTATAATGTCCCTTCCATCTCTAAAATTTGGTACATTTTGACATTATTTTTATGGGTTTATCTTTGCTAGCATTTAGAAAAATCATGAACCAGACAAATTAAAACCTCAGAAGGAAATGTAAGAAGCAATTAAGCCTAAAAGAGCAAAGACCAAGGGGTAAATAGGAATAAAGCAGGATACACAGAAACAGATTGAAGCAGACAAAGGAGGCAGATTTCCAAATAGGACAACAAAGTATTTTTTAAGTTAATTGAGATCTCATAATAAAGTCAATGAAAGCAAGATGACGGACAGGTGGAGTGAAGTCACCACCTCCAGCGTGTATCTAACACCCCTGAGGTGATCGATCATAGCTGTTGTGCCTTTCTGGAATGTGTATAATGAAAGATCAAGCTGTCAGGTGACAAAGTTAGGAAGCCAAGGAAACTGCTGGGACAGGAGACCTGAAAAAGAAGACAGATCAGGAAGATAGACCCAGGATGGACACTGAATCCAAGGGTTACCATGAAGCCATGGGCCTAAATTAACACAAGCCAGGAAAACAAGCAGAAACCAGAGGTCTGACAAATTCGCTAAATCCAAACCAGGCCAGCCACCAAGATATTTGAGAGAAACAGGTCACTTTAAAAAACCAAATAGGAAGCAGTCTTCCAAGGAGGGCACTTTTGCCCTGGAGGTATACGAAGATTTTAGAATGGGTACAAGGTCACAGATAGTTTTAAATGAATCAGTTTGCAGGTCCTCTACTCATAGATACTTTTCCTTTAACTGGGCTAAGAGCGCACTCTTCTCCTCAAAGTCACTTTTCTCCCTGTTTACAAAAGAGAAGTCTACCCCTCACCCATCTCAAACCTTAAAATGGTCCATAACCAAAAAGAATTCATTAATTCCTTTAATCAAAACCTCAGAAACAGTTTCACATACATACTCCTCAATTAAAAGATGCACTTCCCGTCTATTTTCATTTTTTAAAAAAACAAATATTTTAATACATCATTTTGAGCAGCCGCTGACCATTAATAATCATAGTGATAATTCGATGCCACAGAACTATTTTAACATAATAACCAGGGTCACAGAAAAACATGTAATTTTTAACTTCAATTTACATATTTATTGTTACTATTGCCATTAAATTTACTAAGGTGAACCTATCAGTGAGGCTTCTCAAGAGAAACAGGACCAACAGGAGAAAGAATAAAGAACTGGCTAGTGATTGTGGAGGCTGGCCAGTTTGAAATCTGTTTAGGGGTCATGCGAACAAAATTTGAAAACAGGCTCTTGAGCAATAATGTGTAGCTATTTAAATTAAGGACTCAGATTATACTGTACATACATATTAGCAGTGTGAATTTAGGACAATTACGTAAATGGAGTTCCTTGGCCTGGGGGTTGTTGTTGTTGTTTTAATATGTTATATTAAGCACTTACTTCATCCAGTTTAGGACAAGATTAACTGAGATAATATTTGCAAACCACTCAGCATAGTTCCTGACACACAGTAACTCTTCAACAAATGCTATTATTATCACGTTGCAGGTATCATTTGCAGACCATAACCCACCAAGACTTGTAATGCAGGAGGAACTCCCAAAATCTGGCTTGTCCTGCCAGACTCACCCTTCTAATCCTCCTTTCAGGTCAATCCCCGGGGTTCTGTGGGTAGGCACAAAAACACTGATCCTTAATCCCAACCTCAGCTCATAATGGACAGCATCTCCAATTAGCCTCTAGAAAGTGCCCTAGCACTGGAACCCCCACATTCCCTAAGCACACATTAGACATTAGCTCTCTCTCTTCTACTGAACATGTATCCCAGCCAAGCCTCTTCCTAATGGTTGCTCTGGTTCCTTAAGGGATCTCTAATGAGCCTGGATCTCAGTGTTCCTTTGCTGATCTACTCAATTATGAGATAGCTTTCACAGTTTAAAAACAATTTTTTTTTCCAGCTCAAATGATTTTGTTTGTGTAGAGGAGCTATTAATGCTTTCAGGTAGCATGGGGTAAAAAAAAAAAAATCACTCTGTTTCAACTATTATCCTTGCAGACTGACTGGGCATGCCTACTTTGCTGATTCCTTTGGAGGGTTTTCCTGACCTTCAGCCCGTGTGTTGTTCTCTTCCAAACTCTCCTGCTTCTTAGCCAAAATGCAGTTATCTGAATGTCCTAAAGCTGCTTCTCCCCCACTGGCCAAATTATCTCTCCTAAGCCTTCTACCTGCAAAAGTCAGAAATTATTGAATTATCCAACTATTTTCCACAATTTTGCCTATTCATCTTAATGGTCACTTTTAATCATATTAAATTGTTTCTCCAAATTTAAGCTTTTGCATTTTGTCAACTTGAGCCTAGGAAATTGGCTTCTTCAAAGAAGGAAAACACAAAATACCATATTACTCTGTCAACATAATTTTGATCAAAGATTTCTTTCAATTTCATCTTCACAAAATATGGATTTTCCAGCTCAACCTTGCTCATTCTCCATTTCAATTAAAAAATCATTTTTTAAAAAATCATTTAAGTAATAATGGACTTTGAAGACACTTCAGAGAAAGAGAAAAAAGAAGAAAAAAATACATTTCCATCACCCAAAGAAACCACTGTCAACATTTTTGGATCTTTTCTCCAAACCACACACACACACACACAAAAAGTCCTCCTTTCCCACTACACATAAACACACACACACACACACACACACACACACACACACACACACACACACTTGTATTTTAAAGGTGGGAAGAAAAAAAACAGATACAAAGTGATTTTCTGACTTTAAATCTTTTGCAGACATTTGTGCTAATTTCCCAAAAACCTTCATTTCCTTATGTCACCCTAGAACACGAGGTTTCTGAGGAGCAGGCTGAGTTGATCTGACCAGACCCACTGCCCGTGAAATATCCAATCTCAGTTCCCTCGCTTTTGCAAACAAGACAGGCTTCCTACCGCTTCTGTCCTTTAGATGGCAGCATGATCTCTTAACACTTTACTGCCTTTTTCCCAAGTTGTACAGTTCTCTCAATCAAAAGGAATTTTAAGGTTGAATTATCTGAGGGAGTGCTGAGGAGTAGGAGGAGTTGAAAGGGGTGAGGAGAGTCACTGAGGGTGAACATGTGGAAAATGGAGAACCAGAAGTTGTCGGCAGAATCACAGAATCTTCCAGCTACCACTGGAAGTAGCCAAGGACAGTGGACATGAGGGTGGTCATCACCACAAGAGTTTGAACAACAAAACGTGTCTGTTCATTCACTCATTCCTTCAGTTCATATTTATAGACTTCCTACTGTGTGTCAAAAAAGTAGGGCAGCAGCCAGAACTTGACAGGAGCGCTGTCTCCTAGCAGGGTGCAGACAGTGGACACTGGAACAGAGGCGAATAAAACATCATTCTATACCACTTCCTCTGCCCTCACTGATCTTCTGTATATTCTAGTGTAGGAGACAGATGAGCAAAAAGCAAACAAGTATACACTGTAAATTTAGGTAGTGATAAGAACTCTGAGGAAAAACAAAACAGAGCAAAGGAGTTAGAATGGGTATAAGGAGTGGCCACTTCACACAGGATTGTTGAAGAACGTTTCTCTTAGGAAGTGATATCTGAGCAAAGACCCAATGAGGCAAGCGAGGGTGGGGAGTTATTCAGATACCTGGGGGAAAAGAAGGCTAAAGCTCTGACAGCTCTGACAGTCTGGGTTTGTTCGAGGAAAAGGTGGAAGCCAGCATGACTGGAATAGGGTAAGCAAACCAAGGAGCAACCAGAGAGATGAGGCCTTCTAGGGCCTTATAGGCCATGGAAAAGGTGCTGGGATTTATCATAAAGGTTAAGGAAAGCCTTCTGGAGGGTTTTGAACAGAGGACTAATAAGGTCTAATTTCAGTTTTAAATCCAGATCACTGCAGCTGCTGTACAGAGCATATGCTGGGTTTGGGGTGAGGAGAGGCAAGAGTGGAAGCAGAGGGGCGCCTGGGTGGCTCAGCTGGTTAAGCATCTGCCTTCTGCTCAGGTCATGGTCCCAGGGTCCTGGGATTGAGCCCGGCATCAGGCTCCCTGCTCTGCGGGAAGCCTGCTTCACCCTCTCCCACTCCCCCTGCTTTTGTTCCTGCTCTTGCTCTCTCTCTCTCTCTGTCAAATAAATAAGTAAAATCTTAAAAAAAAAAAGAGTGGAAGCAGAGAGGTCAGTCAGGTGGCTGCTGCAAAGCCAGTGGAGGGATGAGGGTGGCCTGCAGTGGAGGAGGATCGGAGAGCAGAAGACTAAGTGGTGTTTGTTTGCAGGGAGGGTTAGGAAGGGGCCAATAGTTCTGTTTGGGGCAGCTGGATTTGAGTTTCTATTAGTCATTCTATTACAGATGTCAAATAGGCAAATGGGGGATACACAAATCTAAAGCTCAATGGAAAGGTCAGAACTGGAGAAAACTTGCAAAGTCCTATGTATTTATAACATTGATAACCAATCAACTGAATAAGATCACCTAGAGGCAAATGCAGGCCTAAGCCCTGGGGCCTGCCAACCTTTAGAAGGGCCAGCAAACTAAAAAGAAAACCACAGTGGCTAGGTGTTCCAGAAGTTGGTGCTTCAATAAAAAGTGATGAACTTTGTCAAAAGCTTCTGAGAATTCAAGTAAATGAGTATGAACTGACCGCTGGACTGAGCAAGATGAGAGTCACTGCTGATGCTGGCAAGTGCACTCCTGGCAGAACGTGGGGGAAGGACTGGCTGGAGTGAAAGAGAGAACACCAGGGGAGGACACTGAGCACAGACATCCCGCTGAGCGCTGCCGTAAAGAGGAACAGAAAAATGGGGTTCTAGGAAAAGCTTAAGGGGGATGGGAGGCACTTTGGCACATTTATGTGCTGACAGAAATGATCCAAGAGAGAGGAGAAAACGATGACGGGGAGAAGTAGGAAGAAGAGCTGCAGGAGCCAAAGCAAGTGAGCAGGAAAGCCAGTGCACAAGTGAAGGAAAGGCCCTCAGAGAGAAGCAGGAACAGCTCCTCCAAAAAGGGGAGCACAGCCGACCAGAAGCTGGGCCCTGCATGGATGTGGTGGCAAGAAGATGAGGTGGCTCCCTTCAGACTGTTTCCATATTGTCAATGAAACATGAAGCCAGCTCCTCTGTCATGAGTGAGGAGACGTGGGGAGTGTTGAGGGTTTAATGAAAAAGGAGAAAGTGTTGAATGGGGATGGTGAATTCATTAGGGAGAATACAACAGGCTTTCTGGAAAGCTCCAGAGGCTTCCTTAGGGTTTGAGGTCACAAATTAAAAAATGGTACCTGTCAGCACATGTGTGGATTTTTTTCCTCTAGCCACATCCTGGAGAGAAAGGATGTAAATTATAATCTCTAACATTTACTGAGCACTTACTATGTGCCAGACATTCCTGTAAGCATTTCACACATATTTACTCATTTTGCCCTCACAACCAGCCTATAAGGTAGGGGACTACTATCACCATACCCATTTTGCAGAGAGATTCTGCAACCTGCCCAAGGTCACACAGGTAGTAGTCACTCTAAAGTGGGAATCCCAGTAATCTGGCTCCAGAGCCCATGAAGTTAACACTTCAGGTGAAAAGGAACAGGACTTTTGAAAATACAAACCAGGTCTTCTAGTTCTTAGCTGGCACTCTTTTCTAGAAGGCCATGGTCGCAAAATCACCTTTTCTTCAATGTATTTTTTGAAGTATTTATAATTTCAAATCTACTTATCAAAAGATTCAATCCCTTTTATAATGTCCAATCAGTATTTCAGTATAATTATCTCAGATTTCCCATCCCATATTCTAATTGCCTACATACATCTGCTTAGCTATAAGGTCTTGCTATTTCTGTCTGAATTTCTCTTCCACCTGTCCCCCAGAAAGAAAAAGAGAAAATTAAATTAAGTCATTGAACATTGTTCAGGCAACTGTGACAGAAACTCAATAAGGTAGGAAATGAGCCAATAACATCAAGCACCCTTTCATTAAGATTTTCAATACCTATTTGGTCCATCTTAAATAAAGCTGACTTCATCGGAGAGCCCCAGACTTTAAATGTGGTGAGTACCCTACAGGTTAAATCCTTTGGATGGCAGGTATGCCATTTCACACTTCAAAAAATCTGAAGAGAATTCTGTACTTCAAACATGAGGAAAATATCAGTGGTACCAAAAAAATCAAGGACAGAGAGTGTCTGTCTTGTCAAAGAGGCCCGTGTGATTTTATTTTAAGGGGGTTTCATATTTTATTTGGCTGAGAAACCCCTCCTAGAAATCAGAGAAAAATTTTATCTTTGGACAGCCCCAGTAGGACATCATTTTCCTAAATAATGATCACAGTGCTAATACATATCAAAAATATATGTTATTGGGAGAAAAAATTAACAAAAGGTTATGGAAGTCCTAATTTACATACCTTCTCAATGTCAGTGTGGGAAATACCCTTATTCCCCCATTATCAGTGACAATCCCAAGATGAAGGCTCTTATCACAACAGAAAGTTCCCCCTACACTCTGCCAGCAGAATTCTGCTAAAAACCCTACTCCAAGTTCTTCTTCCAAGGACTCATTTGGCAGCACCAATGACTTGGCCCAGGGATAGCAGGAGATGCCTCAGACTTCTGTTCTCCATCCAGGAGTAAAACCCTGACAACTAAGCCCATAACCTTAATAGTGAAGTCAGTCTCTATTGAGAACTTTTAGCTCTGTTCATTTATCAGCTGCCCCTGAATGCCAGAGACTCACATGGAATTTGAGACCTAGGGTCTCCTCCCACAGGACACATCACTTCTCTGAAAAACTCCCCTTGCCCCCAACTACAGATGATCCAAAAGCATTCATAATTTGCAGAGAGGATGACAGACTTCATCACAACCCAAGCAGCCTTCCTGCATCTCAATGAGACTGTTGAACATCTCATAAGAAATACATCCTTATACTGCCTAGGGAGTTAGGGCAGGCCATCACATATTTTTACAGAAAGAGAAAATATTATATCGCCATGATGCGACATTCCACCAACACATAAAAGTGTTGCTAATTTTTTTTAATTTATGACACTTTTTGATAACCAGACCTCAGATGGGAGCCCTAGGATATCAGTTTCCATCATCTGAGTTCCTCTAAGTTTTTTTTTAATATTTTATTTATTTATTTATTTGAGAGAAAGAATGAGAGAGAGAGAGAGCATGAGAGGGGGGAGGGTCAGAGGGAGAAGCAGGCTCCCCGCTGAGCAGGGAGCCCGATGTGGGACTCGATCCCGGGACTCCAGGATCATGACCTGAGCCGAAGGCAGTCGCCTAACCAACTGAGCCACCCAGGCGCCCAAGTGTTGCTAATTCTTAAGAGGTCTTTTTATTTTGTTTAAAGTCATAATCTACATTGATGTTAACCTAGCGTGAAGCAACAATTTCTGGAAATATACAGAGAAACTCCTAGAAATAAACACATACAGGGGCACCTGAGTGGCTCAGTCAGTTAAGCCTCTGACTCTTGATTTCGGCTCAGGTGATGATCTCAGAGAGATTCTCTCTCTCTCTCTCCCTTAGCCCCTCCCCCTGCTCGCACTAACTCTCAAAAAAAAAAAAAAGGAAAAGAAATATACACACACAGTAAATATAACTGTATTTACTAAAAACAGATAACTCATCATTTTTCAAGTCATCAGAAAGCATTTACAAAATTCAACTATATAGTTGGAGATTTTTCATATGCTCATAATTCTGTAATTTAAAAAAATACAATAAAAATACATATAAAAAATTTAACCATATAGTCAGTGAAAAGGAAAACCTCATAAAGTACAAAATTCAACAAATAATCCAGGCCACAGTTGTTGACCATAATACAAGTAGAAATTAATAACTAAAGTATAAACAAAATAAACTTGTAAATTGAAAAGCATTCATACAACTTCCAGGTGATGAAAATGTTTTTAACTACAACCTCAGAAAAGGGTTTTGGTATGTGTTTTTGAGGTTAAAGCCTACATTTCTGATATAAACTTTTTAATGTCAACATTACTTACTATTTACATACAAGTATCACTATGCCTAGCCATAGACCTTCCCAGGGTTTAATTATTTCTGCTAAGATTAGTTTGGTTTCCTTAGAGATCTCTAACAGCTGACCCTTTAGAAAAGCCTGTGGGGGACATATTATTGCAGACCTTGGGTACATCCGGGATGAGCTTAAAATATAAAATCAGACCCTGGGGTAAGTTCTATTACAAACTGATGACCTCTTCAAAGTGTGTGTTTAAAAGACGATGAATCCCCAAGTAACTTCATACTAACTCAAACCAGTTCTCCCAAATGGCATTTAAGATTAAAAAAATTGCAGACTTGCCTTTAACTTACTCTAATTTCCCTAAAGCATGTTCTTCTAAGAGCCAAGAAACTCATTTAGGCTGTTAATTAAATCTGTCCCCCAAAGACGAAACAAAGAACATGAAGTTACAGTTCTAAATATATTTCTGACATACTGCCCAAACACCTATAATATTTTAACATTTGTAAAAGACATATCTACATAGAATTAAAAAAAAAAAAGTATTTCTTATTCTTACTCTGAACAGGCCTCCAGAACTAAACATACGACCCTTAGAGGAACCATGACACACCAAAAAGAGAAGGGAAGAAAACTGCATGATTTAAGAGTCAAATAAAATTATTCCACGGGCACTTAAAAACTCAGGCATTTTCAAGAGGCTAAGAGATTATTTTCTATAAAGGGAACCATATGTTTATACATACAAATCTTTTCATTAAACCCCAAAGTCTCATCTACTGGCTGGTTATAAAAATTCTACATATGGAAAGTCACTTTAAAACCACTGAACTTGAAATTCAATGTATGTGCATACAGACATTGCACATAATTTCCTGGGTGTATAACTTTTAAGCAGCATGTAAAATACCTCTGTGAGTCTTGATCTGTTTTACTTTTTTCAGTGTTAAATGATACTGAGTTTCAGAGTAACAGTTTCATGCCTGGGTTTATACTTGAACAAGATTTCTTATTTTCTCTGGCCACACACAGTTAGAGGAAATTAAATTTGGCCCTAAGAGTCTACACATGAAGCACTAGGTGCTTTATTTCCCTCTCAAAGAAACTGCACCACCAAAAAGTTAATCATCTGTCCATCCCTCTATATCAAGAAATTGGGTCTCTTAATGATGTGGTAGAGGGAAAAGACCCACAGGACTTGAAATCAAGTAGCTCCACCACTTAGCAAGCAGCTCTGTGATTTAAGACTCCTAATGATATCAAATGATACCTCGTCTGTATTGAATGAGAGTAAAGATTTCTTCCCTGTCTACCCTACAGGTCTGTTGCAGGAGAAGGTATGAGAAAAGGAATGTGCAACCCTCAGCAAGCACAGGATCTCTGTTAGGCACTGGGGAAGCAGTGATGAGTCAGACATGGGCCCTACCTTGTAGGTTTGTAAAGAGCATCACACAGGAAAGGCATCATCATCGACCATTTGCCCCCAATACAAGGGTAATGCTCCTCCCCCAACGAGAGTCAGAATCTGACTCACAGTTTGGATCACTGGGTCTAAAAGGTTTTTCTCCAGAATTCCTCAGAGCTCACTGCCTCATCCCCACCCTCACCCCATCAGGTCTCCACCTGGACAAGCACCTTCTCAGAAAAGCTGTGACTTTTGGTTAATTGTGAATCTGTGACAATTGGTTAATTGTGAATTTAATAATTTTATATAAATTGTTATATAAGCTTAATAATTTAAATAATTGCTTTAATTATTTTTGTAACTGTAGATTTAGGGGTTTTGATCTGTTTTCACAATGGAATTCTACTGTTTTAATTTAGTACATGTTTAAGATACTATAATTTTTATTTTTTTTCCTTATTGTGGAGATTTTCAAACAAACCTACAGCAAAAGGTTATTAAATCCCTACATACTTGTCACCCTGCTTCAACACTCAATACACGGGCTTCTTGTTCCAGCTATAACTCCTTCCTGATGACCCCTACCCAATTCTAGATTATTTTATTTGGATTATTTTATTTTTTTTAAAGATTTTATTTATTTGAGAGAGAGAGAGAATGAGAGAACACGAGAGGGGGGAGGGTCAGAGGGAGAAGCAGACTCCCCGCTGAGCAGGGAGCCCGATGTGGGGCTCGATCCTGGGACTCCAGGATCATGACCTGAGCTGAAGGCAGTCACTTAACCAACTGAGCCACCCAGGCGCCCTATTTGGATTATTTTAAAGCAAATCTCAAGACTTTCTTCCATCATAACACCTCAGTATACCTCATCATAATATGTCTGTATACATCTCCAAATGATAAAGGCTCTTTTTTTTTTAAACAAAAATCATAATTACAGCATCACACCTAAACCTGACATTTTATTTAAAATTACAAATTCTGGGGCACCTGGATGGCTGTTGGTTAAGTGTCCAACTCTTGATTTAGGCTCAGGTCATGATCTCAGGGTCATGGGGTCAAGCCCTGAGTCCAGCTCAGCATGGAGTCTGCTTAAGATTCTCTCCCTCTGCCCCTCCCCTCACCAAGCTCACACTCTCTCTCCAAAAAAAAAAAAAAAAAATTTAAATTACAAATCCCCCAGCACTTTCTTTCCCTACGTTTTCTCTATTGCCTCAATTGCTATCTGACTTATTATATATTGTGCCTACTTATTGTCTCATCCACTAGAGCGTAAGCTCCCTGAAAGCAGGTATTTTTGTCTGTTGTGTTCACTACTGTATTCCTAGTATCTAGAATTGTGCCAAACACTGAAGGCACTCAGTAATTTCTTTCTGAATAAAAGAATCCATTGAAGTTATAAGAACAGATTGGATTCAGGGGTACCAGGGTGGCTCAGTCGGTTAAGCTTCCAACTCTTGATCTCAGTTCAGGTCTTGATCTCAGGGTCCTGAGTTCAAGCCCCACCCTGAGCTCCATGCTGAGTGTGGAGCCTACTTTAAAAAAAAAAAAAAAAAAAACTATTCATATGATAAACTCAGGGCAAAACCCTATCCTAGCCTTAAATGTCAGCAAAGCTTTTAATCAGAGCAAAACAGCAGATTATTCAAATTTGTTCTTTCCAAGAAAACCTGAAGTCCTGTATTCCTATATAATTGCTCAAGGGTGTACTCAGATGACAAGACAGAATGTTAAAGGAAACAAAAAGAGACCTAAGAACTATTATCACCTCGGGGCACCTGGGTGGCTCAGTTGGTTAAGCAGCTGCCTTCGGCTCAGGTCATGATCCTGGGGTCCTGGGATCGAGTCCTGCATCGGGCTCCCTGCTCAGTGGGGAGTCTGCTTCTTCCTCTGCCCCTCCCCTTCACACTCATTCATTCATTCTCTCTCTCAAATAAAAAATCTTTTAAAATAGAAAACAGGAATTATAGGGGCGCCTGGGTGGCTCAGTCATTAAGCGTCTGCCTTCGGCTCAGGTCATGATCCCAGGGTCCTGGGATCAAGCCCCACGTGAGGCTCCCTGCTCAGCGGGAAGCCTGCTTCTCCCTCTCCCACTCCCCCTGCTTGTGTTCCCTCTCTCGCTATCTCTCTGTCAAATAAATAAATAAAATCTTTAAAAAAATAGGAATTATAATAAAACATACCTCGCATAATCGATGAAAGGGTTAAATTACAGAACCTATGTAAAGTATTCAGTTCAATTTCTGGCATTTTGTAGCCCTCAATGCCACAGAGCAAGTAAGAGCAATCTGTGAAGTCAGACTGCCTGGGCTGGAATCCCAGTAATGCCATTCACTCTACCCTTGGGCAAGTTATTGAACTCCTCTGTACCTCTATTTCCTCATCTATAAAATAGGGAAAATATTAGTACCTACCTCAGAGTTATGACAGTTAAGAGTGTTACTCCATATAAGGGGCTTAGAACAGCACCTAAGACATTATAATTCTCAATAAACGTTAACTATTTTTTGATAACTATCCGTGTTATTCCTCCCTTTTCCCAACACACTTCCGAGCCAGCTATCCATAGCCCACACACCCAGATGTTATACACTTAAAAGGAAATTAAAATTAACATTTCCACAGAGATCCCAAGAAATAACAATCATAAAGTTCAAAGAAATGTGCCAGCTGATCATGTCCAAAATTTCAAATGCAAAGTCTCAAGGACAAGAGCCAGCATGAAACATCTGTCAGGCCTGGAGAGAGAAGCTGTCCCATCACAGAGAGTCCTTGGCCTCTCATGGGGTCAAAACGGCATCCAGAGCGTGGGGGAGGATGAAGAGTAACAGAAGAACCTGACCTGGCTTCCCCTTTAGACACCACGGGTTCCTTCCCATCTGCTCCAGATGAGGCTACAGTGGAGAAAGGAGCCCACAGGAGACCCTGGTTATAGGGTAGATAAAGAAGAATCGTACTGAATGAAGACCGAAATGTTAATTAATACACTGAGCTGGACACTTGTAAATACAGAATTGGGACTGTGTGTGTGCAATCTAAAGCAGGGGAGTCAAGTCACTAGGAGAAGCAGACAAGTCATGCGCCTGCCAGGGTTCTCATCCAGACATGAGGGTATTTTATTCCACTAAATAAATTACACAGGGTAAGGAGGAGACAAACATAATGTGATTTGCTGACATCTTACATATTTTGGTCATGCAACATACAAGCTGTCTTCAGGTAGCAGTTGCTCCTGTGTCCCAGCTCCCCCTGCTTCCAGCTTAGAAACACCCCAGTTACACTCACCTTATCTCCACACTCTCAACCGCCCATCTCCACCTAACCCTAGCAGATCTTAGACTCACCTTGGGTCATGTCCACCATAAAGCTCTAGCCACCCGAACCTCCTCACTGTCCCAGCACAGGTGAGACGCGCACACACCCCACTGTCTTTTGCACATAACCATCCTTCTGCTTGCAATGTCCTTCCCCCTCCTCTGCACCTGGTGAGCACCTGCAAGACAACATCAACAGTGGCATCACCCTAGTAGACACTTTCCCAATCTTCTTTAGATATATTCACCCCTGCCTCCCAGTGGTACACTGTATGTGCCCCCATTATACATTTTTTATACTGCACTGAGTGGTGTAATGACTCCACTGTGCTGAAGGATTCACTGGGGCAAGATCGTCCTTATCCAGGTAGGCTCATTAACTAGCACTGAAAGACTCGATCTGTGTTTACCGAATTCAAACAAGGCATTTTGTTTTATTCATAATGTTTATGCAGTTCTTTTCACAATCTTTCCAGTCTATTCTCCCTTTAAAATTTCATATGATATAAATCAAATATTTCGAAGTACAATAATATAACAATTGACTTCTAGATGAAACACAAAGTCTCCAAAAAATACGAAGGTCTTTTACAAGAGGTAGCAGTCAAGAGTTCCAGTTCAGAAAACTATACCATCCATCTGTTTTCTCATGGCTGGGGAGGAGCTCCACCAATAAGGAGCTCTTGCCAACAAGAGTGTGACACAATGGTCCTTCCCATTTGGAAGGCAGCACATGCTTCCCCTCCTCTCAGGGCTCTGTCCAGACGCAACAAAGCAGACTGCTTTAGATACAGAAAATTTTCTCTGGCTCATGCTGGGGCTCCCTGCACAGACTTCCCTTTCATCTGCCTTCAGAGCATTTTCTTGTCTGGCCTTAAAAACCCCTGGAGATACTTCATAAGACTCAACAGACACAGGCAAGGTCGGCACATTCCAACTTGATTGAAGGAAGAGAACAGATGATGTGCACATTTTTCAAGGCCACATGTACCTTTTCTCTGCCTAAGGGGCTACCAACAAGGGAAAGTTGAGCCTTTACTAAAAGTGGAGGGCTTCCATAAGTCCTGCTGATAGTCAACTGATCAACTCCTACTTTGAAAGGAACTCAAGACACTGCTACCTGCATTCTATTTACACTGACTTTATCCTTGTAGGCAAAAATAATATTCACTAAGGACAGTTGTACTGGAGAAACAAATATCACTTCAAGGGAATATTCAATATAACTAAGCAATTTCTATATCCTCAGCATGACTTACAACATTTTACATTTTCTGCCGATAGTTAAGTAACTAAATCCACTCCTTTCCCATGTCTACTATCTTATTATGCAAGTGGTATCTGATTGGGGACTGACCACCCTATAGACAGACAGTCGGGGTTGGGAGATGACAGGAAGCAGAAACTGGAGGAAGGGGATCGCGCAGCCACAGACACTGTTGGTTGCTTGAGGCATGGTAAGGACTCAGTAAATCTTTTCTGAATCTATGTTCTACCTGCAAGCTGAAGAATATGGTGGTGAGTGATCTTAATTATTACAGAATACTAAAGCCCAGGAGATGCATTGTTGTCAGATACCTCAAAATACTGCGTAAATGACTATAAACATATGCTGGAAAATAATTCCTAGGACATCATTTATTGGCCCACATACCACCCCCAAGGCCGTATGCCAGGGCTTTGGACACTGATGGCCATTTTCAAGCCTCTGATTATGTAGTCACACTTACCAGAAGTTGTAGCATGACTAAATGGCATGGCCCCTTCAGCTTAGTTATCAAAAGCAGTACTACAGTCTCCTGGTTTAAACCAGTATTCAGAAATATTAATTTTTTTTCTCTGCACTTCCCAAGACTCAGCAGGGTTGCAGGAAGAAGGGAGAAAAGAGACTTCTGACCTGACACAGTTAGCTGATTTTCTACTCCACTGAGTAGAACAGTTTCCACAAAGCACCCTCATGCTGGTAAGAAGGGTTAAGTATGAGGATGTTATCCAGATGGCCCATACTAGGACTAGCAGTGACACATCACTAGTGAAGGCATGCTTGTGACACATCATACAAAGACTTCAGTCCTTCTCTCTAGAGAAGTTCACTTTCAAATACCCTAACTACATCTCCCATGAAAGTGACGGCAGCCAGAAGAACATAAGTAAACTGAACCCAAGATTCAAATTTCCTTTCTTTTTCCAAAGGCACAAAGTCTATCACTGGAGTTATGAATTCAGTACAGTGAGGGTGGACATCAGTTTTACTTCACCTCTAAAGAAAATTCTCAACAAGGTGATTTCAATTACAAATTCCACTGGGCAACTAACTTCTTAAGGAGTTTTTCTGAACCTTACTAATGTAACTGCCATTTCTCTTGCTGCCAGCCATTTTCTCCCTTACTCCTAATAATCTCTCATTACCCCTGTGTAACTATGGCCACTTCAGAACAGCTTCTCCATAGCACCAAGTAACACATAAACTCCATCCCCACACGCCCACCTCCAGGGCAAAGCCCCACTCTCCCTTCACTTAGGAACTCCCCTTGCAGAGCAGATGCCTTCCATTATGGCTGGCACAGGCAAGGACAAGTAATGCCTTATAAGATGTTTTCAATATTGCATTAATGTATGCTAAGGGAAATAGAGAAAGACAAATACCGTATGATCTCACTCATATGTGGAATTTAAGAAACAAAACAAATGAACATAGGGGAAGGGAAGGAAAAATAAGATAAAAATAGGGAGGCAAACTATACAAGACTCTTAACTACAGGAAACAAACTGAGGGTTGCTGGAGGGGTGCGTGGGGGACGAGGTAACTGGGTGATGGGCATTAAGGAGGGCACTTGATTAATGAGCACTCGGTGCTATATGCAACTGATGGATCACTAAATTCTACCCCTAAAACTAAAAGAACCTTTATCCAGAAAAAAGGTTTCCTAAACTAGAATTCAGGAATGAATCAGAAGATAATAAATTTAGTGATCAGCCCCGGAAGAAATGCCTCAAAAGCACAGAGGAATGCCAGTTGCTTAAATAAGCAACACCACTGGTGTGTGCTGGCTTTTACATTGTTTTTGTTTTTAAAAAAAACATTTTGTCAGTAATTTTAACATCATTACAAAAAAAGTCTGTGACCACTCTGATCTGTAAGTTTTCGATGTTCACTACATTTTGATTTCCTTAATAAACCATTTCTTTTGGGGTACCTGGGTGGCTCAGTTGGTTAAGCGTCTGCCTTTGGCTCGGGTCATGATTCCAGGGGCCTCGGATTGAGCCCCGAGGTGGGCTCCCTGCTCAGTGGGAAGCCTGCTTCTCCTTCTCCCACTCCCTCTGCCTGCCGCTCCCCCTGCTTGTGTGCTCTGTCAAATAAATAAATAAAATCTTTAAAAAATATACAAAAAAAATTTTCTTTTCATCTTCTTCTTAAGAAAGAAAGAAAAAGAGATGGGAAGGAAGGAAAGGAGCAAAAGGGAGGGAGAAGGGAAGGAGGGAGAAGGGAGAAAGGAAGGAAGGAAGGAAGGAAGCATCTACAACAAAAAGACATTCTTCCCACTTCCTGGATTTCAAAACTACAATTTGGAGTGATAGCAACTATAGAAAGGAAATAGAGTATGTATGAACTCATAAGCTGAAAATTTAATGTGGTTTGGATGTGTGCATTAATCCATTTTTTAAAAGATTTTATTTATTTATTTGAGAGAGAGAGAGAATGAGAGATAGAGAGCACGAGAGGGAGGACGGTCAGAGGGAGAAGCAGACTCCCTGCTGAGCAGGGAGCCCGATGTGGGACTCGATCCTGGGACTCCAGGATCATGACCTGAGCCAAAGGCAGTCGCCTAACCAACTGAGCCACCCAGGCGCCCCATTAATCCATTTTTAGAAAACACTACTACCCATTAATTATGGCCCAACCATGAGTTTAAGTGTATGGTACTTAAGAACAGTACTCCATGAACATGAGTGGTAATAAGAGTTCTATCCTAAAATGCTGACTGGCACAACAAAAAAGTAGATTACATGCTATTAAGAAGGCACCTAACAGTATATCATGTAAGATGGCAACTGTATTAAAGAAAAAGCAGGGGGAAAAAAAAGACTCTTTAGTATTCTTTAATCTGGAACAGTTCTACAATCTTTCTTTGTCCTTCCTGACCTTCATGTTTTTTAAGAATACAAGCCAGTTATTATGTAGAATGTGTCTCAATGAGGGTTTGTGTGATGTTTGGTAATCAAGATATTTCTTCATAATTAGATCTGGGTTATGCATTTCTTACAGAAATAAAACAGAGGTGATGTCGGTTCTTCTCAGGACATCATATCAGAAGGCACAGAATACTATTTGTCCAATATTGGTAAGGTTAACTGTGATCAAGAGGACACTTCCCAGGTTTCTCCACTTTGCCCTCTGTAATTAGTAATTTTTAAAAACATACTTCGAGACTATGTAAACAGCCAATGCCTCATCAAACTTTCATCATTAGTTTTAGCATGCAATGATGATTTTTGCCTCACCCGATTATTACACTGATGGTTGCCATCCTCCTTTATTACTTGGCAAACCATTATGAGGAAAACCTTTTCCTTCTTTCCCATTTATTTATATCAACGTGACTCACACAGTTTTATCTTATTTAATAAATTATACCTGTTGTTTTAATTATTTTGATGCTAAAATTGTCCCAGTTTTGACTAATAGGAGTCACTCGAGCTGGATTCCAAGTCTTTCTGACATGTTTCCATCATTGTTTTAGCACTTCCTTACTTTCAGGCACAGGATATTCCAGAAGCAAACAACCTAAAGGAACTGGATTAATTATTAGAAATATAAAACCTGGGGTACCTGGGTGGCTCAGTCAGTTAAGCGACTGCCTTCAACTCAGGTCATGATCTCAGGGTCCTGGGATTGAGCCCCGCATCCAGTCGGGCTCCCTGCTCAGCGGGGAGTCTACTTCTCCCTCTCCCTCTGCCCCACCCTCGCTTGCACACACACGCTCTCTCTCTCTCTCTCAAAAAAAATAAAATCTTTAAAATATATATACATTCCCACCAATAGTGTAGGAGGGTTCCCCTTTCTCTGCTGGTGCAGACACTCTGGAAAACAGTATGGAGGTTCCTCAAAAAGTTGAAAATAGAGCTACCATACGACCCAGCAATTGCACTACTGGGTATTTACCCCAAAGATACAAACGTAGGGATCCAAAGGGGTATGTGCAACCCGATGTTTATGGCAGCAATGTCCACAACAGCCAAACTATGGAAAGAGCCAAGATGTCTATCAACAGATAAATGGATAAAGAAGATGTAATACACACACACACACACACACACACACACACACACACACACACACACACACACACAGGCATATTATGCAGCCATCAAAAGGAATGAAATCTTGCCATTTCCAACAATGTGGACGGAACTAGAGGGTATCATGCTGAGCGAAGTAAGTCAATCAGAGAAAGACATGTATCATATGATCTCACTGATATGAGGAATTCTTAATCTCAGGAAACAAACTGAGGGTTGCTGGAGTGGTGGGGTGGTGGGGTAGTGGGAGGGATGGGGTGGCTGGGTGATAGACATTGGGGAGGGTATGTGCTATGGTGAGCACTGTGAACTGTGTAAGACTGTTGAATCACAGACCTATACCTCTGAAACAAATAATACTTTATATGTTAAAAAAAAAAAAGATAGTAGGAAGGGAAAAATGAAGGGGGGGAAGTAGGAGTGGGAGACGAACCATGGGAGACTATGGACTCTGAGAAACAAACTGAGGGTTCTAGAGGGGAGGGGGTGGGGGGATGGGTTAGCCTGGCGAGGGGTATTAAAGAGGGCATGTACTGAATGGAGCACTGGGTGTTATACGCAAACAATGAATCATGGAACACTACATCAAAAACTAATGATGTAATGTATGGTGATTAACATAACATAATAAAATTTTTAAAATGTAAAAAATAATAAAGTAATTTAAAAAATTTTTTAATGAAAAAAAATATATATATATAACCTACCGAGACCGAATCATAAAGAAACAGAAAAATCTGACCAGACCAATTGCTAGTAAGGAGATTGAATCAGTGATCAAAAACCTCACAAAAAAAACAAAAGTCCAGGACCAGATGGCTTCACTGGTAAATTCTACCAAATACTAAAAGAATTGATACCAATCCTTCTCAAACTCTTACAAACAAAATAGAGGACAAGGGAACACTTACAAACTCATTTTATGAAGCCGTATTACCCTAAAAGCAAAACCAGACAAGAACACCACAAGATAATTATAGGACGATATTCCTGATGAACATAAAGATGCAACAACATATTAGCAAACCAAATTCAACAATACATTAAAAGGATCACACACTGTGATCAAGTGGGATTTATTCCAGGGATGCAAGGATAGTTCAACATCTGCAAATAAATCTGATACAGCACACTACCAAAATGAAAGATAACAATCATATGATCATCTCAATACATGCAGAAGAAACATTTGAGAAAATTCAATCTCCATTTATGATAAAAACTCTCAACAAAGTAGGTACACAGAGAATGTATCTCACCATAATAAAGGCCATATGTGACAAGCCCACAGCTAATATCATACTTAATGGTGGAAAGCTGAAACTTTTCCTTCTAAGATCAGGAAAAAGACAAGGATGTTCACTCTCACCACTTTTACTTACCGAAGTATTAGAAATCCTAGCCAGAACAATCAAGAAAAAGAAATAAAAGACATCCAAATCAGAAAAGAAGGTGCAAAACTCACTATTTGCAGAAAACCCTAAATCCTCCACCAAAAAACTGTTAGAACAAGAAATCCAGTAAAGTTGCAAGTACAAAATCATATATGAAAATCTGTTCCATTTCTATACCCTAATAATGAACTATCAAAAAGAGAAATTAAGAAAACAATCCCATTTACAATTGCATAAAAAAGAATACCTAGGAATAAATTTAACCAAGAAGGTGAAAAACCTGTATGCTGAAAACTATAAGACTTTGATGAAAGAAACTGAAGACACAAATCAATAAAAAGATATTCTGTACTCACAGAATAAAAGAATATTGTAGTATTGGGGCACCTGGGTGGCTCAGTTGGTTGAGCATCCAGCTTTCAATTTTAGTTCAAGCCATGATCTCAGAGTCATGGGATCAAGCCCCGTGTGAGACTCCATGCTAAGTGTGGAGCCTGCTTAGGATTCTCTCTCTCCCTCTCCCTCTGCCCCATTCATGCTCTCTACCCCTCAAAAAAAATTAATATTATTTAATTAGTATTGGACTGATTAGTTCAATTAGTATGGACGTACTACTCAAAGCAATCTACAGATTCAATGCAATTCCTATCAAAATTTTAATGGTATTTTTCACAGAAATAGAACAAACAATCCTAAAATTTGTGTAGAACACAAAAGGCCCCCAGTAGCCAAGCAATCTTGAGAAAGAACAAAACTGTAGGCATCACACTTCCTGGTTTCAAACTATATTACAAAGCTATAGAAATCAAAATAGTATGGTACTGGCATAGTAACAGACACACAGATTCATAAAACAAAACAGAGAGCACAAGAATAAACCCACATATTTATATGGTCAATTAATTTATGACAAAGAAACTAAGAATATACAATGGGGAAAAGACAGTCTCTTCAATAAATGGTGTTTGAAAAACTGGACAGCCACATGAGAAGGAAAGCAACTGGACCACTATCTTACACCATACACAAGAATTAACTAAAAAGATCAAAGACTTAAACATAAGACCGGAATCCATATAACTCCTAGAAGAAAACATAGGCAGTAAGCTCCTTGACATCATTCTCGGCAACGATTTTTTGGACTTAACACCAAAAGCAAAAATAAATAAGTGAGATAACATCAAACTAAAAAGCTTCTGCACAACAAAGGAAACCATCAAGAAAATGAAAAGGCAACCTACAAAATGGCAGAAATTATTTGCAAAATCATATATCTGGTAAGGATATATAGATAAGGATATATTTGGATACATATCCAAAATATATAAAGAACTCACACATCTCAACACCATAAAAACAAACCAATTAAAAAATGGGCAGAGGATCTGAACAGACATTTTTTCAAAGAAGATACACAGATGGCCAACAGATACATGAAAAAGTGCTCAATGTCACTCATCATCAGGGAAATGCAAATCAAAACTATAATAAGATATCAACTGACACCTACTAAAACTGCTATTATCAGAAAGATAAGAAATATAAAGTTTTAGTGAGAATGTGGAGGAAAAAGAAACCCTTGTGCATTGCTGAGGAGAATGTAAATTGGTACAGCCACTGTGGAAAACAGTAGGGAAGTTCCCCAAAAAAGTAAAAATACAAATACCATACAATCCAGCAATTGCACTTCTAGGTATTTATGCAAAGGAAACAAAAACTTTAACTCAGAAAGGTATCTGCACCTCCATGTTCATAGCAGCATTATTTATAATAGCCAAAATATGGAAACAACCCAAGTGTCCAATGACAGATGAATGGATAAAAAAAAAATGTGGTGTATATATACAATAAAACTTATTCAGCCATTAAAAAAAAGAAGGAAATTTGCCATTTGCAACAACATGGATGGACTTTAAGTGCATTATGCTAAGTGAAAGAAGTCAGACAAAGAAAGACAAATACTGTATACTTTCACTTATATGTGGAATCTTAAAAAAAAAAAAGGAACTCACAGATACTGAGAACAGACTGGTAGTGGCCAGAGGCAGAGAGGTTGAGGGTGGGCAAAATAAGTGAAAGGAGTCAAGATACAACCGTCCAGTTATAAAATAAATAAGTCCTGGAGATGTACCGTACAGCATGGCACCTACAGTTAGTAATATTGTACTGTATACTGAAAGTTGCTAAGAAAGTAAATCTTAAAAGTTCTCATCACAAGAAAAAGAAATTGGTAACTCTGTGGTAATGGATGATATTAACTAGACTGGACTTATGTGGTGATCATTTCACAGTATACATAAATGTCAAATTATTATGTTGTATACCTGAGACATAATGCTATATGTCAATTATATCTCAATAAAAATAGAAATTTTTAAATTTTTTTGTTAAGAAAATAACTTTCTCAAAGGAAGGAATACCACATTCAAAGTCTTGCCTTATATATTGGGCCAGTTTCAATTCTAAACATCAAGCACAAACATCTTTGTGCTTCTCTTCAGTGCACCATCTTCCCAAGCTTAAAGTAGGCCTAAGATTTTTCTTTCTTTTTCTTTAAAGATTTAATTTATTTATTTGAGAGAGAGAGAGCACACACAAGGGGGATGGGAGGAGCAGAGGAAGACAAGCAGACTGCACTGAGCACAGAGCCTGACACAGCGCTGGATCTCAAGACCCTGAGATCATGACCTGAGTCGCAATCAAGAGTTGGAAGCTTAACCGACTGAGTCACCCAGGTGCCCCAGGCCTAAGATTTTTCTATTCTTTGTCAGATTCTTGAGGATGTAAAAAATCACTTTTAGATATCAGCGGAGCAAATTTTAAATAAAGTGGTATTGCTTTTATCTTTACTGCCTTTTTGCTGAACACTCACAAGAGAGTTTAATTCTTTGGTGCTCAGGACCACACTCCATGTTCTATAATTAAAGGACACACTATATTTGTAAACTAACTGGGGCATGGCATTCAATCCAGATTTGCAGCAAATCTTCACCCATATTGCAAACCAGATGGAGAATTTAACTATTTTATAGCAACTAGCAGCTGTCTTCTTTTGGTGTTTATATGCCTAGAGTCAAAATCCATAGCCTGCTGTATGTCCCTAGTGAAGTAAGAGGCTTAGAAATGAGATTTTTCTAAGTTTTCCTCTGTTTCCCTTCTAAAATATTTTTAAACATTAGCCAGCTTGATAGTACCCCAAATAAACCAACAGAAGGAAATCCCTTCCAAATGTAGCCTTGCATCTATGCAGGAGGTACCTTCATTTTACCACATGGTATATCCACAAATGTTTTTCTATATAGTTTGTACACAAATTGGGAATAAAGATCAATGAACTGCCCTCCTATATAACTTACTGCTCAATAGAAGGCCATTATAAAAGGTTTGGCAACTAACGCTTACTGGCCAGAAAAACCTACATATGGTTCATCTCTTTCTGGTATACACTACATCAGAGCCTTAAAGAGAAATAGGTAGGAAGTTCATTTTAATGCTCTCATTACACAAGACAAATGGTAAAACAGATGGTAGAACATAAAGCAATTCCAGCTCTCTATCACTTTGGTTCTTACAGATTTAAACATTTAGACCACAGTGATTTTTAAATATGTCCATGAAAAAGCAGGAAAAACAGAAAAGGCATGCAAATTTTTCTGGAATGCAAGCCACAGTCATGGAGATGGAATTCGTCTGGGCCTCAATAAAATGAGAGTGTGTGATGAGCTTTTAATACAAAATTAACATATGACCCAAAGCTCTCTGGTGCTTTCTGGTACTCAAATGGAAACTCTCTTAGAAAGTAAGGTATTTTTTTTTTTTAAGGCTGACTGAACTCTCAGCTGGATGGCAATCTTCAATTCATGTCATATACTTGACCAATTGTTTTAATGCTCATTTTGATAGTAACAGCCAAGAGCAGCTGTAGACTTAACAGACTGTGAAACCCTCAGATTCAATTTCACTGTGAAATTTCACTGTGAAATGTAGTCAGGGATCTGTGTGCAGAAAGACATTAACCAGTATGAGTCCAGTCTCAGCCTAAAGACTCAACAAGGGTAGAGAGGCCAATGGAGAGGAAGGAGAGAACAAGTGGGAGAAGGCAGGGAAGCAAACACTTGGATCTTGGGTGCCCTAAATCATTACTGTGAATGAGCCTGGTAACATACTCAGGCAGCATAATATAAACACAAACCTTACCAGGCAGGCATTCCTACACAGTTCCTGCTGCAACATAATTAACGTGATAATAAATCATTTCTTTCTTTAAGCAAGAGCAACATCAAGTCATTACAAAAGTGGACGGATTTCAAATAAAATGGAAAATTATGCCACAGTCTTAAGGACCTGAAAAGTCTGACATAATAGCAATGGCAAATTGAAGCCCTATGTCCCAACAGCATCGGTTCCAAGGGGCTCCTCTGCAGTGGCTTCAATCCATACAGAACAACATTCCCTCAAAAGACTACACTGGACAAGAATGTTCAGCCTTTCTGACACCATGCTGCCCAACTCTACTGTCTCAGAAAGGATTAAGGATTCTGAGAGAAAGAAATTTATAGGCAATTGGAATGTTCTCCCTACAGAGTTCCAGAAGAAATCAGAGATTAGGAAATCCTGAAGGAAATAAAGGTTTAGTTTTTATTACAAACTTAGGAACAAACTAAGGTGAATTATGGAGTAGGAAAAGCTTATATTCTGGGCCCTGATGCTTTTGTCTCCTTTTAACAGAGCAAAACAGAGAGGCTCTTGGGTATGGAACAAAGTGCTATGCTTGCTTGCTTATTTATTTATTTATTTATTTATTATTTATTTATTTATTTATGAGAGAGAGCACAAGCAGGGGGAACGGCAGGCAGAGGGAGAGGGAGAAGCAGGCTCCCTACTGAGCAAGAAGCCAGATGCAGGACTCGATCCCAGGACCCTGGGATCATGACCTGAGTCAAAGGCAGACACTTAACCAACTGAGCTACCCAGGCGTCCCTACAAAGTGCTGTTTTTAGAGACAGATACACTTAACTCTGACATTTCATTTACCCAGTTAATCTCCTCACTATGTTATTAAGTTATATTTCAAAAAAAGGCAAACTTCATTCATTCTGACCTTGACCTCTAACAATGCCATCCTAGACACTGAAGTCCAAGAGATCATCTCTACTCTTGCATTAGCTGTGGGGTGTGGAATGAGTCCGCATGTGCATGCCCAAAACAAAGACATGTTTTTCAAGAGGATGGAGCAAATTGGAAATATGGAAACAGATGTGAAAAGTAAACACTATATCCTATAGTAAAATTTAAAGAAATTTGGAGCTTGTATAAGACACATTTAGGAAGGGCAAAGCTAAGGGCTCCAAACTAGAAGTGAGTCACCTTCCATCCCAGAGAACCTTACCTCACCCTACTGCCTAGTCATCTCAATCCAAAGGGTTCCCAGCGAGGTGCCAATTCTCCTCCTTAAGGTATCAGTAAAGTCTTTAAGGTGTTCTTCCCTTGGTGTTCACCTACATGTAGTCAAAGTTCTTGAACTTCAATAGATCACTCATGAAGTCTAAAAAGCTATTACATACATCTCAAAGGAATGAATCTCTAATCATTAAATTTCAGAAAAGATCATAAAGCCTTGGGAGTTGTGGGACTGGGGTGTCCATGTATTCAGAATACCTCTCATATCCTACCCCATGGATTATTATATTCTTTTTCTAATCATAAACGGATTGAAAATCTTGCCTGAAAATCTTCAAAGAAATCTTTACCTAGGCAGCTATTTATTTTTTCATTCACTTATATCAAGTTTGCCTAAATCATAAATTATTTTCTGTTTGCAAAAAGCCTAACACAGTGCCTTGCACATACTTACATGATTGGTTAAAAAAAAAATTCATTAAGTTTTTAGCCATAAGCTTTTCAGGCCAATTCAAGAAAATAATTTCTACTTCTAACCAATGAACTAAGGGGTGTGGCATTAGGGATGTAACCTTGAGCTTCTACAGAGCTCTGCCAAGTTTTGTGAAAGAGTTATTTTCCAGAAAGGTGGAATCAGTAGTTCAATCACTATCATTATACTTCTTTTTTTTAAGATTTTATTTATTTATTTGAGAGAGAGAGTGTGCACAAGCAGGGTGAGGGGCAGAGAAGCAAGCTCTCCACTGAGCAGGGAGCCCAATGAGGGGCTCGATCCCAGAACTCCGGGATCATGATCTGAGCCAAAGACAGATGCTTAACCGACTAAGCCACCCAGGCACCCCACTACCATTATAATTTTTGGAGTGCTGCTCCACAGAACAGGAAGCAGTCTCAAAGCACAAGGGCAGTGGTTCTACTGTAGTGGTTTAAAACAAGGCTTTGACCTTGGAGCAGTGTTCAAATCTCAACTCTCACTTCCTGGTTGTATGACCTTGGTCAGGTTATCTAACTTTGCTAAACATCAGCTCCTCTATCTGTACAACAGAACTAATACACACCCATTTTTATGTGCACACTAAGCTTTTCCTTGTTTACCACGCACAAACTTTCAGAATCTCCTATTGTAATCCCCTATGGCCATTATGGACTATATCTCACTGAAACACATACCCAGGAGCTTACAAAATGAAGCCACAATAGACTAAGCCAGGAAATTAACCCAAGGAATCACTGCACAATATTCTAACAGCAATTCCTACAAGGGGAGTTACATAATTAGAAATGATAGTTGAATCGAAATTCAAGATTAATTTTTTCAAGGCTCAACTCTAAACTTTTTGACTCGATGACAATGGACTACAGATAACTTCAAACTTTCTATTAACTAGAAAAGGTGGTGTAGCATTGCCAAGGCTTCACAGTGCATCTGGTCAGACAGAACAATTCATCTCTAAACAGAAAATGTCCACCTGGCCCTCCAAGGTAAACCCAAATAAGCCTGGACTTTTTCTTGACCTAGGTTTGGTAATATGGAATCATGGCTTTGAAGCATTCTACAAAGTCTTATGCTCTTAGTCTTTGTACACATTGCAGCTGCCAAGTATAGACTGTCCAGTCTTAAGTGCTGCTGGGTAGCCACTGTCAAATCAGATGTCCCAACAAAAGAGATAGGGCCAGACCCAAGTCCAATTCCAAAATGGTATTTCTGAGATGAAGGTGTAATCTAGAAATCACAACAGTGGTGGTGATCAGGAGTGACTGTGTTGTGGCCAACCCTCCAGCCTGGCCAGAAGATAGCTAAAGGGAGTGTGTGGAGGCTGAAAGCCAGAACAACCACCCCCATCAGTTATGCCATTACAACTACAGAATGCCTTGCGATTTGAGTAACACTTCCTTCTTTTCTCCCAAATCTCACCTTCCTTGCATCTACCTTCACCGCAAGTAATAAAGCAATCCAACAACTTGCCCAAGCTTCTGACATCTCATCCTAAGTATCTGAGCCCAAATTTTAAGTAATAAAAACCATGCAATAATGAGAACTCATTGCAGAATGATCTGTGTTTATCTATGTAGGGTAAAGTGTGAGCTGATTAGCTTGCAGCCCAGTATGAAATACTGGGGCTTCCTAAACTCTGCATTTCCAAAGCTTAGAGTTCCTCAGCTGGAACACAACCCCACTGCATATACAATATCCACATAGGCTGCTCCACATCACCCCTGTGGGACTTGGGAGGGCAAGAATTTTGTAACATGAAGCTCACATTGTTTGTTGTGCCATGATTAATAAAGTCCTTTGTCTTTGACCCAGGAATCTCCTGTACTTTTCCAGCATCTATGAAACTGTGGCAAACTAACTTGTTAGCTGGCAAATAGGTCAAAATCTCAGGTCCTCTGCATTCCTTGTGATATATGTTGCTTTCCCATTTGTCATGTCTTCCAGAAAAAGAAAGATAGTTAAACAAAAGATGGAATACTGTCAGTTTTATAAATTACAAACCCTTTGAATAGAATGCAAAAGCAAATACAGTCATGAAAAAAAGTAGTATATAGTGTATATTGGGGTGCCCTGACCAGATTCCCCCAATGCAGCACCAACACAATCATTTTCCAAGTTGCCAGGACACTTGCCTCTAACACTTTCTAGGAATTGCCCTCGGCAGAAGGAATCTGCCTCACCCAAAGTTGCCCCCTCCCCAGGGGTAGCCTGCATTCAATGATGGGGTACCAAGGCTTGAGCCTTTGCCTCAATTCAAAACAAAATCAAATGGTCACTCTAAATCCATGGTTACCCACTGGATTACCAAGACCACTGTTAAAACTCTCTCATACAAAACATAAAAAGAACTTATACAATTCAAAACCTAAAAAGAACTTATACAATTCAAAAAAAACCACAAATAATCCAATTAAAAAATGGGCAGAAGACATGAACAGACATTTCTCCAAGGAAGACATAGAGATGCCAACAGACACATGAAAAGATGCTCAAGATCACTATTGCCAGGGAAATGCAAATCAAAACCACAAGGAGCTATCATCTCACACCTGTCAGAATGGCTAAAATCTAAACTTCAAACAAGTGTTGGTGAGGCTGTGGAGAAAAGGAAGTCTCGTGCACGGTTGATGGGAATGCAAACTGGTGCTGTCACTGTGGAAAACAGTATGAAGATTCCTCAAGAACTTAAAATTAGAACTACCCTACAATCCAGGAATCACACTACAGGGTGTTTACCAAAAGAATGTGAAAACACTCATTCAAAAGGATATATGCACCCCTATGTTTATTACAGCATTATTCACAATAACCAAACTATGGAAGCAGCCCAAGTCTCCATCGACAGATAAATGGATAAAGAAGATGTGGTATACACACACACAATGGAATATTATTCAGCCATACAAAAGAAAGAAATCTTGCCATTTGCAACAACATGGATGGATGAAGAGAGTATTATTTTAAGCTAAATAAGACAGTCAGAGAAAGACAAATACCATATGATTTCACTCATATGTGGAATTTAAGAAACAAAATAAAGGGGAGAAAAAGAGACAAACCAAAACAGATTCTTAACTGTAGACAACAAATTGATGGTTACCAGAGGGGAGGTGGGTGGGGAGATGGGTGAAAAGGTGAAGGGGATTAAGGAGGACACTTATCTCGATGAGCACGGAGTAATATATGGAACTGTTTAATCACTCTATTGTACATCTGAAACTAATACAACACTGTATGTTAACTATCCTGGAAGTAAAATTTAATAACAGGAAGAAAGGAAGGAAGGAAGGGAGGGAGGGAGGGAGGGAGGGAGGGAAGGAGGGAGGGAGGGAAAAGAAAGGAAAGAGAGAAAGAAAAGGAAAGAAGGAAGGAAGAAAGAAAGAAAAAGGAAAAGAAAAGAAGGGAGGGAGGGAAGAAAGATGGAAAGAAGGAAGGGAGAGAAAGAGGGAGGGGGGAGACAGGGTGGGTGGGAGGGAGAAAGAAAGAAAGAAAACTAGATAATAAACCTCTGCTTTCACATTTTAAAAAATATATATTAAAAAAAGTAATATAAAAAATTTTTTAAAACTATCATAGCTGAACTCCTCTCTCTGCCCTACCCTACTTCTTCACTTCCCTACAGGCAATTATGAGAAAATCATCCAACAAACCCCCTGCCTGGAAATCTCAAGAGTCTCAGAGTTTGTGCTCAGGAAGCTGACCTGAGCCGGGGAAAGTCTTTGCTTCTGTATATCCCCAGGATTCTCACCAGCACTGGGCGATGGAGCCTAGACCTGAGTCCTCTGCTATTTAAAACTTCCTTCCTCACCGCACTCCTGCATAGGCTCAAATTTCAGTCTAATCCATTAATGATCATTCCCCATTAGGAATTTTTTATTTAAGTCACTAAAGGGCATATAAACAGTTACTTGAGATCAGTCTCTTGAAAGACTTCCTGGAGGGAGATGGAACATCACAGGATTTCAACTCAAGGCAAATTAAGTAAAGATTTGCATGAGTTTAAATTTCCTGTGTGCTTTTTCTAAAATGATGGTCTGCTTCTAAGAGAACAGACTAAAAGCTATCGGGGTACTAGCATCAGCAAAAAAGGAGAGAAGAAAAGAATGGAGCGATTCTGACCAACATAGCCAGAATAAGCAGCCAATATAGTTAGGCCTTCCTTTCATTTTTGTTTTCTCTTATACTGAAGGATTTTTTTTTTTTTTTTAAATAGAAACAGAGTTCCTTTGCCTGAAAGATTTGAATGCTGGGACTCTGGCCACTTCAGCTAAAATCGTTAATTACCTGGGTATTTTTTTTTCTAATTCCAAAATGGTACACATCAGACCCAAAAGGCATTTTGAAAGGAGTATACAAAACAGTTGTTTGTCAGTGTTCATTTACTGAAGGATTTTGCTTTAATACAACAGGAACTGGGTTTCTACCTTTCTACTAACAGCTAACAGAGCTGGAAAATCAAAAGGCACTAGGGTAGTTATTTTCCCTAAAAAAACAAAAGTAAAAGCACCAACTCTTCAGCCTCCAAGCAAAAAAAAAAAAAAAAAATCTGCTTACTATCAGAAACAAAAGTTCACCCAAAGGTAAATCAGAGTCGACTGCTGGTCTTTTCAGGCAGAAGAAAGAACAAATGCATCAGTCGCTGGCCTCGTTACAACACAGTGTTTATAAAACATTCAATGCAGTGTTTCCTTGCCAATTAAAAGTGAGTGTAGGATTTACCTTTCAGTTTTAATATCTTCGCCTGACTTTTATACTAGTAACATGAGCCAAAGGGATTAAGGAAACTATTGAATACATATTTTGGCAAAACTATCTTCACTGGAAATTACCTTAGGGTAAAGGGAAACAATACTAGAGCCCTGAAAGTAAGGACAGACTAAATTTCCTTTAGATATAATTGGTACAACTTGAAATTTATTGGTATTTCTAATGTAAAAGCCTGATTATCTGGCCATCCCAGAGATTCTGTGAGCTACCTAATACCTTTAATAAAGCCCTTTCTGTTATAACTAGCAAGAGAGGATTCAAACTAAGAACCGTAAGCCACAGAGCAACTGGTGCCAAAGAGTTTGCAGTCCACAGAGCCAGAGCCTCAAAAACAAAAACAAAAACAAAAACACAGGAGTCTTCGGTTTTCTTCCTGAGTTGGGTTTGAAGGCAGTGAAGATATCATAACTTTAAAGAACTGGCTGTTCACTTTACATAGGACCGAAGTGGCACGTATGTGATCACCTGCAGTAACCTGGAATGCAGCACCTATTGCTGGCAACACGGCACCATCCCTGCTTCCTCACTGAAAAGCTTAAAGAAAGAAAATGCCAAACTCGATATTTAAATTTCTTGGCTTTGGGCATAATTATCAAATAGAGTTTCTATGACTACCATAAAAAAGGGTCTCCTATATCTTGCAGTTGCTTGATGGAGATTGCTTGGAAGTCAGACACAGTGTGTGACCTTAAGTTGCACAACTGCAAGGTCGGTTGATTTCGCAGCCCTTCTCTGAAGTACTAGTTAGGGAATGGAATGAGAAAGAATAAGGCCCTAAGAGCTAGAATGGAGTCCACTGATACCTCCAAATCTTCAAAAACACTAATCCTCCAGGGGCATCTGGGTGGCTCAGTCGGTTAAGCTTCTGACTTCGGCTCAGGTCATGATCTCAGGGTCCACTCAATGGGGAGCCTGCTTCTCCCTCCCTCTGCCCCTCTCCCCACTGGTATTCTCTCTCAAAAAGTAAATAAAATCTTAAAAAACAAATACACACACACACACACACACACTAATCCTCCCTTGCCAGATGAAGCAGCTCTCTCTTCCCGTAAGTCCGTTCCTGACTTAATACAGAAGCCCTGATTGTAAATGACTCACCTAACATAGTTCCTTCACAAGGGGTGCCAATTTTCCCCATGTCCCATTCTTTGTTGCTTCTATACCTAAAAGTAGAGATATATTCCACCACGCCCTTTAAGGTAAATTACAAAGTCAAACCATGAATCTACAACAAGAAAAATTACAAGTGGTTAACTTCTATTACCAGAAATCTGGAGAATAAATATGAAAATGAATTCTGAGGATGTTAGAGGGAAAAGATCATGACTTTAGATTTACTAAGGTTATGAATATGGAAATAAATGCCAAGAATTCAGGACCCAATGTACTAGTTCTAGGTAACCCCAGTTGCTTCCAACTGTTTTCTTGGTTGCTTAACTCAAATGTGGACTTGAGGGTGGCCCATGCTAAAGGAGGCTGAGATACCAGATTATATAATGTAGTAGAAAAAAATACAAAGAGCCAGAGAGACAGGAATAATAAACTAAAATTATTATATACATTTATTTATCTATCCCAAATTATGTTTCCCAAGAAGGCCCAAGGTCTTTACCACAGCACTGAGGAATATTTAAATGTTGAGGTCTTTGAAAAGCACTTTAATGGTTGAACCCTGTGAATCAAGATAAGTGGGAAAGCCACCTTTGGAACAGGTCCCATTATTTCAATAAAGATTAAAGGATCCCAGAGTGGAAGAGGCCAACAGAGTCACCTAATCACAAGAGACAGGACTGGCTCCTGGCTCACTAACCATTATAAGTAGTAACGGAGAGCAGACAAGAATTTAATTTGCTTAATAGAGTTTACTCCAAAAACTATTTTATTAATGAAAGTCCTCAATGTCTGTATAAGTCTGATTAAAATGTGTATATTAGTGCATCCAAAGTCAAAACACCAACAGGGTGAAAATAGCTATGGGATTAGAACACGAAAATCACTGTGAAGGAGTCAATTGTCCAGAACATGAGACACAGCAAAAGTGACCATTTCCCAAGGAAGGGCAATGCCAAGCTGACTTGCTATGTCTATTGACCCAAAACTGGATTAGGGCTATGTCAAGCATTTTTTTTTTAATTATCGTTATTATAGATTACCTTTAGAATGATTCTGAGGCAGAAGTTGAGTCAAGAATCTCAGAAAGACCTCCAAATATACCTAAATCTTCTTCAAGAAACTGTGGTGCCACTCCTTGGGTCAGAAATTGTTACTCCAGAAGGACCTTGTTGATTTCAAAATTATACTCATAAGTTGTCAGAAAAGTAACAAAAAAGAGACTACTTGATGCCAAAACCCATGGGCCACAGGTAAAGCTATACTCAAAGCCAAAATATACCATTAAATGCCTTAATATGTGTTGATATTAAAAATGAAACAAGTACTAAATGTAAGAAATTAAAAATATAACATCAAAAACTACCAAACTAAAGGAAATCATTAGCATCTAAAATTTACATTTTGATCAGAATGCAATAAGAAACAAGAAATGTATAAAACTGTTTCTCTGCAAGAAGTTTTTTCTGCTAACATTCCTTAAAAATGCATAAACCCCTGGTGAGCCTGATTAATGGAAAAAGAGGAAAAAAAAGAATATACAACCTTAAAAAAGATGATACCCACAGATTTTTTTTATTTTTGATTGTGGTAAAAGCACAGATTTTTTAAGTGATTTAAAAATCATAAAAGAATACATATGCAAATCTGTGGAAATTGTTGCAGACACATTTCAAGGATTACCTCAGATTCTCAAGACTGCACCCGTCTCCTGGAGCCCTCAGCCCCACAGCTGCCACCGCCACTGATCTTTTCGTTCTCTCCTGAGGTGACGGCCAGGCCCTGGGAAACATGGCGTCCCTCACCCCTTCCCACACAACAGAAGCTACAGGGCTTCGAAACGTTGGCATTCCACAATAGTGGAATCCAGCTTCCACAGCAAAGAGGCCAGGTGACGTAGTCTGGCAGGGCAAGGAGTAACCTCCCAACGGGGCCAACACTGACCAATGAGAGAACAGAGATGGGAGGGAGCTGGCAGATAAATCCACCTCCCTTCCTCTCTCCTGCAGACTATTCCAAAACATTTTCCATACAACCTGTTTGGAGATGCCCTTCACCCTTCAGGAAGCACTGGGCATCTTGGTCATGCACCAACTTGCATTTGCTTCCCATCCTTCCCAGGCTCCCTTTTCCCTCTCTTTCCTAAGCCTGTCCCAGGACAGCACCTCCCAATAAAACAGCACTACAGCCTTGCCTCAACCTCTGTGTTCTAGGCATCCCAAACCAAGACAGTGATAAATATGAAAATTTAGAGAATCACTGATTTTCAACCAAAAGAAAAATTATAATACATTTGACCAAGTAGTAGATAGAAAGCTTGAAGAGATTAATAACCACAAAAAATATTGGATAGCAAAGTAAAGGTCCCATTCCTAGAAAGACAGCTAGATGATATAACAGCTGAATTATACCTAACTTTTAAGGTACAAACAATTCCTAATCTATTCTCAACCAAAGAATTCATTTTATTTATTTTATGTGTTATCATGTTCTTAACATAATATAATAAATATAATTTGGGAAAAGAAAACCATAGGCAAATTTCATTTATAAATAAAGATGCAAACATTTTTACATGATATCAACTAAATTCTGGCAGTGCATTAAAAGAACAATTCATCATAACCAATTTTCAAGTCATTAGCAGGTCACATCAATGTCAACATGCATGAGGGAATTCAATAATTTTCTCAGTGTAACACAAGACTCTCCAAGATCTCTCCCTCCCTCTCTCTCTCACACGCACACAGAAGCACACTGTGACCATATAAATAAAACATATTAAAGATACATCTGGTTTCCTACCAGAATCCTTTCCAGCTTTCCTTGTGCTCTCTCTCATTCCTCATTCCAACAGGAGTAGCATTGGCATTTGAGGAAATTGGCATTCCTCTCTGGGTAAACCTGACTCAGGCACTGTAGGATGTTTATCATTTCTGACCCTGCGTATTAAATTTCAAAGCACTCCCAAATCACTGACAACCAAAAGCTCCTACATGTTTCCAAGTGTCTGTGAGGATAACCCATCCCCCATTAAGAAACCCTGGGAGGAACTCCAGAGAGATACCCCTGCACCTGTATCCGGCAACTACTGGGAACTCTCTCTTCCTCAGACGACCTATCACCAGCTTCTTGTGTGCCCCTCCATTCTAATCTGCCCTCTTCAGAAACTGAAGAGGACACCGTCATTTTAGTTCTGTTGGCCTTTCCTATCTGAGTATGCTAGAATCAAGGCCCAGCAAATACAGATCACCAGAAAATGCAATATGCACCTCCATTCAAAGTGCACAAGGGAGCAGCAAAATCCATGCAGTATTCTGTCATGCAGTTTTGTGGATCTGTATGGGCTCTGAAACAACAGAATTTCCACAGAATCAAAAAGAGCAATCTACCATGACTCATTAGGTCAAAATATTCGCCACTCACTGGAGCTTTTTTTTCTCCTCTGATGATCAGTAGAACAAATGCTCATGGTCCAGGCTCTAGAGAGAAATGGATATAAATCCAAATTCCACTCTACCCTTTCCTCTACATGCCTTTGGGCAATGTATTAAACCCTATGACCTGAGTTTTCTTCATCTATAAAATGAAGGAAATAGTACCTACCTCATAGGGTGGTTATAGTAATGAAATGAGATGTAAGATGCCCAGCACAGTGGCTACTATGTACTAAGTGTTCGGTAAGTGTGAGCTGTTTTATTACCTCATTTAAACACCAACCTAGCATATACTTCCACAAGCAGGCTTCCAAATTCATTTTTAATTTGAACCAATTAATGCATTTTCAATGTTCCTTTTGCGTATTTTAAGGAGCTTCAGTTAGACTTCAGCGTGATAAGAAACACAGTTTACTCTTGAAAGAAAGTTATGGTTAAATAACTACCTCTCCTCCAAAAGCTCTGAGTACTGACAGCAGAAAAAGGTTCACCACAATAGATCCAATGCCCATCACAATGCAGACGCTGAACAGCTACTTATTAAGTGTGAAATGAATGAAAAAAGCTCACAATCATCTAGTGCCTTAGAATGGCACTCCACTTAGTATTCTAAATGGATGACTTCTAACAGTCACTACTACCCTGAAAGTAGGCATGGTCAGTAACTGATTAGGGGTACCATGGCAGCAGGGACACCTCCTAAAAGCAGAGGTTGGTGAGAAAAATGAAAAACAGGAACAACTATAGAACACACTAACATCCATGTAAATTAACAATACATGTCAGTTGTCAAAACTCATCAAATAGTATCTTTAAAAGTCAATCATTTTTCTGTTTGTAAATTTTAACTAAACAAAGTAAACAAATATATCGTTAACCTTAATTTCTAGACGCATTTCAAAGTAAATTGTAGATATCAGTGCCCTTCTAAAACTTCGGCATATATGTTATTAATTAGATTTAAATATGGATAGAGGGATGGAAAATGAATACATGACAAAGTAAATATAGCAAAATGTAAAATCTAGATGGTGTTCACTGCACAATTCTTCAAACTTTTCTGTAACCTGATTTTTTTCACAATAAAATGTTTGGACAAATGTATGCAAAACCATGGCTATTTTCTAAGTATACAGACAAAAACAGGATATATACTGAACATGTTGAAAAACTGCCTGGTGCACAGTAAGCAATTTATACATACTGTTATAAGAGTGGGTGCTCATGGGTGAGAGGAAGAAAATGCAAGTGAAATGTGGAGATAAAAGAAAAAATAAATGAGGGGCACCTGGGTCGCTCAGCCAAATAAGCATCCAACTCTTAATTTCGGCTCAGGTCATGATCTCATGGGTTGCAAGATGGAGCCCCAAATTGGGAATCCATGCCCAGTGGGGAGTCTGCTTGAAGATTCTCTCCCTCTGCCCCTCCCCCTACTCTCTCTCTCTCAAATAAATAAATCCTTTAAAAATAAATAAATGAAAAATAGGAAAGAAAAGTCAAAGTATATATGGCTAGTTCCCATCTTCTACAAATAACTGAGTTCCAACAATATTAAAAGCTTCAACTGAAATATATATGAATTTAAGAAGTACACCCCATCTCAAAGACGGCAATTATCTAAAGAAAACTGTCCCCACCTCCATCTCTTCTTCCCTCGCCCTTTTTCTCTCTCCCACCTTTTCAGATCCGTAAAACTTCATTAATATACTCTTTCAAATAATTAGCATTTTTACCTAGAATCGGAAAAAACTTTTCAAAACATGGTTAATATTTCTTGCCAAAATATGGTTAATATTTTGTTTATGCAAGGTTTTTGATGACCCTCCAATACTTTTTTACCTGCATCTTCTAATTGGCTTTGACTCCAACTTGTCTTTCACCCATTTTTCCATGATCCTTAGCCATGCCGCTGGCCTTAATCCTTTGTAGGAAAGCTGTGTCTAACTCCTCATGTGAAAATATTTCAATCTAAAATGGAACCGAGGATAGAAAAGGAGAATCTCGAACATGTGTCCTCAGGAAAACAAACTTAACGACTGAGACTACTTTCCCATAAATGCCTAATTTACAGCCAACCAAAACTTATCATTCAACCCATGAAAAGCCACCAAGAACCTCTCCCCATCCTCAAGCCAATGGACTTGCTGCTTGGACTCTTGCTAAACTCCCCCTTCTCTGCACTCCTGGCCCATACACATGGCCTGCCCCAAACCCTCAGGACTCACCTCTAGCGTGCTACAGGTTGTGCCCTGAATTGCAGTTCCTTTGCTATTCCCAAATATCACCTTCTTGCCTCAGTTTACCTCTTATATTTGACACCCACTTTAGGAGCATTTGTCCTCATCATTTTTCACTTCAGGAACGACAAGAAAAGACACATACCCAGGTGTATGGCAGATAGTGAGGCAGCCTGTCATAGCGAGGACATCAGCAGTGTTGGCTCAGAGTTCCGATGCCATTTTCACTGAATAGGTGATCTTAGGCAGGTCACTTAGTCTGAACTTTGTTTTTATCAAAAAACTGGAATAATAATGCCTATTTCACAGAGCTGTGATAAGAATGAAGACAATGAGGCTATAAATATCCTATGCATATGGTTAGAAATTACCCCTGGGCTTGCTTTCATTCTCCAAAAAATTTTAATTTTCTCCATGTTCTCCTGGATACTTTCTTTCATGTATATATGGAAGTCATTAAAACAGTTCCTGAGAGAAAGTTTTAGAACCTCACAATTATGAGCATATCGCCTCATGCATAGGGATTCTGTCTCTACGCTGCACGTTAAAGTACCTCATAATTGTTTAGTATTATATCTTTAATCTTCTCAAGTTACTTCATTGTATCAATTCTCTCTTTAGAATGAAGCATGTCCAAAAACTCTAATTCTTAACATGTGCTCTTGGAAATCAGCATTTATGTAGGACCAGAGAAAATGAGTTACAGAACACGTGACAAGATTTCATACGTTCTTGATCAATATAGTCTGCTATTGACATTTTTGTTGTTGTTGTTCTTTAGAATAACAATTTCCAGTGAAGGTTGCACATAATCCAGGGAATAAACGGAACAACTCATTCATGGGACAAAGAAAAGAAGAAAATATAAGAAAGGCTATTTCTGTATTTTGCCTCATTCTTTGGAATTTCAATTTTTATGTATAGCACTAATCTATTAGTAGAGTATGTATTAATCAAAAAAGTTTAGAGGGGTACCTGGGTGGCTCAGTTGGTTGAAGCATCTGATTCTTGGTTTCAGCTTAGTCATGATCTCAAGGTCATGGGATTGAGACCCACATCAGACTCCACCTTCAGCTCAGAGGAGTCTGCTGAAGATTCTTTGCCCCTCCTTCTCCCTCTGCCCTTCCCCCCGCCATTCACACTCTCTAAAATAAATAAATAAAATCTTTAAAAAAAAGAGTTTAGAAACTACTGTTTTGAACTTACAATGTATTAGGAAGTCCTAAGTCCTTTTTGCTCCTTGATTTATAAAATGAAATTATAATAATAACAACCTACAGGGTCAAAAGAATTTCAAATATAGAAAATAACCATTCCATTCATTCGGCAGTGTTTTTTGGGACTGAAGTCCTGATTTTCTTGACAAATAACAGCGGCCAGTAATTTCTGATTTGTCTTTACTATTCTCTTATGAAGAACATCGTGTTCTTCATAAGAGAATAGTAAAGACAAATCAGATTTTCTAACCCACAAGCCAGAGAGATGCTTGTGAAACTCTGGACTGTAACACTGGGGTTCTTTGTAGCGAGAGCACTCCTCTTAGAGATAAGCAGAATCACTTGACTAAAAGGTTTAAGGTCACTAAGAAACAGAGTTGCACCTTCAGCCCCCATCTTCTCATTCCCAAATCTATTGTTTCAATTTATGCTACAGATGCATCTTTCTGGGTATCTGAAAACCCCATTATAGCATGGAGGCAATGTGGCACAGAGTTAATGTGGTTTGGGGAACAAGGGTGAGACTAGAAGGGCCAGAAGCTAGAGTTGTTTGTTTGTTTAAGATTTTATTTATTTGAGAAAGAAAGAGCATGAGCGGGCTGAGGGCAGAGGGAGAAGTGGACTCCCCATTGGGCAGGGAGCCCGATGCAGGGCTTAGACCCAGGACTCTGGGATCATGACCTAAGCTGAAGGCAGACGCTTAACCGACTGAGCCACCCAGGCACTTTTTTTTTTTTTTTAAGATTTTGTTTATGAGAGAGACAGAGAGTAAGCAAGAAAGACAGCGAGAGAGCACAAGCAGGGGAAGAGTAGAGGGAGTAGCAGACTCCCCGCTGAGCAGGGAGCATAATGTGGGGCTTGATCCCAGGCCTCAGGGATCATGACCTGAGCCCAAGGCAGATGCTTAACTGACTAAGCCACCCAGGCACCCCAAATTTAGACACTGTTTAACACGAAAGCAACAGAACCTGCAGCTTCACTAGCGACCAGTTGCAAAACTGAATACCTCTTCAAATTTGGCTTAAGATTAATCCAAGCAAAGAATTTAAGAAAGATGCGAAGGGAAAGGGGAGAGCCTTTAACCATATGTAGCTATGGAAGGCAAATCATTGCATGCCCTGAAATCGGAAGGAAAATAGAGATGAAAAATGTTCAGTTTGGCATTCTTAGAGAATCGTGTACACAATTCAAAAGGAAAATAAATCTTCCTGTTCCAAAATCATCATCTACTGGAAAGAAAATCAGAGTCTGTTTCTTCTTTCTAGACAGGCTCTGTCACTAAGTCTTCTTTGTGGGAAGTTATTGTAACAAAAGAACTAATGAAGGAATACTAAGAGCTAATACCTTCCTCAGAATCACTGTAACTCTATAATAAGCAGGTGGAATTTTTATTTTAAGAGCTATGTAGAGAGTATTTGATCCTTTTATATTTTTCCCTAGCCATTTTTGCAGCTCCTAGTTTGCGCCTCAGATAAATGAAAAAATATGACTGGTAAAACAGAGTTGAAAAAGGAAAACTTTCTCTATCATCCTCCCTCTGCCTTTTTTTTTTTACTTTAAGATTTTATTTATTTGACGGAGGGAGAGAGAGCGAGAGAGGGAACACAAGCAGGGGGGAGTGGGAGAGGGAGAAGCAGGCCTCCCGCCGAGCAGGGAGCCCGATGTGGGCCTCGATCCCAGCACCCTGGGATCATGACCTGAGCTGAAGGCAGACACTTAATGACTGAGCCACCCAGACATCCCTTCCCTCTGCCTTTTTATTGCTTATGTGGATTGGCCTGAAGGGTTTAATGGCCAAAGAATTAATTAGAAATGTCTGTTATGGCAGAAACATTGCTGCTATTGCTGTGTTTAGTGATTTCTCTTTTAACACAATTTTAAAAAGCTAAATTATCACCAAGTAGTAAAATGCTCTCTCGGTAGAGCCTTCATTTTTCATATAAATTAACTGCAATTTCAGAGAGAGTTTGGGGCCATTTTTCCATTATGTTAAGTATGTAAATGAGCCAAAGGAGCTCCTAATATTTCTAAAAGTCCTGACAAGCAATTCCTTCCAAACTTGAGACCACACACTAAGATGGATATTGAGATTTCTTGCTTTCAGGACTAAGACACATGATAAATAAGCCAAGCAAAATAAGATGAATGACCATAAAGTTATTTAACACTCCCCAGACAGTGACCTGGCATTTCTTATGAGAAGAAAACCACTTCAGAATGACAACTATGGGGAAAACCATATGTAGTCCAAGGGATCGATAGGCATAAAGAGAAAGTCAATGATAATGAACATAGTGACACAGGAAACTGATCAAATTAGAACCTTAATGAAGTGTTCTGAAAAAAAGTCTGTCATTAGATCCAGCATCTTCAGAATCAATATGACTGGCACAAATTAGGAACTTGGTAATAATCGAATACATAGGATGAAAAGTTTAGCCATTCTCCAAAGTTACCCAAGGATTATTTTTCTCCAGAAATTTAATTTTCAACCCTTAGCCTTAAGAGCTAGAAAAAGTTGCTCATATTCCTAAAGAGCATAAATAGCAAAGTCCAGGCCTCTGACACAGACCATAATTGGCAAGTCCTACCAAGCAAAACATCAACTTCCATTGCTTTGAATGACCTTCCGCATAGTCACATATGCGTCTAGAATTTAAATACATTTCAGTGACATTAAAATATCCCAGATACAAGAAATGCTGTATAGAAGCACCTCAAAAATACTATTTTCAACTTTCTAGTTACTAAAAGAGGCAAACCTAAAGACATATATATAAAGTAACAAAAAGATATGCTTTCTGGGCCTTGTCAGCAAATAAAGCAGAGAACTACTAGATGGTTGAAGGCCCATGAAGTTTTTTGTTAGGAGTCAGAATTAAATCCCACAGGATTTTGTGTTTTTTCTTTTTCAAAACGAGCTTGCATCCCTTTTCCAAAGTATGTTATTTGGTCTCATGTGTGCTACTAATAACTACTATTGTTCTTTTAGATGACAAACTATTACCTCCTCCAACCTTGATGTCTAGCATGGTCCATTCAAGTCATTGTGAAAATGGACTACACGAAAAAAGATAGAACCCCGAACTAATGCCATCCTAAGAGGAAAGTAAATGGGAGCAATGAAGCAAGGATAAAACTTCACACTTGAATAGCAGAGAGGACAGTTTTTATTCATAATGAGGGATATCCAGTATCATCTGGGAGATTTTAAGACCTAGTTTAAGATCAGCCACTGAAATCTGCATACTAATGACTCTTAAATTTTTATCTCTAGTCTAACCCTCTACCTGGATACCTGATTATCTTGCCCTGTCCCAGGCCCACCACACTTGACCCCATTTCTGTCTTCTTGAGTAGCCAATTAGTATGACAACTTCTGACACTGTTTATAAGATGGTAATTAATTCAGCCCCAGAATCTTGAAGGAAAAAAAAAATGAGGATAGAATTATTAGGAAACCCTTTTCTGGCATGTGTTCTGAGGTCTTCACATATATTAATTCATTTAATTTTCATAGCCCCATGAGGTAGATACTGTCGTTCATGTTTTTGCAGACCATGAAATTAAGACAAAGAGAGGTCAAGCAGCAGGCTTAAGAACACCCAGCCAAGAATCGGTGGAGCTGGAATCTGAACGGAGGCAATCTGGTTCCAGAACACATTAACTCCTGCCCTAAGTTACCTCTCAAAAATAAGCAAGCAAGCAAACAAAAATGCAAGATGCTAAGTAGTCTCTTAACCCCTTGCCTACTTGACACTGATTATTGTGGGAATTTTCCACTCCCTTCCAGTTTGTTCTCCACTTGTTGAAGAAGGTGCACAAAACAGGAGATGAGCAGAATGAAGCCTTCCAATGGAAACAGTCAATAAAATTGGGCTGAGTGAATAACTGAATGAAATCCTGGAAACCTCCGCTTTCTCACAGCCCCCCGTTAACATGAGATTATCCTCAGCCAACAGGTCTAATGCTTCCCTATTGTGCGCCTTGCTCTGCACACGGCTTTTCTACCAACTTCTATCTCTAGCACTCATTGTAATGAACCTAGAGATAATCTGGCCTGTCTTTCCTCATGTGCTTTTTTCTCTGGTCCATCTCCTCTTTTGAGGATGCATTCCCTGCAGATTCTCTAATGAAGCCACACTGGCTTCTTGCTTCTTATAGTTTTGGTGAAATATTTTAGGCATATAAAAATGTAACAGACACCACTCAGCTAAAGAAATAAAAAATGAAAATGACTGCTGAAACTGAAGCACCGGTGAGCGCTGCTTGATGCTTTTTCCTTCTCTTCCCTGAGTTAACTGCTATCCTCAATTTGGGGTACATTTTTTTAAGTAGGCTCCACACCCAACATGGGGCTCGAACTCACAACCTTGAGATCAAGAGTTGTGTGCTCCCCCAACTGAGCCAGCCAGGTGTCCCTTGGGATACATTTTATAATTTTAATACAAATCTAGAAATAATAGCTAGTTCTCTTTTTTCGTTCTATCTAATGTGAAACTTTATAGAAATGACATCCCGTTGTACATATACTTTTCCCTTAGCCTATGGGTTATTTTAATAACAGTAGTAACGGGCGCCTGGGTGGCTCAGATGGTTAAGCGTCTGCCTTCGGCTCAGGTCACGATTCCAGGGTCCTGGGATCGAGTCCCACATTGGGCTCCCTGCTCCTTGGGAGCCTGCTTCTCCCTCTGCTTCTCTCTCTCTCTCTGTCTCTCATGAATAAATAAATAAAATCTTTTAAAAAAAAAATAACAGTAGTAACAACAAAGTAAACAACTTTGTCCCCCCCACACAGCTTAAGGAAAGAACATCCCCATTACCACGGGCACCCCCTTGATTCCACCCTCCTCCCCGGCTCCCAGAGGTGATTCCTATCCTGAATGCTGTTTATTCCTCTACTTGTGTTACAGTTCCTACCACTTACCACACGTATCCCTAAGACAAGTATTACTCCATTTTGCCAGTTTATTATCTTACGTACTGTTTGTATGTATCCTTCTGTGACTTGCTTCCCGAAATTCTTCCACACTGGTTCACAAAGCAGTACCTCCTTCATGCGCACCGGTCTACACTGCAGACTACACTGTGTGGGAATGATGCGCCACGAGTTCATTCTGTTGTTGTTTTAACCCTTTTTATATCATGTTGACTACACCTGAAATACACATATGAAAGAACCCGCCTGTTATTTTTGGTGACACAAGTTTTCTGGGGAGTCACTTTGTGTTTTCTCAATGTAGATTTGAACTCAGTCAATTCAGGATTTGGGGCTCTGACTTTTTCATCGAAGGGGTAAAATGTAGTCTATGTGGCATCATGAGGAGTCATAATTTTGTACGGCAAGAAGGCTTCTGGTCCAGTCATACTCTGTCTTCCGCGGGCATCCTCTGGAACGGATCTCACACCAGTTTTGTCATTGTTTTGGTTTTGGCAATGTTCTCTGGTGGTACTCTCTGAGAGATGTCATAGATGCCTCCTGGGGGCAGGGGGAGAGACACGTAGCAGATGCCTTCCAGCACCACTCTGTGGCCATGAAAAACTGGAGTGCTGCCTCAGGCCCTCTCTTCCTATATTCACACTGGCCAAGAAACTTTTCGACAAGTTTTTGTCTCCCTTAGGGGGCAGTGAAATTTCAGTCTATCTTGATGGTCTGAGTTAATTAGCTTAATTCTTCTGATTACCTGGAAAGCAAAGACCGTTCCCTCTTGTGGAATAAACTAATGAGATCATCCAAAGGCTCAGTCTCAATCCCATAAACATATACTGCCAACATGGTAGCCACTAGCCACATGTGGAGATTTACATTTAAATTATGAATAATTAAACAGAATTTAAAATTCAGTTCCTCAGTTACACTAGCCATATTTCGAGTACTCAAGTAGTCTAGTGGCTACCCTATTGGACAACACAGACATAGAGCATTTCCATCATCATAGAAAATTCTATTGGACAGCATGGTCTTAGAGGATGCTTACATAAGAGAGAGCCAAGAGGATACTCTAAATAAAAGCATGAGATCCCCAAAGAGCAGAATTTTTTATTTTGGCACCAGGTGTCCAGATTCACAAACTAGAATAACCTCATTTAACCTCAGCATCCAGGACAACTAGAAGCCAGAAGGACTCATACCAGGGATAATCGGCAGTTCTTGAGAGACCCCAGGGATCACTCCTTCCTTGAACTAGAGGGACAGTCTTGGGCAGGTGCTATTGTCAAAGCTCATCATAGGTTGACCTGGGCTATGATGGAATGAGACTATCATAGTCTTTCACCCTCGCTGTTCCTCACACAGCTGACACCTGCTACAAAATGAAAGGAGGAAAATTCTCCTCTGGGAAATGTGTATTCTTTAAATAATATAATATAGGCCCATTTCACCAAGTCTAAATAATATCAAATGAAACTTTCATGTTTTCAATATTTATATTCCTTTTGCCATTCTCTACACTTTGATGTTTAACTAGTCACTGTATATTAATTGGTATACTTTAATTGAAAATCTAAACCCCTCTTCCTCTATGCTCCTTTTTAAACAACTTTATAAAAAGAACTTTGTGTAGTTCTTGGTTATTCAGTTCATTTCCATATTTTCTTCTCTTTCATAGTACCAAGCTTGAACCTGTGAGCCCTCAGAGGCCATTCCACTCCTGTTCCTGGGCCTGCACTGTATAGCAAGGGGGCTGAGCCCACAGGCTACATTTCCAAGGTTCCCCTGTAGTTGAAAGATCTCCAATCAGCCGGGGAGGGTCCAGGAGGGAGCCTGGAGACCTGGAGGAAAAGAGAACCCAGGGGATTCTCCCCTCCTTGTCCATCTTCAGCAGCATCTCCAACAGGGGCTCATTTTCTCCCTCCATAGTGCCAGCTCAGACCAGCCAGGCCTACCATGGCTGCATTTTTCCATGGCATGCCTAGCCTCCAGGCTCCAGTAATGCTAACACTTCCCTCTGTCAACCTGGCCCACAACTGACATTAGCTTGCTGCTATTGCTAGTATTAGGATTGGCTCACCACCTCCTGTTTGACTTCCCGGTAATTCCATTACCTGTGTAACCAATTCCTGCATTCAACTTCTCTAACTACTCAGAGAGGTTTCTGTGTTCCTGCTAGGGTCTGACACACCTCTTTGAAATCTGTTCAAGCTCACATGAGAAAGCTGACAAGTATCTGCCCCAGTTACTACAAAGTGCTCCCATCCCTCCCAGGAGTCTATCAGTCTGTCTATGAAAGCCAAGTTCACAAAATTAAATCCGTCCCCTAAATTGCAGGGACATATGGTTGCATGTGCTGTATCCTGTTTTGTTTTTTAGCTATAATCTTCAAAAGCAAGACTTACAAACACCTACCCCTAGCAGGCCACCATGTTTAATGATTCCGGTTGTGCTCAACAGTCTCCCCTGGCAGGGGCCACTGTGACCAACAACTCCAATCCCACCCTCTGACTCCCAGGCCTGGTGCCCTGCCCAGGGCTGATCTGGCTCACCCAGAGGGATACCTTTTTCTGACTGGTCTTCACAGAAGAGTGGAGAGGCACATTTTGCAATCTATCTGTCAAGAAGGAGTTTTTCTTTCGCATTTGCACAAGGTAATTTGCGCTAGAGTTGGCCCTCCACCTGTGTATCCATTTTCTGATTCAGATACATATGGTACTCTGGAGCTGAGGTCATCTAATTGTGCAAACTTGTAATGAGGAGCCCAAGGGGTCCAGGGATCTTACACTAGGAGGGTCCCTCAATCTTCTAAGTCCATAGCAATTTTTTACCTTCCAGATCAGACCGCATTATAACTATGGGTCCATCTGCCATGCCGAAAGATTGTTAGCTCCCCAGGGGCAAGGACTTTCAGCTCTGTATCTGCAAAGCTTAACAAAGTGCCTTGCACACAGCAGTGCTCAATATGTGTTATCCGAATGAAGACTGAATTCTATTTTACAGTTTACAAAGCACTTTCACATGTTACCACCTTTAGTGCTCACAGAAATACTGTGAGGTAGTCTCAGTGATTTTGTGGATGAGGAAATCAGGACAGAGAAGGCAAGGCCACACTGTTGGTAATGCAGGAAGTACTTAAACTTGGGTCTACATATTTCTAGACCCATGTTCTATCACACCTATCCAAGGACGACTCCTGGTCTTCCTTTATACTAACTCTGCACAGGACTTTGAATAAATTAGGGAAAAGCGCCCCCTCTGGGTGGATGACTTACAAAAACTTCTTTCCTCTGAGTTGACAAATCAGAAAAAGACTCCTTCCCAGCCAGGTGATTCTGTGTGAAGCACATCCCACCCAATCATACATGGGCATACGTACAATGCAATTTGTTATAAGCCATTTAGGAAAATGAAGTTCAGGGTTCAGGAATTCCTTTTGATTTTGCCTTTAAATTACACAGGGCTTCTTTTATTAACGCTACTACATATTTATACTGTAAAAATGCTCTTCGCTTTTTTAACCTTTTATAACATTCTAAGCTCAAAGCATTACTGAGGAAGCTTCTGATGGCAGCAATATTTCTATGGATATCCCAATAAAATAGCTATTTTATGTTAGCTACTTTCTTACCCTTTCTATCACAATGATCTTCAAATGCTTATAGCACTGTGCAAGACAACTTTGAATAGATTTACAACCTCTTTCCCTTAAGTCTTCCCTCCCTCTCACTTGAAAAGGTAATTTCCCTGCTTTGCCTGTTGTTTTTTAACAAGTTGATCCAGAGCTCTAAGAGATGTGAGTACACAGTCTTTTATCAGCTGTCAATTTTCCATAATTTTTATAACTTTAATTCTCGTATTTTCAAACAGAGAATACCAGACTTAACCATTTAGAAAGCAAATCTTATCCATAAACCACACATTATGCCACACCAGGCCTGCATTGCTCTTGTTCCAGGATCATTTAACAGACGTCAGAAAATGCCTTTCCAGTCTCATGAAAATGATGGTGGCTCTCTTGACATTAAACCAACCAAAAAAAAAAAAAACCCTCTGAAAAATTTTTATAACTTTCTTTGGTCTTCCTCTGAACTTCAAAAAAGAACCTCATCATTCCCTGGTGGGTTTTTTTTTTTTTCTAATTTACAATATCAGTTGGGGTTCCTTTCCTTACATCTTTTTAAGGAACTGTTAGAGACACTTCTGGGATTTATGAAATAATTTCCTTCACATTAATGCAAAAATTCTGTTACTTCCCAACTCAACAGAAACAAGTTATGACTCTAATTTTATTTTTCTCTCTTCTCTTTCTAATCTTTACCTCATGTGCCTTTTATCTTACCTTTTCAATTTCTAACCCTCAAGATCAATCTTTTTCCTCTATTTCTCCGTACCACCCTGTAACCCTTGCACAAAACAGGGATTCAGTAATTTCAAACAGGGTCTTGAGCACAACGGCTCTCTCCTCCGTCCACCCTCTGTCACTGACACCTGGTGAACACCGCTCCCCCCTTCCTCGTTTAGAGTGGTCTTTAAAAATTATACATTACTAACACCTTTTCCACTGCATGATATAACCTGGACATTGATCTGGGAAGATTCGTGTTTTTTTCCAGTTTGAGATGTAATTGGCATATATCACTGTATGAGTTTCAGCTGTACGGCATCAAAGTGTGACTTATACGTATCATAAAATGATTACCACATAAGTTAACATCCATCATCTCATACAGATATAATAAAAAGAAATGGGAGGGAAAAAAGGACAAAAAAACTTTCTCCTAGCAGTAAGAACTCTTAGGACTTACTCTCTATGTATATATCACACAGCAGTGATAACTAGACTTATCATGCTGTCCATTACATCCCTAGGACTTACTTGAGACTTGTGTGTTTGTTTGTTTGTTTGTTTTAAATCACTGTGGTCATCAACGATGAATGGGTAAAGAAAGATAAAATAGTAGTTGGGGACCAATTTGGGAGTAATTGCACGGGTCCACAGAAAATATCATCAAAGCCGATTAAGGCAGGAGCAGAAGCAATATACAGAACATGAAGTCAAGAGACCCCTACATGGCAAAACTGACCACTCTGTCTGGGATGTGGGGGTTGAGGGAAGACACACAGAATGACTTGTGAGTTGGGCTTCAGTAGCTGGGCAATGTTGTCCTTTATGAGAAAAGATGACAGGAAGAAGGGCAAGTTGTTTTTTTTTTAAGATTTTATTTATTTATTTGAGGGAGAGGAGCAGACTGAGAGAGGGAAAAGCAGGCTCCCCACTGAGAAGGGAGCCCGATGCAGGACTCGATCTCAGGACCCTGGAATCATGACCTGAGCTGAAGGCATACGCTTAACCAACAAAGCACCCAGGTGCCCCAGAAAGGCAAGTTTGATGAAAACATGATTCATTCAGTTTTGGTAAATATTCTTCACCTGGAAAACAATGCTTTGCTTCTGTTTTCATTCGATTCAAAGTTGACATGTAGTATTTTTTAGATAGAGTGAGTATGGGGAAACAGGTTTATGCTTAGCAGTTAATTTTCTGTGTTTGCTTTTGATATCCCCGAAGACAACCAAAAGGGGATGACTGATAAACAGAAATGCAAGCCTGGAACTCTCAACAAAGATTCTGGGCTAGAAAGATATTTTTTGAATATATTTTATTTATACAAAACATTTTTTAAAATTATATATACCCTTTGTGCCATTTTTTAGCTATTATCCTCCAACTCTAAATCCAATTCTGTACTGCATTTTGTGATGCTTGGGACAAAGATTCTGCAAAATACATTTCCCAGACTCCTTTGCCAGCTGGCTTCCTGTTAAGCCTTGCACTAGAGAGAGACTGGAAGGCAGATCAAGCAGACCAGCAACTTTCTCCCTCCCTTTGCTCAGTGTTCCTGTCAGGGCACTCAGTCCCAGCTGCAACACCTGGTTCTCACTGCAAGCACTGCCAGTACCCATAACCAACCTCCCTCAGGCCATCAGAGTTACTAGCTGCAACCTGGTCATAACCACGCCTCAGAGGCCTGAGCCCCAGCTCTGCAGGTCCCCTACTCTGAGTTCTAGCTTTTAAACAACCCCAACCTCGTCCCTGTCACTTCCTCCAACACCTGTAGAAACAATTCCCTATATGAAATTCTCTGTTAAAAATCTTTAGCATGGTTTCTATTTTCTGACTGGACAGTGACTAATATACTTTGGGCATATAAAAAAGGATAATAAACTTTCCTCTCCCTTCCAGGAGCTCACAAACCTGTTAGGAGATGAAAACAACCAATAAATGTAGTAGTTTCTTTTCAAGATGCGGGACAGCCCATCTTCCTTTCCTCTACATCCCAAAGTTCGGAGGTAAAAGACTTATAACTGATGAAGTAGAGCAGAGAAAAATCACAGCCTGGAATACACACAGAGGGGCTGTGCATAAGGATGGAGACAGTCTGCCCAGCAGAGCCCCAGAAGGGACAGAAACCAGAAACACTGATTACCACAGAGGGCAAAATGGAGGGACCAGGCTGAATTGAACGTGCATAGACTGGCTGCTTCTCCATCCCCACCCCCTTGAGGAGAGTGCTCAGCAGTCAGTCAAACCCCACCCCCCACCTCCAGGAATACAAAAATGATTTATCTCTAGTGAAATAAGATTAACCACCTGGGGTGAACCAGAATAGCCAGTGGCAATGTTGTTGCCCCACAACAAATTCTTCTGGAACTTCGGGAACCCAGCTTAACTACAAGGTCCCTAAGATGAAGCCTGTCAGTAAAGAGGCTTCACTCACATCCACCACTGAAATCAAATTTTTTATGGCATAAGTCTTCATTTAAAAAAAAATAGAAAGCAGGGCGCCTGGGTGGCTCAGTCGTTAAGCGTCTGCCTTCGGCTCAGGTCAAGATCCCAGGGTCCTGGGATCGAGCCCCGCATTGGGATCCCTGCTCAGCAGGAAGCCTGCTTCTCCCTCTCCCACTCCCCCTGCTTGTGTTCCTGCTCTCGCTATGTCTCTGTCAAATAAATAAATAAAATCTTTAAAAAAAAAAATAGAAAACAGTCACATGTTCAGAATCAAAAATCAAATAATACATAAAAAGAATACAGTTTAAATACTCTCACTTTTCCCCACCCACCCCAGTCTCACCTACTCCCAACCCAAAGATAACCTCTCTGATTAGTTTCTTGGATATCCTCCTAGAGTTTTCACATAAACACAAGAAAATATATTTGTATATTCCATTTCTCATTAAAATTAGTATACAATACATATTAGTTATTTGTTCAATATTAGCTATCCCAGTAAGTATGTAGTGGTATCTCATTCTGGTATTAAGTTTCACTTCTCTCATGTCTAATGCTGTTGAGCATTGTATTTTGGCCATTTGTATCGGTCTCTTACGGCTGCTGTTGGGCATTACCGCAAACTCGGTAACATAAAACAACAGAATTGTATTCTTAGTCCTGGAGGCCAGAAGTCCAAAATCAGTAATAACTGAGCCAAAATTAAGGTTCAGCAGGGCTGTGCTCCCTTGGGAAGCTCTAGCAGAGAATCCTTTCCTTGCCTTTTCCAGCTTCTGCAGCTGCATTCCTTACATTCCTTGGCTCCTGGCCCTTCCTCCATCTTCAAAGCATGTGGGTAGTATCTCCTGTTTCCTTCTGCCGCCATCACATGTGAATGAACAAAGCAGAACTTTACAACATTTTTATGACATACCCTCAGAAGCCACATAATATCACTTCCACAATATTCTGCTGGTCAAGGCAGTCAAAAAGGCCCTCCCCAAAGAAGACATACAGGTCACGAGCAGGTACATGAAAAGGTGCTCATCACCAATGATCAGGGAAATGCAAATCAAAACCACAAAGAGATATCATCTCACACCTGCTAGAATGACTATTATCAAAAAGACAAGAGATAACAAGTCCTCAAGGATGTGAAGAAGAGGGAACACTTGTGCATTGCTGGTAGGAAAGTAAATTGGTACAGCCACCATGGACAACAGTACGGAAGTTCCTCAAAAAAATTGGAAACAGAACTACTATATGATCCAGCAATCCCACTTCTGAGTATAGATCCAAAAGAAATGAAATCAGGATCTTGAAGAGATATCTGCACTCCCATGTTTATTGCTGCATTATTCACAAGATTCAGGATATGGAAACAACCTAAGTGTCTGTTAACAGATGAATGGAGAAGAGATTACACACACACACACACACACACACACACGGATTTTATTCCGCCATGAGAATGAAATCTTGCCATTTGCATCAACATGGATGGACTTTGAGGGCATTATGCTAAGTGAATTAAGACAGAGAAAGACAAAATACAGTATGTTCTCATTATATGTGAAATCTAAAAAAAATTTAACTCATAGAAACAAAAAGTAGAGTAACAGTTGCCAGGGAACCAGGAGTGGAGAAATGGGGAGATGTTGGTCAAAGGCTACAAACTTTCAGTTATATGTTCTGTGGATCTAATGTACAACATGGTGACTAATCAGTTAATACTGTATTATATACTAGAAAGTTGCTGAGAGAATAGATTTTAAGTGTTCTCACTACAGAAAAAAAAGGTAATTATGTGAGATGAGGGAGGTGGCAACTAATCCTATTGTGGTAATCATTTTGCAATATGTATGTGTATCAAACCACATTGTACACCGTAAACATATCCAATGTTTTATGTTTTGTGCAGAACTGGAAAAGAGAAAAAGGTCTTATGTATACCCTAAGACCTAGCAATTCACTCCCAGATATATACCCAACAGAAATGCATACATATGTCCCAAAAGACATGCCAAAGAATGCTCATTGCTGCATTATTTGTAATAGCCCAAAGCTGGAAACAATCCAACTATTTTTTAACAGTAGAAAAGGTACATGTCCGTATCATGATAGGTGTAGCCGATCAAATACAGAAGTAAAAAAATGAGCCAAATGCAACTATATGCCTCAACGTGGGTGAATCTCACAAACATACACACTGTACAACTGCATTTCTATGAAGTTCAAAAACAGGGAAATCTAAATGACAATGTTAAGAGTATTTCATTGTTTGCCATGTGTAAGGTGCCATGACTATAACACTGAATAAATTATGGTGTTAGAAATTAGGATAGTGTCTACCTTGGGGAGAAAAGCGGCTATTGACTACAGGGAGCTCTGGGGAGGCTTCTAAGTTGCTAATAATGTTATTTCTTGATCTGAATTGTGGCTACAAAAATGTGGTTGCTCTGGGGTGATTTACTGAGTTTATTGTGTACTTTTTTACACGTAGATCAACAAGCAAGTATTTCTTAAGCACCTAATGTGTGCATATAAGATTGTATGGGGCACTGTGTCTTCACCTCTTTTACCTACTTTGTTGGCATCACCCCACTGAAAGGAGCCCATTCTTACTCACTGGCTCAAGGGACAGGATGGCCAATGAGCGCGGTCAGGCTCTACGGGTCCGTTCTGAGAGGCGCCAGTAGACCCCAGTCAGGCTTAGGCCAGAGGTTCAATCACTTTGATTGGCAGAAGTCACATCAGTACCTCCCAGTTCACGACAACTCCTCTGTGCCACATTTACATTTCCAAAGATAACTGCACTGCTCAGGGCCAGGATACCCCTGTCCCAAAGCTCAAGTGACTCTTGTTGACTCAGGGACGCTTGGGTGGGGGGGAGGCAGAGCCAAATCTGAACTTGTAGAGAACGGTGCTCTGGCTACACACCCACTATGTGACTCATTTTCTCAGCTATAAAGCTGTAAGAATGGTAACACACCTATTAGTATTTGAAAAGGACTTACTTGCATAATTAAATTTTAAGAACATCAGTGTGCTTGACAGTCTTGCCCATACCCAGATGGAAATTTCAGTTATAAACGTAAAGAAATAAACACATTCTGATTTGGAGGAAAAAAGGCCCTCAAACTTCAAGGAGAGGAGACAGAAACTCTACCTCTTGATAGGAGAACGGCAAGTTTCTAGAAAGTTATGTGACTTGAGGAAATGCTAAGTAAAATATGCCAGGCACAGAAAGACAACTACTACATTACTCCACTTACACGAAGCACCGAAAACAGTCAAATCCGCAGAATCAAAGACTGAAATGGTGGCTGCCAGGGCCTAAGGGGAGGAAGACACGAGGAGTTGTTAATCAAAGGGCATATTAGTTGCAGTCAAACAAGATAAGCTCCAGAGATCTGTACCCACAGATCAACAATAGTATACTGTACACTTGAAAATTTAAGAGGGTAAACTTCATGTTAAGTGTTCTTTTCATAATAAAATAAATTTTTTTAAAAAAGAAAGTATGTGAGATAGGAGACCTCTCTTGATCATCTTTAGAAGATATAATCTGCTGCAGTGACCTTAGTATATTATTTGGAGATATTAAGATAACCACCAAAAGAATCAGAAAGAGAATCAGTTTAAAAGAATTAAAAGAGATTAACCCTGGAGGATGGAACTGGGGCTGATCAATAGTAGGATGGGGACCATGATTTTTACCTTACATGTTCTGTAATACTTTTTAATCAAATGCATGTATTAGTTTGATAAATTCTTTTAACACTGTTTTTAGAGGGGCACCCTGCTGGCTCAGCTGGAAGAGCATGCAACTCTTGATCTCGGGGGCTGTGAGTTTGAGCCCCATGTTGGGTGTAGAAATCACTTTAAAAAATAAAAAATCTTTTTTAAAAATTGTATTTAAAAAAAAATACGTATGTACTTAAAATATGAGCCATTCTCTGACCTTTACAAGCTGCCACTTCTGGTCTCACATCAGCCAGCGCTCAGAATGCAGCTTCTTCACTGGTTTCCTTTAAAAAAAAAAAAAGCAAAAATGAATAAAAATAAAATTTTTTAAATGTTTTAAAAATTACTCCAAATTTGGTGATTATTTGAAGTCTTTATGAAGATTTTTAGGACCATGGAAAATGATCACAGGAAATCAACTGTTACACTGAAGTTTTCCTATAGTTTTTTTTAAAAATATATCAAACCATTACACGAATTTGATTTTTTAAATTCAAACACTACAGGCTTGTGGTAAAAAGCAAACTGCCTTGCCCCACCTGCTTTCCATTCCCAGCCCATTCAGGAGGGCCAACCTCTTTTCATTTTCAACTAATTCTGTATTTCGTTCTTCTGGTGGTTTTTGCTTGAAAATCCTCCATTTGAAATTTCTGTCCTCCTTCCAAGTCTCCACTCTCTGTCTTCTCAATTTTGTCTGTCCCCCGTCCCCAAGAGGAACCCGTGCAGAGACTTGTCTGCATCTCAGTCCTGGGGCCTCAGCTGCAGCTCCTAAGCAAGCTTACCAAAGCTACCCCTCTTCAAAGGTTTGGATCTCCCAAGGAATTTGACACCTGCTGCTCGTAAAGGAAAATCTCTCCTTATTTTACACAAATTAGTAAGATATATAGCATAATCAATCATGTAAGTACATTCAATGCTCAGAAAAAACTCCAAGAATGGTTAACTCTAAGGAAATCCAGAAAACACCTTCCAGAAGGAAAAAATAGTTTGCTAAGCAGGGAAGGCTTTTCAGATAGATTGGAAGGACTGGAAATGGTAAAATCACAGTGTCTGAGGAGAACCTGTATTTTTGCAGTATAAAGTTCAAGAGGAGAAAATGTGAGAAATGAGCCTAAAAAAGTTAGTAAGAGTCAGATGGTCCTTATATGTGAGGCTAAGGAGCTGGACTTGAGCCCACAGTCCAGGAGTTGAAAATGTAAATGCCTAAAAAATGCCAAACAGATCATGTAAATGAGCAAAATGAAATCATGTAAATGAGAAAAAAGACAGGAAGTGTACAATCCTGTAGGAAACTAGGGAAACTGTGCCCTTCCAAATGGAACAGTTTAATTATTTTTACACAAAATATAAGGCCAGTGTTGCCAGAGAATCCAGTGTTTTAATAATAGAATATCCAGATTTTTCTGTCAAATTCTCCAATTTTTAAATGTTGGCAACTATTATGTGTTTTCTTTTTTCAGGCTCACCGTATGTGGTCAAAAAAAAAAAAAAATATATATATATATATATATATATATATGCTTAAAAGTTGGTTTCAGCCAACAGACCACAAGTTTCTACCTCTTTTAGAAGCAACAGAAAACCACCATTGTAAAACTTTAAGACAGGGTGGAGCCATGGTCAGATTCACAGGTTTAAAGATGACCCTGGGGGCACCTGGGTGGCTCAGTCGTTAAGCGTCTACCTTTGGCTCGGGTCATGATCCCAGAGTCCTGGGATTGAGCCCCGCATCAGGCTCCCTACTCCGCGGGGAGCCTGCTTCTCCCTCCCCCAACCCCCTGCTTGTGTTCCCTCTCTCACTGTGTCTCTCTCTGTCAAATAAATTAATTAAAAAAAAAAAATCTTTAAAGATGACCCTGGTGGCAGACTGTAGAATGGACTGATTGGGAGAGTGAGAAGTTGAAATTGAACATAGAGGTAAGTTTGAAGGCTCTTGCAATGGATTATTGATAGATGTGCTGACAGCTTAAGGCAGCATGTTTACATAATCACTTACTTTTCAGTGCAAGCAGTGAAATAGTCCTGAGCATTTCCATGAGAATTAGACCCCAAATGATCACAGAGAACTTGATTTCTGTACATCTTGGGTGTTACGCTTTCAGAGTCAGAATGGATTTATCTCTTCATTACTTTCCAGGACTTCCTTTTTTTTCCCCTCATAAAGGTACTTGCCAATAGTAATAAAGAAAAGATTGTACATCTGGCTTTAGAAAGACAGCTTGCTGAACCTCTACCCTCTGCTTCTGTATTATATCAATCGCAGAAGCAACAGAAATATTTTCTGCAAACGGTTCCCATGTGCTCACATCTCTGAATGTAAAATAAACAGTGCAGGCCATGAAAACAGTGTTTTAAACAGAGCATTCCAGCTGGGAAAACTGTCTAAACATCATCTTTATTTTTATAGTCATTTAAAGATGTCCTTCATCTATTAAATTAACTTTTAAAAAAAGGAGAAAATGGGGGAGAGGGAGGGGAGAGGAAAAGGAAAGAGGTTATTCAGCTGTTTTTCGGTGACACCTAATATTTCCATTTCTTTATGCTTAGATGTTAATATATATTTCCAGCACAAAATTATTATATCCAGGCAAAGAGAGAAAGTTTTTAGGTGCTTTCAGTGTATTTTTAAGATTTTTTTAATCAAATCTGTTCAAGACAGATCAAATGCTATCTTTGTCTCATGTTCTAACCAATTTATTTAACCAGTGAGAAGCAATGTTCCCTACTTCTGTGGACGGAATCTTTCAGGTGCTGGCCAAGCTTTCGCCCCCATCCCATGTCATGAATTCACAGAGTATGCCCAGGCGTCAAGTCCATCCCACTTGTTCCCAGAATGAAAAGGAAAGGAGATACTCCATCAGTATCACATTGCATGCCAGGCAGGCTTTGAAGATAGTCTAGGCTTGGGGCGCCTGGGTGGCTCAGTCATTAAGCGTCTGCCTTTGGCTCAGGTCATGGTCCCAGGGTCCTGGGATCGAGCCCCACATCAGGCTCCCTGCTCAGCGGGGAATCTGCTTCTCCCTCTCCCACTCCCCCTGCTTGTGTTCCCTCTCACTCTGTGTGTGTCTCTCTCTGTCAAACAAATAAATAAACAACTCTAAAAAAAAAAGAAGGAGAAGATAGTCTAGGCTTTAGTGACATTATCAACCATTCGCAACCTAAGCAGCACGTAAAGAAGTCAAGGGTTCACATGCGGGAGGAGAGTTCTGGCCTGCTTTCTCACCAAGTCCTGGGTTCTGGGTTCTGTTCCCACATTTCATAAAGATATGTATGGATAGGACCCTGGCATCAGAGGCCCTACTCTCATTGCTGTAAAATTCCCTTTCTCTGTGGAGATAAAAATCAACACTCCCACCCATTTGTTCCTGCTTCTATCTGTGGAGTTTCAGCTTAAAGAGAGTATAGTTCCCATCTTCGAGATCAGAATAGAGAGAAAGTGAAATTCCTGTGAATCTTTCTGGAGTTGTGACAAAGGGAGATGTGTTCCAGATATCCTGAGTTGAAAACTGGAATGCATTTTCTCATAGAAACAATCATCAGCTTCCCAGGCCAGTTCATAAAATCCTACTTAATTATATTCTCAGAATATTCCAGAAATTTCTGTTACCCATCTGCTCTGTTCCCATTCTTACCCAACTTATTTTTCTTTTTTAACTGAGTAGAATGAATATAACCCTGCTTTGCCAAATTCTCCAAGCTTCTCCACTCAAATTTACAAAGTTCCATTTGTGCAACCCACCAGATATTAAAAACCTCTGTAGGCTCTGCTGATGAGTTTTGCAGTTCCAGTCCCGCCTGCCCTACCTCGGGCCAGTGACAGAGTCTAGGTATGTTCCACAGTTCTTTTCTTTCCTTCTATCCTTCAGCTGTCATGGAAAATGCAGGAAAGTTTGAGGCCTGTTATTTTAGATGGTAGCCTGCCAGAGACAGGCCTATTTATATATGTAAATTGTATATGTGATATCAACTTATTAATGGGAAAAAGAATAGCTTACTGGATGGAGATGAGAAAATCATTCAATGTATGGCAAAAAAAAAAAAAATCAGGGGCGCCTGGGTGGCTCAGTTGCTAGGCGTCTGCCTTCAGCTCAGGTCATGATCCCGGAGTCCTGGGATCAAGCCCCGCATCGGCCTCCCTGCTCAGCGGGGGAGTCTGCTTCTCCCTCTCCCGCTCCCCCTGCTTGTGTTCCTTCTCTCACTGTGTCTCTCTCTCTCTGTCAAATAAATAAATAAAAATCTTTAAAAAAAAAATCATTCTTCTGGATCTTAAGATTCCTCTCCCTCACGTCATTGAAGAGAAGAGGGAAAAGTAGGGATAGAGGTGCACTGTCCCAGACTGGACAATTTCAACAAAGCTTATCAAAGCCTCTGAATAGACAGGTGACCTTCTGGTATATAATCCATACCTGGGACCTATGAAGAGGGATGAATGATCTACAAGGATCAGCTTGGCTCCCATTGGCTTCCTCAACTCAGGCACCAGTGAAACTCATCAGGCTCCTAAAGCTGACCCCCAGGTGAGGACCTCTTATCCTCCAACTCTGACCTCCTACAAGTAAGACCCCACCCCTCCCAGCCCAGGTGTCCTCCACTGGTCTCCTCAGGGATAAAGATCAGGAGATCTCATTATTCAAGTTTCTTGCTAATTGTATGACTACAGTATAAATTCTGTATCTAGCTTCTCTCAGGTCCTCATTTTTGACTCTCAAAACCCCACTTGGAGGAAGAAAAAAATCTTAGGGGCACCTAACCGTCTCAGACGGTTAAGTGTTTGCCTTCAGCTGGGGTCGTGATCCCAGGGTCCTGGGATTGAGCCCTGCATTGGGCTCCCTGCTCAGCAGGGAGTCTGCTTCTCTCCCTCTCCGTGTGTGCGCTCTCTCTCTCTCTAGCTCTCATTCTCTCTCAAATAAGATGTTTAAAAAAAAAAAAAGAAAAAAATTGTAAACCCTAAGATTCAGTTATTTCTTGCTCTCTTCTTAAGGCAATGAGAACGCCTTGGAATAACATGTCAATATAGCATAAGGAAGTGGGAAGCAAAGAACACAAAGATCATTGTTTCTAGATATTAAATGACTGCACATGAGTCATCCAGCACTATCCTTAAATAATCATAGAGAAAAGAGAGCTGGAGGTCCCCTCATTAAAAAAAAAAAAAGCTGAGAAAGTCTCTGATTGGTCCAACTAAATTCTCCCATCCCTGATGAAGCACTGGTCAGGTAAACAGGGTTCGGTGAGAAGCCAACCCTGTGGAAGGGAAGGACTTACCAAAACCATATATTTGGGCAAAGGAATCGTCAACAGTTCTCAAAAGGTGAAAGCACTTTTCAAATCAAGTAAGTGTTTACTACACAGGAGACTATTCTGTAAGTCACTGCAGAAATCGTTTCTAAAAGTGTTTAAACAAATGATTAAAGCAGATACTTAAAAAGAATGTCTTCCACAACTAGAGAGAACAAAGCCTATCCAAATACACACACACACACACGATTTGTATATATACATATATCCCTCCTGTGCTATATAAGTGAGATTTTTTTTTAAGATTTTATTTGAGAGAGAGAGAACAAGAGATAGCACGAGAGGGAAGAGGGTCAGAGGGAGAAGCAGACTCCCTGCTGAGCAAGGAGCCCGATGTGGGACTCGATCCCCGGACTCCGGGACCACATGACCTGAGCGGAAGGCAGTCGCTTAACCAACTGAGCCACCCAGGCGCCCTAAGCGAGATCATTCTTGAGAAAGTTTCCGAAGAATGATTTTAGCTCTCAGTGCCCCCGGCAGCACCGCAGATCTGTCCCCTCGCTTCGCCAGTGGACAAAAGAGACTCAGCGACACCCCTTCTTCCAGCCTCTGACCACCCTCCAACCTCTTTTCCAGTCTCAACCTCTAGGACCACCTTCTCTGCCATCCTCTGCCCCCAGGGCCGGCCAACACTGTTTTGAGCTTAGCTCCTCATCGCCGATCATCAATGAGCTCTCCACTTTGTCAGAATTATTCCACTGGTGGAGGCCCCCGTCTACATGCACCTGCCCGCCTCCCACACTTTTACCTCTCTCCGGGCTTCTATCTGCACCGAGACTGTGAGGCTCCAGGGGGCGTGGGCCGCTTCTGCGAATTAGCAGACAAGTTGGAGGGCGTCAGCTTCTCTTGAAAATGTCAAACCAGCGCAGCCCCAGCTGCGGCCTCTCCCAGCAAGTGGAGAAGCCGTTCCAAGATGAGTGGGGTAAAGCCCTGAACTCCACGGAACCTGCCGGAGTCCTGGCGAAGAACCGGAAGCCAGCCCTCTCGCTCCGCGTGCCCGGCTTCCGTCTGCGCAGACGCGCATCTCGGCAACTGCCCGAAGAACCACTTCCTGGGTGAGGAGGTGAAACTCATCAAGAAAGTGGCGAGCACCTGAGTCACCTCTGCAGGCCTGCCGGCACCGAGGCCGGGCTGGGCGGGTATCTCTTCCTCTTGGAAAGCCTCCGGAGCCCAGCGGCCCCTGAGGGGCCCCTCGGGCATCCCGCTGGTGCCAGGGCTCGTGCCGGAGCCCCTCCCTGCAGCCATTAGGCAGCATTCTAACCACCTTGGAGCCCTGTCCCAAGCAATGCGGAAACAAATAAAGCTTTTAGAAGAAAATTTTTTAAAAAGGCTTGCAGGCGGGCACCTGGGTGGCTCAAATGGTTAAGCGTCTACCTTCGGCTCAGGTCATGATCCCAGACTCCTGGGATCGAGTCCCGCATCAGGCTCCCTGTTCAGCGGGGAGCCTGCTTCTCCCTCTGCCTCTCTCTCTCTGTCTCTTATGAATAAATAAATAAAATCTTTAAAAATAAAAATAAAGGCTTGCAGACTATTTGCATCAAGAAATTTCTCTATACAGTATATAATCCAAAATACAATGATTCCACCAAGTTTAGTGACCCTATGACCACATTTAGACTGTTTTCTTGCCCACAGTCAAAGAAGGTACCAGACTTAAAGAGAATCAATCCACCTAGGTCTTAAAATCCCTTAAAATGCACATCAGCCTCACAAATAACCAGAGAGGCCTTGGTCACCCTGCAATTGGAAGAATACTTGGAACTGAACTTATTTCCTGGTAGAGATTCCATCCACACCCCAACCCATAAAATACAGAAGAAGATGGCATTCTGGAACTCTATGATATTATACTGAAATGCCTGAAGCCAAAAGAACCAGCTGATTTTCTTCTCGAGAAAGTCGAGAGAACTTTCTCTATTGTCCATTAAACTGGACAATGTATCTGCTCTAGGAGTCTCTGAATGTTCATTATTCTACTAATATTTTTGCTGGTAAAACTAGCATTTAATTCCCATGATTAACAACCAATAAACAATGGATTATTCTTCGGAAGTTGATTCAAGGTCTTCCTACCAGTCCCTGAACAAACAAGAAAATAAGATCAAGTATTTGCAGCATTAGTGATCTGTGAAAAAGGAATTTGAGGATAGGCTTAACATAAGATTCATAACTATATGCAGCTCTAGTAAGACTTGACAGGATTTACATAGCCCTATGACTATTCAACACAGGTAGTTCAGCTGAGACTTTAGAAGATCTTGTTCTGTAGGCAACATAAAAGGTGCAGTAAATTGCAAAAATGGCCTCAAATGTATTTCCACCAACCAAAAGGTAGAGTGTATATCTTCACTCTTGAATCTGGGTAGGTTATATCATTTGCTTTGGCCAATGTGATACAAGCAAAAGCTTGAAAAGTACGTTCACTTTGGAGTTTGTCACCTGCTGTTCTTAGAACTCTGCCACTGTGAGAAAAAACCTGGACTGTTTTGCTGGAGGATAAAAGACATGTGACCCAGTCACCTTAGATAGACAGCCAACTCATCAAGTGACTGGAGACACATGAGTGAACCCAGCCAAGATTAGCAGAAGAACCATCTAGTTGAGCCCAGCCCCAAACACCAACAATGGAATCGATGAGCTAAATAAATGAGTGTTTAAAGCCCCACAAAACTTAGCATGATTTGTTATGCATCAAATGCTAACTGATACCAAAGAGGTATTTAGGGGCGCCTGGCTGGCTCAGTCAGTTAAGCGTCTGCCTTTGGCTTGGGTAATTATCCCAGGGTCCTGGGATCAAGCCCCATTCATGTTGTCTCTCTCTCTCTCTCTCAAATAAATAAATTAAATCTTTTTAAAAAGAGGTATTTATAGGGCGCCTGGGTGGCTCCGTCATTAAGTGTCTGCCTTTGGCTCAGGTCATGATCCCAGGGTGCTGGGATCGAGCCCCGCATCAGGCTCCCAGCTCCACGGGAAGCTTGCCTCTCCCTCTCCTGCTCCCCCTGCTTGTGTTCCCTCTCTCGCTGTGTCTCTCTCTGTCAAAAATAAATAAATAAATAAAATCTTTAAAAAATAAAAAAAAAAATTTTTAAAGGGTATTTATATACTCTATAGTCTATTTAATTGAGAAGTCTTAGGGATCCTTTGTGAAGGGCTACTTTGGGGCTTTTGTAGGAATTAAAGGGCCAACCATGGGAGGATCATGGGGTCACTATGTTTTGGTATGCAAGGCACAGGCCGGATATCAGTCTTCATTCACTCCCTAGGCAGAATACTCTTATATAGTGAACCTACACATTTGTAAGAAGTCCTGTTCTTATGCCACCAGGGTATGGCTTGAGTTCAAAGACCATGCTCAAAATAATGTACATATGTTATTTTTATTTCCCTATATCCATTTCATTTTTCAAATGGCCCAAGAATATAGCCAAAAAGGACCAATAAGTTTCCTTCCCATAGATTATAGAGGAGAGATAATTTCCTCCTAATGAGAGAGTAAATTGTAGGAACCATGCAAAGCCCCTCCTTGCTAAGCACGAGTTTTCCCACCACAAGGAGAGAGCCTATTAGAGAAGGAAGTTAACACAAAGAAAAACAAAACAAATAAATGAAGAAAGAGTCCTAACAACAAAATTTGAGAAGTTGAATCCAATTCTACCTGAGACCAGGAAAAATTATTATACCAACTCAACTTGGATTCTGTTCTTTGCAATGGAAGTGTTCCGACTATTTTACCTGAGATAAGATAAATGTGGTCCTTGCTACCACTAGTATGGGTGTGCAGAGGCGGAGTCATGAGGTACCCATGACTACTTGCTTAGAGAACGGTGTTTGGAAAATAGTATAAATGCCTGTGGAAATAAAGTAACGATTTTCTGAGGGGCTGTTTTCATCTACTTAATGAGAAACTTTAAACTCTTAAAACATTCTTCTTTTCATTACTCTCTGGCAGCCTTTTTCAGAGTTCTACAAGAGACTAAAGTCCTGCGGTCCTACAGAAAATGATTTGAATAATGATTTTTTAATTCAGTTATCTAAAAGATGGTACACAGCTAGTCCTATTCTAGATAGAGTAGAGGAGGTAATTAATCACATACAAAAATGTCTACATACAAAAATTCTCTAGCAGAAACTCCTGTAAAAAGAGATCTATAGAGCCTTTATCTCATATCTGATATGGTTTGACTATTGTATTTAATGGCCAACCAGTATACTTCCAGATCCTAAAATGAACTTTTTTTCACATTTTAATATATCTTACATTTGATATAATAAGCATTCTCGTGTTTTCTTTCTAAATAATATGTATAAGATAGCAGTGTATCTTACAGTCCATGGCCTCTTGATTTATTGAAACATTTCATAAAATATCTGGTCACTTTTTTTTTTTAAAGATTTTATTTCTTTATTAGAGAGAGAGCATGCACAAGCAGGGGGAGCTGCAGGCAGAGGGAGAGGGAGAAGCAGGCTTCCCGCTGAGCAGGGAGCCTGATGGGGGACTCGATCCCAGGACCCTGGGATCATGACCTGAGCCGAAGGCAGACGCTTGACCCACTGAACCACCAGGCACCCCTGGTCACTCTTAAATGTATACATCTTAAAGGGAGATCTTTTTAAAATCATACTTCTTTTATTTACCATTCTTTCCTCACCACCCACTCATCCCCAACATACACATAATCCACAGCATAGTAACACCATATGGCTGTATTAAATTTTGTAATATGAGTTTTCATAAGATTTTATAATGAACTTCTAAAGCTGCAACGAAATACTTGTGCTTCAACTATCAGGGTCTAGCCTGCTGGAAAAAAATCTTTATTGTCTTGCTAAAAGGAAAGTTCTATGACATTGACTCTGTTGGCATACAAAAGAATGTAATTTTTCATTCTTGTATTTATTTTTGAGTTCATTTTCTTATTAGTCTGCTAGGGCTTGCATAACAATGTGCCACAGACTGCGGGACTTAAACAACAAACATTTATTTTCTCACACCTCTGGAGGCCAGCAGTCTAAGATCAAGGTGCTGTCAGAGTTGGTTTTGGGTGAGGCTTCCCATATTGGCTTGTAGATGGCCACCTTCTCACTATGACCTCACAGGGCCTTGCCTCAGTGTGCACGTGTGAGAGAAGTCTCCAGTATCTCTTCCTCTCCTTATAAGGACACCAGTCCTATCAGATTAGGGCCCCACCATTCGGACCTCATTTACCCTTAATTACCTTCTTAAAGGCTCTATGTCCAAATATAGTCACAATGGGGATTAGGGCTCTGACATATGAATTTTGGGGGACAATATTCAGTCCATAACAGTACTTTTTAAATTTCATTAATTAGTTGTAACAATATTTACTGATTATTTACCATGCATCCTAATCTATGTTAAGTGGTTTACGCATATTATCTCATGCGATATTCACAGCCGACTTCTGAGATAGGTATCCCATTCAAGGTGAGATATCAGAGGCTTAGAAAAGTTAAGACCGAGGGAGCCTGGATGGCCCAGTCAGTTAAGTAGTTAAGTGTCTGACTCTTGATTTCGGCTCAGGTCATGATCTCAGCATCTTGAGATCAAGCCCGGTGTCGGGCTCTGCTCTGAGCGTGGAAACTGCTTAAAGATTCTCCCTTCACCTCTCCCTGCTCACATTCTCTCTCTCTCCCTAAAAAGAAGAAAAAGAAAGTTAAGCCTTGCCCAAAGAGATGCAAATGGCAGATGGTAGACTTGTTCTTAATCCAGGTCTGCCTGAGTCTAGAATTCAAGTTCTCAACTGCTATGCCACACTGCTTCCATTTTGAACTGTTTCCATATACATTCTTCAGACTGGAATACAAAAAGAACAGTAACTTCCTGGAGTATGAAAACATAGAGATGTGTAAATGGTTATGCAAACAAGTAAAACCAACAGATCATGCCAAAAACTTGTGAATCTCTGTTCAATTAAATCCAACCTCTTCAGTCTAGGATTCCAAGTCTTCCAAAATTCACTCAACCCTCCACTTCCAATCATATGCCTCATTACACTTCACTGTCATCACCACCACCACTATCCACCCCACAGAGGCCCCTACATCCCATAGTAGACTCTCTTCCTCATCCTATGGATCCTCTACCTTCTGTTTCCTCTGCCTGAAGTGCCTCTCCGTCCCTCTTCATGTGTCCAAACCCAACGCTGCCTTTTCCAGGAAGCCTGTCTGATCTTCTTTCTCCCTCACATGTCCCAGCATTCTGAACTTGTATTAGAGACAGACTCTTCCTTACTTGCTTTTGTATTTTTCCTCTACATTTTTGGTTCCTTCTACTTGATTTTGGATTTCAGGAAGGGAGGAAATTAGCAAGGTGCTTTTGGAAGTCACTTAATCTTCTAAGTCTCAGCTTCCTCATGTATAAAATGGAGATGATAATACTGCCAGCAAAATGCGACCTCGGGGGGAAAGCTCAGCTCAAGTGTGGCTATAGCAACAATGTGGCTGCAGCTCGAGAGGATTATGCTAAATGAATAAGTCAGTCCAAGAAAGACCAGTACCATAGGATCTGACTCATATGTGGAATTAAGAAACAAAACAAATTAACATGGGAGAAAAAAGAGAGAGGCAGACCAAGAAACAGACTCTTAACTATAGAGAACAAACTGATGGTTATGCTGGGGCGATGGGGGGAATAGGTGATGGGGAGGAAGGAGTGCACTTGTCGTGATGAGCACAGGGTGATGTATGGAAGTGTTGAATCACTATATTGTACACCTGAAACTAATATTACACTGTATGCTAACTATACTGGAATTAAAATAAAATAAAATACCGTGGCTATAAGGCCCTTTGTTAAACCTCAGAAATATTTAAGTTGTTGCCTCATAGCTCCTCTCAGAAAGCCCATAGGAGTACTAAGGATCTTAAAAACATTCCTCCCACAGCACCCTGTGTCTCAGCACAAGGTAGAGGGCTTTGGCAAGTGTGGCTTTTGCCTAAAGGAGCACATTCTAACTTGATACACAAGTTGTGCAGAAACACAAGGAAGTATGTAGGAAGCCTACAAAGTCTTTGAAAGCTTGGGCTAACCAGGTCAAAAACAGTTCAAAATAGGAAGAGGCTCCCGAGCAGAAATCAAGCTGAGCATGCTCCTCAGATGCAAGCACATGCCGTTTCTTGTGGGGAAAAAAAGTGTGACTTAGAGGGTTGACCCAAAACCCAGAAGGCAGAACCAAGAGCCATAGAAAACTACTTTCTAGTAGCAGAAGTGAATCCTAATTAAAGAATATTTCCTGTTTCCAGAGTGAGCAGAAATGGTGGCTTGTACCCAGCTTGCTTCCAAAATTGCTACATGCCTGTCTTCCCCTTTTTGAACAGGCTTGTCTCATGGGTTATCTTGTCCCTCTGCCATTATTATTTGCTGGATCCATGAGTGTCAGACAACTTTTTTTTTTTTAACATGACTTTCCTTCTAAGGAACTACACCAAAGAATCCCAGCCACACCTTGCCTTAGCTCAGGCTGCTATAACAAAACACCATAAACTAGGTGGCTTAGCAACAACAGAGATTTATTTCTCATAGTTCCAGAGGCTAGAAGCCCACAATCAGGATGCCAGCAGGATCAGGTCTTGGGGAGGGCCCTCCTCTGGGTTTCAGACAACTGACTTCTCATTGCATCCTCCCATGGCAGAATGAGGGCAAGCTAGCTCTCTGTCCTCTTCTTATGGAGGCACTAATCCAATTCATGTGGGCTCCACCCTCATGACTTAATTACCTCTCAAATGCCCCAGCTCCAAATCCCATCACTTTGGGGACTGTATTTCAACACAGGAGTATGGAGGGCACACATTCAGTCTGGAGCACATTTGAACCTAATCAAATGGGTATTAAGGAGGGCACGTATTGAATGGAGCACTGAGTGTTATACACAAACAATGAATCATGGAACACTACATCAAATAAATAAATAATTAAAAGAAAGAAAGAAAGAAAGAAAGAAATACCAAAATCTGAGCCAATGCTGTAATAATATGAGACTTTTGAGGGATGCCTGACTCCAAGATCAAGACCTGATCAGGACACTCCAGGAGAGAAAATGTAGGCCACACAGGAAGTTCATGAAGAGATAATTCTAAAACCAATTTCTCCTGCCTTCCAAATCTGTTGAGGCCTTCCAACAGAATGGTTGAACAGACCTGTGTTCTCCAAATCATGGTTACATTTCAGAATTACTCTTGAACATGATATAAAATCCTGTTTTATTCTTTTGAAAAAGAGCAGAGGAAGCAATATGTTAATATAGAGTTTCTGAGAAGGTATTTCTATGACTATGTGGTATGTATGAAGCAATTTTTGATAAATTTACTCAGACAAATGATTTAGAGAATGTCTCTCTTCATATAAAACTTCACAAGAGAAAAGGCTGGTGTTGGAGCAAGAAATATTCATTTAAAAAAATTCTATAAAGAACAGGAAAGATCTGGCTGTTGTTCAGAGTCATTTTTCAGGTGGCAAGGAGGTCTGGAGACCATATGTTGTTTTCAAGGTGAGGAGAATGCTCATGGAAAGTGAAGCCTTAACATGGCTATACTCTCAATGGCAATCCAAACGAAAGATACCCAACATGGAGAGGTCTAGGAAATCATCCCTTTACCCTTTGAAGGACCCTTGAAAGAGGCGCTCTTTTTCTCAAAAATTTTTGATGATTAATTCTCAAGCAGATGGTCAAACATTCCATCAACTGCTCGTCTTGATTTCTGTGACAACTATCTTATTCTTTGGAAGCATAAACCAGTCTTTTAAACCGAATTGTCTTTTAAAATGAATATCGGGGCACCTGGGTGGCTCAGTCAGTTAAATGTCCAACTCTTGATCTCAACTCAGGTCTTCATCAGGTCTTGATCTTGGGGTCATCAGTTCAAGCCCTGCTTTGGGCTCCATGCTGGGTGTGGAGCCTACTTAAATACATACATACATACATACATACATACATAAAATACATAAATCTTAGGGGGAAAAACATTTGACAACAGGAATTTGATTTTATTTTACATGAACAAATGGGACATAAAAGGGAGAATAGTGACCTTTTCACCGTCAGACCATTGCAAGTTCTTTTTTTTTTTAAGATTTATTTATTTATCTAAGAGTGAGAAACAGAGTCCAGTGGGGAGGGGCATAGAAAGAGGGAGAGAGAGAGTCTGAAGCAGACTCCACACTGAGCATAGAGCATGACGTCAGGCTCCATCTCACGACTGTGAGATCACAACCTGAACCACAACAGAGTCAGTCACTCAACCAACTGTGCCACCCAGATGCCCCCATTGCAAGTTCTTAAACAAACTTAACGAAATTCATTATTTCAGTTTAAATGTCACCATGTGTCATATTACACAAATATTCAATTTACTTACTCAGTGTTTCCTGCCAAAGTTTCAAAATTTAGAGAAAAATATAAATGGATAAAAGGATGATACAGCTATCTTTTGGTAATTATGTTACCATTATTTGCACCATAGTAAAAAGACTATGAGCTTTGAACAAACTGCATGTTTTGCTTGGGCCCCTTGCCTTGGAAAACAAGTAAATATTTGATATCAGTTGTTAATTAAGCCAAAATTAAGACTCAATCCACCATTTAAAGGTCTTGAAAAACCTACCCCTTCATTTTTCATAGGCCTTAATGGGTTGTGTTTTATAACCTATTTTTCTTGGTTTCTAGATTTTAGAATCTTTTTTCACATGAGACCTACTTATATAACTTGCTCTGACCCTTTTCTCTTCACAAAAACTCAATAAACTTGTAACTAGCACATTATGCCTTTACAAGTGTCATGGCACTTTTTATCAGATGAAAGGGGGCATGGTTTCCCAACTGGAATCATAGGAAGTTTAATTGTGATTTCCATCAGCAAAACATGAGAACACTGAATATCTAATAAATGAGATACTTGGACACAGACATTACATTTTCCAAATCAGCATTCTTATGAATTAAAAGATGAATCTGAGGTTTGGGTGAACTTTTCTCTAAAATATGCATGGATTAAACAAAAGGAAAAAGAATTGAATAAAAGCATTTTAGGTTTTGTTCACTATTTGGACAGCTATTAATAAGACGCTATCATATCTGTTGACATCAGAATACCTATTTGTTCTTCTCAGGAAGAAAATATCTCCTTCAATTTATCTTTTTAAAAATATGCATTAACGGCAGCTTTTTCTGCCCACAGAGCCTGTCCCCGTGCTTTAATAAAACCACCTTTTTGCACCAAAAAAAGCATGCATTAATATCAAAGTAATAAATCTTTTTAATGAGAGTTTCAGTATTAAAATGTCTTCTAAAAAATTTTACTGATAACCAAGTTATGTAAGCCCTACTGATTACATTTCCATGACCCTTTCAAAATGTATTGTTTTTACATAAACTTAATCTTTATTGATAGAAAATTATCTTTTAATTGTTTTTACTTAAAATTCGTTTGCTACATACATACAAGTCTTTCGTTCTCTGTATATAAAACATATACAGGGGTACCTGGCTGGCTCAGTTGGTGGAGCATGTGATTCTTAATCTCAGGGTTGTAAGTTTTGAGTTCCCTATTGGGTGTAGAGATTACTTAAAAAAAAAAAATCTTAAAAAAAACATACATACAGTCTCCATAACTATTATTTCTAATGATTGCAAAATAGTCCATTAAGTTATCAGAATATAAATTATTTAATTTCCTCCTTTTTTAAAAAAAGATTTTATTTTTAAGTAATCTCTACACACAACATGGGGTCAGAACTCACAACCCTGAGGTCCAGAGTTGTATGCTCTACCAACTGAGCCAGGCACCCCCAACCTTTTTGATGTAGAATTTTTTTCTATAATAAATAGAGAGACTAAGATAATCTCTTTAAGCATAGTTCACTTATTCTTTGGAATTATTTCTATAGAATAAATTCTCAGAATTACAATTACCGGAAAAGAAAGTCTAAAATTTCTGTGGCTCATTGCCAAATTGCTCTTCAAAAAGGTTGAACCAGTTAATAATTCTCCCAAGAAATGGTGATTTGCCACTTTCTCCAAAGTATTATCAATAATTTTTTTAACTTTTGTTTATATTATTCTTAGCTTGCCTTCCTCTCAACAATTTGTAAATGTTAAATTAATATTTGTATATCATTTTATGCAATTTTCTCTACCACAGCCATCATCCATTTTTTTCCATTGTGAACTTAACAATTTCTTTAAAAATATTTTTCTTTAGGGGCACCTGGGTAGCTCAGTTGGTTAAGCATCCAACTCTTGATTTCGGGTCCAGTCATGATCTTCGGGTTGTGGGATTGAGCCCCACATCAGGCTCCACACTCAGCACAGGGTCTGCTTGAGAGTCTCCCTCACCCTCTCCCCTTCCCCCCACTCATGCGTGTGCACATGCACGCACTGTCTCTATCTCTCTCTAAATAAATAAAATCTTTAAAAATATTTTTCTTTAAAAATATTTTTGATAGGGGTCCCTGGGTGGCTCAGTCATTAAGCGTCTGCCTTCAGCTCAGGTCATGATTCCAGGGTCCTGGGATCGAGCCCTGCCTCAAGGCTCCTTGCTCAGCGGGGAACCTGCTTCTCCCTCTGCCTGCTGTTCCCCCTTCTTGTACTCTCTCTCTGTCAAATAAATAAATAAAATCTTTAAGAAAAAAAAAAAGATTCTCTCCTTCTCCCTCTGCCCCTCCCCCTCAGCGGGGAACCTGCTTCTCCCTCTGCCTGCTGTTCGCCCTGCTTGTACTTTCTCTCTGTCAAATAAATAAATAAAATCTTTAAGAAAAAAAAAAGATTCTCTCTCTCCTTCTCCCTCTGCCCCTCCCCCTCCTCCACTTGCGAATGGGTGCACACTGTCTCTCTAAAAACAAACAAAAAAACCTGAATATTATTATTTTAGATGGCTGCCTGGAGATAGTTAAGAGAGAATGGGAGGAGAGGATGTGTACACAATGATTATAAACAACGCTTTCAAGTGTAGACACAATGAATTGAGAAATGACGAAACAGAAGAGAGACCCATGGGGTCAACCAATAGAAGACACTTAGGCAGTTTATATGCTGACAAGAATGGTTCTGGAAGGACAGAGACAGGTGATTCAGGAGAGCCCATGAGAAATGAGAGAGACGGGCATCCAGAATACAGGTGGAGGAGCTGGCTGTGACAGAAGCAGGAGCATTAAAAAGTGAGCAAAGGCAGAGAGCGTGGGCACAGATGGAGGTGGGCTGGTAGATTTGAATGAAGGTAGGAAGATGAAGGAGTTCCTCAAGGGTTTCCCCAAGAGTATTTCTCTCTTACTTGAAACTTCAACTAATTTCCCTTGATTGTATCATAGGAGACCTTTCCTCACTTCTGAGGATGGAGAAACAGTATCCACATCCATCTGAATGTGAACCTGGCTCTGGGTCTTCAAAAACAGCACAAATGGATATAGAGGTTTTTACTGTGGAATCTCTTCTCCCATCAGGACCTTTTTCCTTTTTGCAAATCCCCCAATTTTTCTTTGAGTCAGAGATAGAGACTAACCTATGTAGTAAACTTTTTATCTGAATCATTAGCCAGAGTGGCTTTTCCTTGTTGCCTACTTAAGAAAAGGGCTACATGGATGTTTCCTAAAACTTCCCTAGATCCTGCTAGCCATGGCCTTTACCCTCTATGTTATATTGAATGTTATATCCATCAGGTCAAGTTCATCTCATCTAACATAGATTTAACATAATGAGAAACATATATTTTGATCTCTGTTGCCAGTTCCTGACACAGAGCTCCTAAAACTTTGTAGTTTACTGAGTGATAGGAGCATCTTTTGTTCTAGTGCAGTAACGGTTGGTGGGCTCATGGATAAATTCAGGATGGGAGCGGGTTGCCAGAAAGAGAAGGCCATGATTAGAAGACTGGGATTTTCAGCCCCACTCCCATCCTCTGGAGAGGGGAGAGGAGCTGGAGATTGAGTTAATAATTGATCATGCCTATGTGATGAAACGTCCATAAAAATCCCAAAAACTACAGGGGTGCCTGGGTGGCTCAGTCAGTTAAGTGTCTGACTCTTGATCTTAGCTCAGATCTTGATCTCAGGGCCATGAGTTCGGGCCCCACATCGAGTTCCATGCTGGGCATGGAACCTACTTAAAAAAAAAAAAAATCCCAAAAGTACAGGGCTCAGAGAGCTTCTGGGTTAATGAACACATCTGTGTGCCAAGAAGGTGGCGCACCCCCCCAACTCCAAGGGGAAGGAGCCCTCATGCTCAGGACCCTTCCAGACTTTCCCCTATGTATCCCTTCTCTTCTCCTTCCTTCCATCCTTCAGACCACCAATTCACATTTTCTTTACAAAGGAAATTTCCTCCTGACATAAGTAAAAGAGAATGCAGCTAAATTCGAGAGCCATCATTTTTGCCAAGTTATTTGGTGCAAATTAAATAAATACAGGCAAACCTGCCATTCACTCCCCAGTAAAATAAGCCGAGGAAAGACCAAGAAATGAAGGGTCCTCTCCTCCACGATTTCGAACAATGATTATGTCAGCCCCTGGGAGTTTAGAATCAGGACCTGGATGAGGGGAAAGGAGAAAATCTTGAGAAGGGTCTCCACCAGAATTGTTTAAACTGAAGCCGGCATAGACATGATGAGATCAGACAGAGGAAAAAGAAAAGGATGGAACTAGCTTGGACTAGACCAAGCAAGACCTTTAGGCAGGCTGAGAGCCCAGGCAGGTGGGAATCAGTCATTATACATTGGAACTATTTTTAAAGTGTCATTAAAAACACCAACTTTGAAAACACTGGAGACCACCATCATATTAACTTCTACTCAGGTTTCCTCGTTTTTATGCGGACCTTGAACTATAGCTTTTTTTTAAGCTATCTTTGAGACACATATAATACCCTGAATAGCTATAATTCTGCACCTTTTTTTTTAATTCAGACTTGCATGTGGCCTCTCCCATACAATTACACAGGGGAGTAAACTTACCTCAGCACACATTAATCAAATCTGCCAAATGCCTGATGAGGCTCAGATGCTTCTGCCCTTTGCTTGCTCTTGTCAGGAAGCCGCAGAAAGCCATGCAGCAAACAGGTAACACATGTCATGATAATTATTTAAGCTATTTTCTGTTTAAATTTTTTTTAAAAATTTCTGGTGAGATGAATTACCTTTAGAAGTAGAAATGAGTCATTAGTTTAAAAAATTAAGTTTAGTGAGAAAACATGATAAGATTGTGTCTCGTCATGAAAAGGGCCAATTTGACACTAAGTGATATTTAACGAATCGTCAATGAAATGAAAATAAGTGCCTATATATGTTTCACATGAAATCTTGTAAAGGCAAGAAAGTACAATGAGAGCAGTCCCCCAGTCTCATTTTAGTGAGACTAAAATTTCTCAACTTCCTATAATTCATGCAGTGAAATCTTCCAATCTTTAGTCCGGCTAAATTACATGATTTTGCAACAAAACACAAAAGGTCCAAAAAATAAGCAACTCAGACATTCCTGATTAATTGAACTACTTAGTGTCATCAACTAAAATTTTATATGAACAAAACTGAAATCTGACAATGAAAACTCCCTAACAGGCCCATCCAAAGTTACAAATGAGGAAAAGACAAATTCTACCCAAAAGAGCTTGTTGAAGTCCAAGTTACATTAAATAAGCAGATAGTTACAAAAACATAATCCCCCTTCTTTTCTGCTGGCATTTCAAGTGAGACAAGTGTGAGTCACTTAGCTTCCTTGGCTCGAGGAAACCAAGTGTCAGGTGTGCCTTTAGGTACTGAGACAACCCAAACTGCCCCCACATATTTCCAAATACCTTTGAGGGCCCATACCAATGCTGGTTCCCATCACTGATCTAACCCCCAAATACACAAAGTACGTATCTGCTGGATTCCTTCAAAGTTCAGGTTTTAAGATTCAGATAAATGAAAATATGGATTTTCAGTTGTCTGTGTTTTGCTTGTTTTTATACAGAGTCACACAAATGAACACAAGGAATACTCTAAAAACACTGGGGTACCTGGCTGGCTCAGTCAGTTAAGCGTCTGCCTTCGGCTCAGGACATGGCCCCAGGGTGCCGGGATCGAGCCCCACCTCGGGTTCACTGCTCAGCGGGGAGTCCGCTTCTTCCTCTCGCACTCCCCCTGCTGGTGATCTCTCTCTGTCACTCTCTCTAAAATAAATAAATAAAATTAAAACAACAACCAAAACAGGGGGCACCTGGCTGGCTCAGTCAGTGGAGCCTGCATGCGACTCTTGATCTTGGGGTTGTGACTTCGAGCCCCACGTCAGGAGCAGAGATTACTTTTTTAAAAATGAACACAAGGAAGACTTACTAGATAATACACAACTGGAGAAAAAAAATTAGGTTTTTAGGTTAGACTATATCATTGAATAACTTGTCAAAAAATGTAGCTACTCTGATGACATAAAAAGAGTTGCTCATATAAAAGCAGTGGCTGAGATATGCTTGTGGTCATCGCACATGTGCCAAATAGTTGTCTACCCCGCATTGCGAAAGAAGTTTGATAAGCTGTAAAAATTGTCAAATTTATTAAGGCATTAATAAGTCTTTTTTTATTTTATTTATTTATCTGAGAGAGAGAGAGATAGAGAGCATGAGAGGGAAGAGGGTCAGAGGGAGAAGCAGACTCCCTGCTGAGCAGGGAGCCAAATGTGGGACTCGAACCTGGGACTCCAGGATCATGACCTGAGCCGAAGGCAGTCGCTTAACCAACTGAGCCACCCAGGTGCCCTAAGGCATTAGTCTTTAAACTGGGGACTTTTCAGTTATTTTAATGATAAGGATGGTAAGTTCCAGAATGTATGTTTTTACACTGAAGTTTTCAGGAGTTCCAAGATAAGGTTCTGCTACAGATATTTCTAATTAAAATGTAAATAATTTCTGTGCTTTAAAAACAAAAACAAAAACCTCCATTAATTAAACGTCTCTCAAATGTGATTTAGTTGTAACCAGCTGGAGTATGTAGATGCTATTTTTAACCAGCTGAATGGGTTCATGCTGGTAATTCATGTCTCCATGTTCCTGTTCACAGCAGCAGAAAAAGTGTCAGCAACAAAACTGAAACCAAATTTAAGACTCAATACAATGTAACACTATTTTTACTCTTTTGCAATTTTAAGGAAATGTCGGAATATGCCACTAAGGAGATGTTTTGAAACGGCACCACTGAATAACTCAGGGTCTTATGACATTTGAAAACATAGTTTCAGCTAAATACAGTGATGATTTAAGCGACCTCAGGAATCCAATCATCAAGTCCTTTTAAAAAGTGAACCCTCGTTAGTTAAGGAAGGTGAGTCTTTTTAGGATATTTTCAGTAATTTAACATTGATATGTCAATTTCCTAATGTGGCTCTTTGAGACCTCTGGATCAGTTGAAGTGAAGAGATGGAGATTGGGATTGCAAGGTGACATGTTAAAAAAAAATTACAATTAGCGTGGACCAGTATTTTTCTCAATACTGTGCTACTAAACAAAATAAACACATTAATATAACTATATACTATATTCTATAACTCTTCCCCAGAATATGTTGAAATTCTAACCCCCGGTACCTGTGAATGTGACAGTATTTAAAAATACAGTTTTGCAGATGTAATCAAATTAAGATAACGTTCTACTCTCTTAACCCAAAGACTGGTGTCCTTATAAGAAGAGAAAACAGATATGAGAGGAGAACGCCAGGTGAAGACACAGAGCCGCACACAGAGGGAAGGCGGCCATGGGAAGATGAGGCAGGTGGGAGTTAGTTTACCTCGAGCCAAGGAGGGCCAAGGGGCTACCAGACGCTGCAAGAAGCAAGGAAGGATCCTGCCCTGGAGACTTCATTGGGAGCATGGCCCTGCCAGCACCTTGATTTTGGACTTCTAGCCTCCAGAGCTATGTGAGAATAAATTTCTGTTGTTTAAAGCCACTGGTTTTTGGTAGTTTGTGATGGCAGCCCCAGGAAACTACTACAACTCCCATTTCAATCACCTACAAACACCAAAATGGCATCCTCATTGCCTAACTTTTTAATAAAGGTTATAATTTAGAATTCATAAATGATCTAATAAAATATAGCTTTTATCTATATTACGTACTAGAGTTTGTGTAAGATTGCATTTGAAAAGAGGACACTGATGTGAAAAACATAAAGTAAAAAAAGAAAGTTCAAATTCACTGCCTCAGTTCAACCACATCATTCCACTCATCATTCCACCAAGGTGCAGAGGGAGGGAAAATGATGTGCTCAAGATGACAAAGCAAGTCTGCAGCAGAGATGGAGCTAGGACTTTTACATCTCTTGATTTCTAACCCAGTATTTTTCTCCTGCCTCTCAGGATGAAGCTTCACTCTCCAGGGCTGGAAGGCAAGAATGATTTGAAAAAGACAGGCTTTCCAGCATAAAAATATTTAAACAGCATGGTTCCCACACAATGCTCTCAAAGGATTGCCTCTACACATTCTTTACCATAGGCAGGTCTAGGGTTTGTCATAATCTACAAACAATTCTTATGTGTTTGGGTAGAGGACTAAATTCTGCCCTTTACAATGGCAGAAGCAAACAAACTTCAAACAATTGTGTTCTACTGAGTCAGAAAAAGAAAAAAGAACGAGAGAAAGGGGGACTTAGGATGGCTACCACTTCCCATGTGAACAAAATAATTACTTTTTTTCCACCCTAGGAGATTCCTGATTAAAAAGAAAAATAAAAAAGTAATAACATCCTCATATTGCCTGTCATGCTTGTGCTGCTGAGGGAAGTAACTTTTAGGGGTTGCTGAGGGAAGTAATTATTTGGGCCCTTATTCAGGAAGATAGATGCCCCAATATTGTGTTTTGTACACTCTTCAGAAGTTTGATAGTTTAATTTCTTGGCTGAGTTCTTGCCTTGGTTGAATTCCCTCCAAAGGTCAAGGTCAGAGGGGCTTCACAAATGACAGGCTGCCATTTCTCCAAATGGAGAAAAGACCCACATTGGAAAAAAGAATGCAGAGGCTGCAGTGCCTTCTTTGTGTCTACAAATCATCAGTGATATGGAAGGTCAAGAAAGCAGGGCTGAGTTGGAAACAATGTATTTCCGTGTTAAAGAGGAATGTTCACGGATGGGAAAAACTTGCAAATATGAAGACCAGTGGACTTTTACTGAGGCTTGGGAACAGAAGGGTGCAAGTTCGGGCACTTCCAACAGCATCGAGATGTCCTAAACAAAACATTACTTGTAAATGGAGCCACTGGTTAAGAAAAAGTTACGGAGCCAAACATAATAAAGAAAAGAAGTTCAGGGGCACCTGGGTGGCTCAGTCGTTAAGCGTCCGCCCTCGGCTCAAGTCGTGATCCCGGGGTCCTGGGATGGAGCCCCACGTCAGGCTCCGGGCTCCGTGGGAAGCCTGCTGCTCCCTCTCCCACTCCCCCTGCTTGTGTTCCCTCTCTCACTGTGTCTCTCTGTCAAATAAATAAATAAAAATCTTTAAAAAAAAAAAAAAGAAAAGAAAAGAAAAGAAGTTCAGTTCTTGGCTGTAGAGAAAAGAAAAACCCCCAAAGGAGACTGCTTTCCTCAATGCTGAACTGCCTACCTTTGTAGTTCTGAACTCAGAACATCATTACTCTGGGCAGCAAGGGCCGGTTACTCCCAGGCCAGGAGTACTCACGCCTCGTTTTTCCAAATGTGCTGTGTCTCTAGTCAGATCTAAAACTCGCCATAAATCTAAAAATCATCACCACCACTGGAAAGCAATCCAAATTAGCCAGAACGGGTATTACACACCATTTTGGCTGCATGAAAGAAGAGCTGCAAGGGACGAGTTTGTGTTTTTAGACCAGCTTTGCAAACTCCATTCGAAGGGTTGAGGGTGACTGCCACGAACAAAATTTTAAGTCATTTCATTCTTCCTTCAAGCTTCCAAAAAAAGCTTGCCACCAGATTTGTTTAAAAGAATTCCATCTAACATGAGCGACTTCTTGGCACAAAGAACCTTTCCTTTCATGTTATATTAAGAGCGTGTGCACCACATTCCTTCAAAAGGCAAGTTTTCCTTTCACGAACAGAAGGCAAGCTCATAGAACCTATGGCAATCCTAAATAAAGCTACATTTGGGTATTCCAATTCCCTAGACTTAGGAAAGCCTGCAGTATATCTACCACAAAGCCTGAAGTCTATCTTCCTTGCCTGGCCTGAATCAGTCAGGATTTTGTAATGGTACTTTGCTTTTTCTTCTTTCTTCTTCTCCTCCTTCTCCTTCTTCTTCTTCTTCATCTTCTTCTTCTTCTTCTTCGCCTGAATCAGTCAGGATTTTGTAATGGTACTTTTCTTCTCCTTCTTCTTCTTCTTCTTCTTCTTCTTCTTCTTCTTCTTCTTCTTCTTCTTCTTCTTCTTCATCATCATCATCTTCTTCTTCATCTTCTTCTTCTTCATCTTCATCTTCTTCATCTTCTTCATCTTCTTCTTCTTCTTCTTCTTCATCTTCATCTTCTTCATCTTCTTCTTCATCTTCTTCATCTTCTTCTTCTTCTTCATCTTCTTCTTCTTCTTCATCTTCTTCTTCATCATCTTCTTCTTCCTCTTCCCCTTCTTTTTCTTCCTCTTCCTCTTTCTCTCCTCCTCCTTCCACAAAAAAGGAAACAATTTTCTTTGCTTCTTGGTGCTAAAATCATAAATAGGCTTTCTTGCTGCATTGGAAAATACAACTATATCATTAAAAACAATGTTTACTGTCCAGCAAACATGCATGCCCCGATAGTCTGGAGAAGAAATCAAAGGCACTTCATGGCGTCCGCTGCCTGCTGCTGGACTCTCTCTCCAGCCAAACAAGAAGGTGGAGACACAGAGCAGGTCCTCAGGCAGTTTTCTGTTGATGCGAAGTGAGTTGATTTGTGAGTGGAAATAAAAATTGCTATCTTGCCCCCACACCACAGGCCATATTCCCTGTCTACTCACCTACTTACTGATGTGCACTGAGATCCGGAGAAATCAGCAGCCAACTCACAGCCACACAGATGCATCACTGTCCTGTTTGTTTTTGTTTTTGTTTTTGTTTTTTACCTGAACTCCTTAGTAGGCTCTGGAGGTCAAACAAAAGATTTGACGCAAAACACGGAGCAATGCAGCTCTCCAGGGATTTTTCAGACTCAGTGGTTTGAAATTAATTTTACTCCTCCACAAAAGATTGTGAGGCAAATGGTATATTATTCCATTTACTGTATCTGGTGTGGACAGAGAAGGAGAACATTTTTATTTATGAACCTGCTTTCTCCTCTCTACCTGCTTTTTCCAGAAGAAGGCTTAGCACATTAAGTACATAAGTAACCAGATCATATTTCACTTTTCTTTTAATGTATGCCAAAAATGAGCTGTGTGATTATCGAGGACTTCAAAGTAGAAGATCTTGCACCCTCTGTTTTTAGGACAAAAGAGGTAGCAAAATAGGGGACTTGTCAGATGGGACGGGGCTCAAATCATGGCTCACTCACAGACTTGCTGAGCTATCATGGACCCACTACCCAAACTCCAGCGACTTCTCTGTAAAATGGATCTTATACCACCTTCCTTTCAAGGTTGTTGCGAGAATTAAGTATAATGCATTACGTAAAGGGCCTATTACATTATTCTTGTCATTATTGCCCAAACTACTAATGCCTAATAAAAATTACATGCTTAAAAGATATTTGTTTTGTGGCTGGATGAATATTTACAAATGGTTCTGCTTAAAGCCCCTCAATTGTCTGTGATGTAATTAAATCCTAAGCAGTGCCTCTCGTACTTTGAGGGACTTACCAGTCACCTGGGAATCATGTAAAAATGCACATTCCGGGTCGGAAGTCTACGGGGGCATCTGAAACTCTGCATTTCTAACAAGCTCCCAATCCATGCTGACACTTTGACTTTTAAATTCCTAGATAATTCCATGATGGAGGAATAGACCAACCAGTTCTTTAAAAATACTCACATGACACCAAAATACATTCTATCCGAAGAAAAACTCAACACCAATTAGACACAATTGTTTTTTCCCCACCAGGGCAACTAATGATGGATTCTCAACAGTATGATTATCTTGGCTCAAGTGATCAAGGAGTTCAGCTCCTGTTCTCCCATCAATGAAATTATCACATGCAATGAGCTAAAACTCAAATTGCAGCTCATCCTTCTTAATAAGAGTTGGGTCACACCTACTCCCCCAGCTTTGTCTTAGAAGTCAGAAAACATCTGCTATTTTTCGTGGTAACTAGGAACTGAGTTTTGAACGTCTCCATAACAAAAGCCAAGAATACATGTGAGAATAACATTTATTTGTAATTCCACATCAGGTGGGTTTGTGCCCATTAGGTGCCAGGCAACATAAACACCAGAACGGGGGAAGGGGAGGACGTGAGAAATAAGGTTCCTGGTTCCAGGGAGCCAACAGTCTAGTGAAGAAGACACAGTGACACAGATGGACCCAAATATGATCAATCCTTTGGTGCTCCAGGACCCTAAGGTAAAACAGGGAAGCCTAAGTGAGATTGAGAGGCACCAAGAAAGGGTGCTATGATGCTCAAGCCAAGATCAGAAGGATGAATGATCAAAGCCAGGTATTCAAGAGGAAAGCTGTGGACAGTGCTCCAGGTCGAAGGAATAGCATGCTTAAAGGCACCAAAAAACAGGAGGGCAGGGACTGCTGGAAGAATAGAAATCAGAAACCACCAGCTAAATATTCCCATAGGGAGAATAAAAGGGTAGAAAAGCAAGAGTCTCCACATAATCCATATGCCAAGACCTGTCAGAGTTTTAATAAGCTGTTATTTATAAATGCTTACTGGCTTTATGTGGCCTATAATAAGTGCTATAAAAGTGCAAATAAGTAAATAAATAAATACCTAAACACATAAATGCATTGTGGGTAGGCTTCATTCTACCAGGGCACTTGAGATCACCTGGCAAATGAACATGCCAGAGAGACCTCTCCATCCAAAGATAGAGGAAAAAAATAAAGAGAACAGAATAATCTTGTTTCACTATAAGGCTGGAAATTACTGAATGAATACATTATATACTTGGGAGTGGGATTTTTTTTTCTTAATTAGAGAGTGAGAGAAAGTAATTAATCGTTGAAAAATAATACTTCAAAAGGAAAGTGCTTTGTAAAACATTGTTTGCAAAGCGATTTTTCATTTAACTCCCATAGGTTTTAATTATAAAGAGGTGAGTAGGTATGAATTTGCTTCAGGAGGTTCAGTAACAAGACTTAAAGTTTCATTTTTTTAAAAATTTTTATAAATCAAATTAATTTGGTTTTGCTCCCAACCTACCTTCACCTAGTAGGATTAGTGGACAATTCAATGTAACATGGTTTAGACGGAAGGCGGGTATTTGGGGGAAATATTCCCATCTGTTTCCCTAAGATCATACAAGAATTCCTGGAGATGATACGGGGTTTGGCAAAAGAGGGGAGGGGCTTTAGTCTGTAGTGGTTGCTGTGGTGACCATGTTCCTTCTACACTGACAATGCTGACAAACTGGTCACCATCACCTCCAGGCAGCTCTGAGATACAATCCCAGCTGTCCTTTCCTCTTACCTCAGGCTCACCTGGAGAGATAGTCAGTGATGCTCTCAAAACCAGGAGCCTCACTGTCCAATCTCCACACACAGTCTGGGGTGCTGCAGGCTGACTCTTCCCAAAGTCAAGGGAGTTTCTTCCCAGAGTCAGCCTTCAACTAACCCTGCCACCCTCTTCTTATTCTCTGAGTCGTCCAGTTTTTTCACCATCAATGGCCCTGAAATACAAAAACCTGGGGCATCTGGGCAGCACAGTCAGCTGAGTGCCTGACTCTTGGTTTGGTCTCAGGTCGTGATCTCAGGGTCATGAGATTGAGCCCCGTGGCCCGCTCCACGGTCAGTGGGGAGTCTGCATGAGATTCTCTCTCCCTTTCCTCCTCTCCCTCCTTCCCCCTCACCGGGTGCTCACATGCTCTCTCTCTTTCTCTCTCTCTCAAATAAATAACCTTTAAAAAATAATACAAAAACCCAACACTTTCCCTATGGCACTGTGAGGTAAAAGCAAGTTGCAGAACCACTCAGACCTTTAAGAAACAATGCTAAGCTCATTTTCTGAGTAGGAGTGGTAATCAGAGATATTTTATGCATCCTGGTAGCAAAATTAAAACCCAAGGCATCAATTACTTTTTCCTTAACAATTCACAACTGAGAGAGAAGTATTTAAAAAATTCTCTCTACTTAGGGCGCCTGGGGGGCTCAGTCGGTTCAGCGTCTGCCTTCAGCTCGGGTCATGGTCCCAGGGTCCTGGGATCAAGCCCCGCGTCGGGCTCCCTGCTCGGCGGGGAGCCTGCTTCTCCCTCTCCCACTCCCCCTGCTGGTGCTCCCTCTCTCGCCGTGTCTCTCTCTCTGTCACATAAATAAATAAAATCTTAAAAAAAAATTCTCTCTACCAAATAATTTCTCTACAAACCACAATCTATTTTCACAAGCGTATGGTCACAATTTAGTTCAACAAAGATCAACTCATCTTCATTTCCTCTCCATCTCAGCAGCCACAGCTATTGTACTCAATTCTTCCCACTGACGCCTCATTTGAGCAGATTTCATTCATCCTTTGAGACTTCTCTCCAGATACCTTTAGGAGTCCTGTTTTGATGCAGGGATCTCATTTCTAACTCCCTGACTCACCTAGGCTGAGTCTTCATCTCCTACACCCTTCATGAATGGGAGAAATCAAGCGTCTTGTCTACATCGTCAAGAATGACTCGCATCCCATCCCACTTATGCTAAGAAGGATATTCACATCAGTCTAAATCCTCATAATGCTGGAACCAATATTCATTTTCTCTGTTTACTCCCTTAACTGATACATGAGACCCATTTAGTGGGAGGAAAATGGGACCTCTCATATTTCTTAAGAAATAACCACTCAAGCAGGAGATCAAAACCCAAAATTCTGTACGATGAAATTCTTACGATTGTGAAAGGAGAAGAAATAAAAGAAAAAAGCACAGGCACTTAAAAACCACAAACTTTGATGCCAAGAGAGGGGAGCTTTGACTAACCCGGAATAAAAAGACTTCTGAGAAGAGAGCAGCCTTTCTGACAAAGATGGGCAGTTTTACAAAAACTTCTAGGGGCAGACAGCTTTAAAGACAGGGACTGGGTGGTCCTGGCCTATGTGAGAGAACACTGGTTTTTCCTGGCTAGCTCTCACGCTCAATCTCTCCAAATTTCCACACTTCCTCCATCAGTAGCAGCTCGGGAGTTGTTATAAGAGGGATTTAGGAGCAGCAATGCGATTGGTAAAGAGGCTAAAAGAATGATCTTGAGCTTGAATTTGCAGAGTCTCACAATTCATACTTAGGTTGTAGGTTACGTGTTGACTAAAGTCACAAAGCTATTCAAAGGTATTTTCATTTATAATATACGTAAGTTTCAAAAAATATCCATTGTCTTAGTCAAATATGTATTTTTTTAAATGTGAAGTAGTTTTAGGAGTGAGGGTGGATGGATTTTGGAAAAGCTATTCCTGTTGCACCTCTACCTTCAACCTCAGCAGATGACCTACCTCACCCTTAACTTCTAAGACAAAGTGAATTCACCTATCAAGAACTTCTTTAGTTTCCTCAACTGTAGGACGGCAATAAGAATATCTCTCACAGGGCGCCTGGGTAGCTCAGTCGGTTAAGCGTCTGCCTTCGGCTCAGGTCATGATCCCGGGGTCCTGGGATCAAGTCCCGCATCGGGCTCCTTGCTCAGAGGGAAGACTGCCTCTCCCTCTATTCCTCCCCACTGCTCATGATCTCTCTCACTCCCACCCTCTCTCTCTCTCTTTCAAATAAATAAATAAAATCAATAAAAAATAAAAATAAAAGAATATCTATCACATAGAAGTGTTGTGAGGAGGACTGAACGAGTTATAATTTGTGAAGCGCTTGGATCAGCAGCTGGGGTGGGAAGCATTAAGGTTTAGCAATTGTAACTATTATCCTTCAAGCTCCCCCAGCAGATCTATAAACCTACCTGTGTCTGCACCTACCAATTTTCCTTTCCTCCTCCTGTCTAAGCCCCTTGTGCTCTGGAGACCCCATCTTTTCCAGCCTTCTACAGGACATATTAGCCATTATTTTCCCTCATTTCCATATCTTCAACTTTGTCCTCTCCATAGGCTCCTTCCCATCACAAGAAACTAAACTCATTTACGTTTCCACAGCAATAAATCCATATTATAATACCTTTTTTCACTTTTTAGGCAGATTGTTGCTAATTCTTAGCTCTGGCCCCAAACTGAACTTGTGATCTCCCCATCTATCTGTTCTTGGAGACCCTTGGTTCAGTTTCTCTGAAGCCCCCAACCTCCAATATCCACCATGAAATTAATAAATTTCTCCTGTATTAGTCAGGAAAAAGTAGGTTACGCTGCAGCAAGAAATAACACCTATTGTCGGTAGCCTAAAATGATTGAGGTTTATTTCTTACTCAAATTATATACCTGTTGCCTGTCAGTGGGGTCTCTGCTCCATGCTTCCTCGATCAGGGACCCAGGCTGACACAGAGGTTCCAGCATCTGAAACATGCAAGTCATAGCAGCAGGGGGAAGGAGATAGAAAGGGAAATTTGGCTCCAGCCCTTAAATGTTTCCTTGAAACATCTCCTTAAATGTTTACTTGAAAGTATATGTTATTTCCACTCATATTTCACATGGCTGTAATTTAAGGAGATGAGATATAATCCACTATGCATGCAGGAGAACAGGAGAAACAGTGATGAGTAGCCCATATGTCTACAAAATTGGAAATGATGTGTCACCCTTATGTCTACTACATCTCCTTGTGGCTAACAAACAGGATGAATAAACTATTGTTGTTGTCTTTTGACCTTATCCAATTTTTTTCTAATAATTTTTTCTAATATTTCCAATTTTTACTAATATTTTCCTAAAGGACAAATCATATATACATTATACCCACAGGGAATACATTCCAAGACCCCCAGTGAATGCCTGAAAGCATGGATAGTACTGAACCCTATATATACCATGTTTTGTCCTATACATATGTACTTATGATCTAGTTTAATTACACGTGAGACACAGTAAGAGATTAACAACAACAATAATAATAAAATAGAACAATTATAATATTCAGTAATAAAAGTTCTATGAATGTGGTCTCTTTCCAAATTTCCTATTGAACTGTACTTACATTTCTTGTGATGATGTTAGATGATAAAATGCCTACATGATGAGATGAAATGAGGTGAAGGACGTAGGTGCTGTGATGTAGTGTTAGGCTACCACTGACCTTCTGACCACATCTCAGAAGGAGGATCATCTGCTTCCAGATCCTGGTTGACCACCGCTAACCAAACCCTTGGAAAGTGGAACCATGGATAAGAAGGGACTACCATATTTACACTGGCAATAAGCATGAAAACATAAAATGCTTGCTAAAGTCCTGTAGGACATCTCTCTCACCAGAAATTATGTTCACCTACTATGTAATATATGTTTTAGGAAAAGCCTGTTTTTTGAACCTGCCACTATGGGTCATCACCTCTACCTCCAGGGAAAAATGAAAGGTGTCAGAACCCCTACCCCATTTTCTAACAAGCTATATGTTGACTCTAAAATGTCTGCCCTCCAAAACCAAGTGAGCTATGCCAGACTATAGTTTCTAGAGTGTTTGGACTTTCAGAGTAATTCTACCTCAAAGATTGAAACAGAAACTAATAAAATTGTATATAGGCAGTGGATGAGAAAGAGGAACAAGGGCAAGAGATAGAACAGGACTGCTAAGTACACCTTTTTAATATCTAGTTTTGACCTCTGAATGATATTAAATTTTATATATTCAAAATAATAAAAATAAATGAGTAGGCAAAAAAAAAACCCAAACAACTGGAAATAGTAATTTTTAAAAAGTATCACTTACAATAGCATCAAAAACATCAAATACTTAGGGATAAATTTAAACATATACATAACTTAGCCAAAGAAAACCATAAAATTTAACCAAAAGAAATTTTAAAAACACCCACCCCAAAAAAGGAAATTTATGTTATATGCATCAGTTGGAAGCCAATACCGTTAACTGGCCATTTTCCCCCAATTGATCTATAGTTTCGAGACTATCCCCATCAAAATCTTAGCAAGCCTATTTGTAGAAACTAACAAGCTGACTCTAAGATGTATATGGAAATGCAAAAAAAAAAACCCACAAAAAATAAAAACAAAAACACCACAAAAACCCATACACACACCAAAAAAAATAAAACAGCCAAAAACAATCTTGAAAAAGAGGAACAAAATTGGAAGACTTCCACCACCTGATTTCAGAACTTACTTTAAAGTTACCATGATCAGGGCGCCTGGGTGGCTCAGTCAGTGAAGCATCTGCCTTCGGCTCAGGTCATGATCCCAGGCTCCTGGGATAGAGCCCCGAGTTGGGCTCCCTGCTCAGTGGGGAGCCTGCTTCTCTCTCTGCCCTTCTACCGCCTCCCCCCACCGCTTGGACACTCGCACACACACTCTCTTTCTCTCTCACTCACAAAAATAAATGAAATCCTTAAAAAAAATAAAGTTACTGTGATCAAGAGAATGAGATGTTGGGATAGGGATAAACATGGAGATCAATGGAACAGAAGAAAGAGTACAGTAATAGGTTCACTCATACAAGATCAACTGAGTTTTTACAAAGGGGTCAAGGTAATCCAATGGGGGAAAATAGTGTTTGCAACAAATGGTGCTGGAACAACTGGGTATTAAATAGAAAAAATGAACTCAGACTTCATGCCATACACAAAACTTAACTTGAAATGGCACAGAGAACTAAATATAAAAGCTAAAACTATAAAACTTCAGGAGAAAATCTTTACTATCCTGAGGTAGGCAAAAATATTTTTGGCTAGGACACAAAACACAAACCATCAAAAAAAAAAAAAAGAATCCATTGGACTTTAAAAAAATTAAACATTTCTATTTTTCAAAAGATATTATTAAAAAATTAAAAAGCAAACTGCATTACATATATATACATCTATCTGAACAATAAGAAAGTATATCCAGGATATATAGTAAACTCTTACAATCTAATAATTAAGAAACAGCCAAAAAAGCTAATTTAAAAATAAGCAAAAGATTTGCACACAAACATCAGAGAAACATACAAATGGTCAATGCATATATGAAAAGACGCTCGACATCATTAGTCATCAGAGAAATACAAAATAAAAGCAGAGATAACACAACACGACACACCAGACACCAGTTAGAATGATTAAATTAAAAATGCAAACAATACCAAGTGTTGATGAAGATACGGAACATCCGAACTTTCATTCACTGATGGTAGACATTCACTCATGGTGCAACCACTTTGGAAAACAGTTTGGCTATTTCTTCTTCTTATAAAATTAAACATACTTACACTTACCATATGACCCACCGATTCCACATGTTGTATTTACCCTAGAGAAATGAAAACCTATGTCCACACAAGACTTTGACACAAATCTTCATAGCAGCTTTATTTATAATAGCCAAAAAATGGAAGCAATCCCAATGTCCATTTCAGGTGAATAGCAGTATATCCGTGCAATGGAATACTACACAACAGTACACAGGGACAAATTATTAACAAGCTGAGCAAAAGAAGCCTGACACCAAAGAGAACATACAACATGATTCCAATTATATGAAACCCTGGGAAAGAATTCTACCTAACCTATGGTGACAGAAATGTGATAAGGATTTGCTTGGGACTGAAGTGAGGGTAAGGGACTAGACTTGAATGGGACATAAGAAAACTTGGGATGATGGAAATATTCTACATCCAGGCCTATGGTTTCTAAATACTCTCTCCCTTAAAAGGAACCAGGGCTCCTTGGATAAACAGTCAGGGAAAGTACAAAGTGAACAAAGTATAAATTGAGTCTTGAACAATTCCTTGTGCCATGAAGGAAGTGCTCAGCAAATGGGGACATGTCAAAAAAGAAAGGGAAGAGAGAAGACAGAAGAATGCCAACAAATAAATATATAAAGATGACGGAAATAGAGAACTGTCATTTTATAACTACCATAGTCATAACTGACTCAGGCCATAATTATGAATGGATATTAAAACCACTGGATGAAAGACTGATGGAAAACAGAATTTAATGAAACACAGCAGACAACAGCTTGCCAGATGATTAAACTCCAAAAATACCTGGACAAACTGCTATCATGTACCCCTTCGTGTATGGCACTGAAATGGCCAAAACATCACGTATGTATTACTGTATGTATTGCTGTAGGTAAATGTTCCAGCTGAATCTCAAGAAAACTGTTGGACAAATCTAAATTGAGGGACATTTTGTAAGATAACTGACCTGGACACTTCAAAACTTGTCAGTGTCATGAAAGGCAAAATAATAATAATAATAATTAAGCTACTAAACTATACTGGCTAGCCTAAAGGAGATTTAAAGAGACATAAACAAAGGGGTGCCTGGATGGCTCAGGTGGTTAGGTGCCCAACTCTGTTTCAGCTCAGGTCATAATCTCAGCATCGTGGGATCAACCCCCAAATCAGGCTCTGTGCTTGGGCAGAGTCTGCTTAGGATTCTCTCTCCCTCTCCCTCTGCCCCTCCCCGTTTGCATGCACATGCACGCACTCTCTCTCAAATAAATAAATGAATCTTTAAAAATAAACAAATAAAAGTAAAGAGACATAACAAGTAAATGCACTGCTTGCTCCTTGGTTGGGTCCTTGTTTTTAAAAACAGCTATAAAATTCACCAGGACAACTGGGGGAAATTGAACACAATTAGATAATAGTGTTGCATTAATATTAAATTTCTTGAATGTGATTAATTGTATCTTCTTAGGAGATATAGGCTGAAGTATTTAGGGGTGATGTCTACAAATAGCACTCAAATGGTTCAGCAAAGTGGTGTCTGGGTCGCTCAGTTGGTTAAGTGTTTGCCCTTGGCTCAGGTCATGATCCCTGGGTCCTGGGATCGAGCCCCGCTTTGAGCTCTCTGCTCAGCAGGGAGTCTGTTTCTCCCTCTCCCACTCCTCCTGCTTGTGTTCCCTTTTTCACTGTCTCTCTCTCTGTCAAATAAATAAAATCTTTAAAAAAAAAAATGGTTCAGCAAAATATATGTATATGAAGCCAGGGTGGACACAGAGAAGCAAATGGGACAAAATGCAAAAAAAAACAAAAAAACAAAACTGAAGAAAAAACAAAACTTCATTGTGAGAAACAAAAGAACATTTGTGGGGCACCTGGGTGGCTCAGTTGGTTAAGCATCTGCCTTCTGCTCAGGTCATGATCCCAGGGTCCTGGGATGGAGCCCTGCATGGGCTCCCTGCTCCACGGAGAGCCTCTTCTCCCTCTGCTTGCCACTCCCCCTGCTTGTGCTCTTTCTCTTTCTGTAAAAAAAATAAATAAAATCTTTAAAAAACAAAACAAACAAACAAAAAAAGAATACTTGTATAAATGAAAAAGATACAACATGTTCCTGGGTAGGAAAACTCAATATTGTCAAGATGTCAATCCTGCACAAATTAATATATTTATTACAACTCCAATTAAAACACTAATGGATTTTTTTATTATTATGTTATGTTAATCACCATACATCATTAGTTTTTGATGTAATGTTCCATGATTCATTGTTTGCATATAACACCCAGTGCTCCATGCAGAACGTGCCCTCCTTAATACCCATCACCAGGCTAACCCATCCCCCACCCCCTCCCCTCTAGAACCCTCAGTTTTCCCAATGGATTTTTACATAGTAAGAATTCTGTATTTCTCAATTAATGTGAAATGTCACTTTTCTTATATACTTTCTATATGATAAAAGTGGCACTTCAATGAAGAATTTAAGTTTATATTTTATTTATTTAAGATTTTATTTTAAATGATACTGGTTAACTGTTAGAAGCAGGGGACAAGAGGTGGACCCCAGCTTCAAAATATACATTAAAAAAAATCAATTGCATTACAGAGTAAAAAAAAATTTTTTTTAGAATTTATTTATTTATTTATTTGCTTTACTTTAGAGAGAGAGAGCATCAGCAGGAGGAGAAGCAGAGGGGGAGGGAGAGGGAGAGAGATTCTGAAGCTGACTCCAGGCTGAGAGCAGAACCCACTGGGGAGCTCAATGCCACAACCAAGAGTCAGATACTTAACTGACTGAGCCACCCAGGCTCCCCCAAAGTCAAAAAAATTTTAAATCCATTTCTTCAACAAAAAATGAGTGAAGGAGCAATCAGACAACAAAAAGAAATCAAAGGCATCCAAATTGGCAAAGAAGAAGTCAAACTCTCACTGTTTGCAGATGATATGATACTTTATGTGGAAAACCCAAAAGATTCTACCCCCAAACTGCTAGAACTCATACAGGAATTCAGTAAAGTGGCAGGATATAAAATGAATGCACAGAAATCAGTGGCATTCCTATACACCAACAAGACAGAAGAGAGAGAAATTAAGGAATCGATCCCATTTACAATTGCACCCAAAACCATAAGATACCTAAGAATAAATCTAACCAAAGAGGCAAAGGATCTGTACTCAGAAAACTATAAAATACTCATGAAAGAAATTGAGGAAAACACAAAGAAATGAAAAAACGTTCCATGCTCATGGATTGGAAGAATAAATATCATGAAGATGTCAATGTTACCTAGAGCAATCTACACATTCAATGCAATCCCCATCAAAATACCATCCACTTTTTTCAAAGAAATAGAACAAATAATCCTAAAATTTGTATGGAACCAAAAAAGACCCCAAATAGCCAGAGGAATGTTGAAAAAGAAAGCAAAGCTGACGGCATCACAATTCAGGACTTCCAGCTCTATTACAAAGCTGTCATCATCAAGACAGTATGGTACTGGCACAAAAACAGACACATGGATCAATGGAACAGAATAGAGAGCCCAGAAATGGACCCTCAACTCTATGGTCAACTCATCTTCGACAAAACAGGAAAGAATGACCAACGGGAAAAAGACAGTCTCTTCAACAAATGGTGTTGGGAAAATTGGACAGCCACATGCAGAAGAATGAAACTGGACCGTTTCCTTACACCACACATGAAAATAGACTCAAAATGGATGAAAGACCTAAATGTAAGACAGGAATCCATCAAAATCCTTGAGGAGAACACAGGCAGCAACCTCTTCAACCTCAGCCGCAGCAACTTCTTCCTAGAAACATCACCAAAGGCAAGGAAAGCAAGGGCAAAAATGAACTATTGGAACTTCATCAAGATAAGAAGCTTTTGCACGGCAAAGGAAACAGTCAACAAAACCAAAACACAACCGACAGAATGGGAGAAGATATTTGCAAATGACATATCAGATAAAGGGCTAGTATCCAAAATCTATAAAGAACTTATCAAACTCAACAGCCAAAGAACAAATAATCCAATCAAGAAATGGGCAAAAGACATGAACAGACATTTTTCCGAAGAAGACATTCAAATGGCCAACAGACACATGAAAAAGTGCTCAACATCACTCGGCATCAGGGAAATCCAAATCAAAACCTCAGTGAGATACCACCTCACACTAGTCAGAATGGCTAAAATTAACAAGTCAGGAAACAACAGATGTTGGCAAGGATGTGGAGAAAGGGGAACCCTCCTACACTGTTGGAGGGAAGGCAAGCTGGTGCAACCACTCTGGAAAACAGTATGGAGGTTCCTCAAAAAGTTGAAAATAGAGCTACCATACGATCCAGCAATTGCACTACTGGGTATTTACCCCAAAGATACAAATGTAGGGATTCGAAGGGGTATGTGCACCCCGATGTTTATAGCAGCAATGTCCACAATAGCCAAACTGTGGAAAGGGCCAAGATGTCCATCGACAGATGAATGGATAAAGAAGATGTGGTATATATATATACATATATATATATATATATATATATATATATATATATATATATATGTATATACACAATGGAATATTATGCAGCCATCAAAAGGAAGGAGATCTTGCCATTTGCAATGATGTGGATGGAACAGGAGGGTGTTATGCTGAGTGAAATAAGTCAATCAGAGAAAGACATGTATCATATGACCTCACTGGTATGAGGAATTCTTAATCTCAGGAAACAAACTGAGGGTTGCTGGAGTGGGGGGGTGGGAGGGATGGGGTGGCTGGGTGATAGACATTGGGGAGGTTATGTGCTATGGTGAGCACTGTGAATTGTGCAAGACTGTTGAATCACAGATCTGAACCTCTGAAAGAAATAATGCAATATATGCTAAGAAAAAAAAAGAAGAAGATAGCAGGAGGGGAAAATGAAGGGGGGGAAATTGGAGGGGGAGACGAACCATGAGAGAGGATGGACTCTGAGAAACAAACTGAGGGTTCTGGAGGGGAAGGGGGTGGGGGGATGGGTTAGCCTGGTGATGGGTATTAAAGTGGGCACATTCTGCGTGGAGCACTGGGTGTTATGCACAAACAATGAATCATGGAACACTACATCCAAAACTAATGATGTAATGTATGGTGATTAACATAACATAATAAAATTTAAAGAAAAAAAAAGATCAGTCAGAACATCTCTGCAATAATCTAGGCCTTATTTTCAACGGTTCTGAAGTTGTGATAATTTCAAAAAAGTTTTGGCTGAAGTGTCCCTTTATTTTATCTATAAAAGTGGAGTTCCATGAACTTTGATACTATCAACAAAATTGTAAGAGACAGCTTTAACTATTATAAAATACAAAATAGTTTAAATACTTTGGAAGCAATCATGTTCCCATGACAAATGTGCTAGTTACAATTACTTATTTTTTAAAGAACATTCTTGAAAGACTTTGTGCAACAATTTGTCCAGGAGTACAAGTATGTGCAATACCTGGCACATGCTATATACTCAATAAATATTTACTAAGTAAAAAAAAAAAAAAATTGAGTGGAGGAAGGAAAGGGAGGACATGGAGGGGAAACCTACAGATTAAAAGAAACTTCAATATATATCAACCAAAGCAATGTATGGATCTTACTCAATTCCTAATTTCAAGCTTTTGAAAATAATTATAAGTCAATTAGGAAAATGACACTGAATGACGGATATTAGAATTCTTTACCTAAACTCTTTACATGTGATAATGGTCTTGTGGTTATGTCTTAAAAAGTGAAGCCCTTATCTTTTAGAGATACAACCCTAAATATCAGTAGATTAAATGATATTAAGATGTCTGAAATCTGCTTCAAAATGTGCCAAGAGGGTCTGGAGGCAGCTATAGATGGAATAAGATTGGCCACATATTGATATATCCTAAAGCTGAGGGATGGGTGCCACAGATTCATTATGCCTCTCCCTGTACTCTTAAATATGCTTGAAATTTTACACAACTGTTTTTTTAAAAATGAAACCAAGAAAGAACCTGAAGAAAACAACTTACTCTGATGTTGGATGGGAAAGGACTTTCTACACATTAACAAGAAAAGATCCATAATGAAAAGGATTGAGATTTGATTAAAAATCTGTATAAAAATAACAAAACTTAGACACACACTGCCTGCAATATACAAGAGAAAAGGATGATTATTCTTACATAAATGAGTAATGAAATAAGAAATATAATTGATCAACAGGCACAATAATATACCCAGCATTTATTGGAGTAAAATAAATATAAATTAAGACAATGAGCTGTCCTTCACACTTAATTTTTTAAAATTTTAATGACAATATTCATGATTAGAAGGGCACTTAAAAAACAATGCCACATACCATTTTGAGAATGCAAATAACAAGATACCAGGACTAAAATATGTGTCTACGCTTTGAGATAATAATTCCCATTGTAGGAATTTAATTTAGGGAAGTAACCAAATACACAAAGTTTTCAGTTCAAGGATGTTTATGAAAGCATTCTTTATAGTGGGGTGACACTAGAATACTCGACAGCAGGTGACCTGCTAACTGAAGCACAGCACACATTTACAATGGGATATTCCATCAGCACTAGGAGTCCAATAATGTGAAGGTGCTCAACATAGCCAGGATCGTTTACTAACCTAATGTGGGGGGGGGGGAATCTGTGTAGATAGGAGTGCCTGGGTGGCTCAGTCGGTTAAGCATCTGAGTCTTGATTTTGGCTCAGGTCATGATCTCAGGGTCCTTAGATCAAGCCCTGTGTTGGATTCCACGCTGAGCATGGATCCTGCTTAAGATTCTCTCTCCCTGGGCCTAGGTGGCTCAGTTGGTTAAGCGACTGTCTTCAGCTCAGGTCATGATCCCAGAGTCCCGGGATCGAGTCCCGCATCGGGCTCCCTGCTCAGCGGGGAGTCTGCTTCTCCCTCTGACCCTCCCCCCTCTCATGCTCTTTCTCTCTCTATCTCATTCTCTCTCTCAAATAAATAAATAAAATCTTTAAAAAAAAAAGATTCTTTCTCCCTCTCTCTCTCTCTGTCCCTCTACCACTCACGTTCACACTCTCTAAAAAATTTTTTTTAATTTAATTTAAAAACATGATTAGATTATAAATTTTTGCTTATTTTTCTGTATTTTATGTTACTTTCATACTGAGAAAATTTTCAAGGAAATTATTTCATACTTTGGAAAATGTACTTTATTGGCTAGGAATTACTCTAATTTTTTGTTCTCTTACAAAGGGGTTCAAGTAAAAAGAAATATAGTGAGCGCTACTGAAAATGAAATCACCATTTTCCCTTGTATGTTATCCAGTTGCTATTTTAAGTAAAGATGTAACTATTTGGAGTGTTAGAGTTTTTTGAAATGTGGATCTGTTTTCTCCCCCCAAAGTAAAGCCAACACAACTTAAATTCAGATTTGATACATACTTCCTCTTTATGAATTAGATAATCCTGTAAACCAAAAAGGAAATCTTCCTTCACACATGATAAACTGTCTCCTGTGGGATCAACCAGTCTGGCTGAGTCTTGTCCCTGAAACAATCATTGATTTAGGACCAAAACCCTCCTCTTCAATACTCTGTACACATAAGACTGCAAACGACTTAGGTTTCTTCACCAATTTTCCAAGTATTATCCTAAGTTTTCTTCCTACTTCTCTCTGGCTGTGCATGGGTGAAAAACACAAGCTATCCCAATTTCTCCTCTTAATCGTGGCCAAGGGAACATTTCTCAACTAGTTGTATGGCACCTACTAAAAATCAGTTCAGGTATGTTCCATTAGATAAAGAGTAAAAATATACAACCGCAAAATTGAAGCAGTTTGCGCAAAACTGTGGCTGTAAATGAAAGTTGTTTAAGCCAAGTAAGCAAGTAAAATTTGTCAAAAACATTAGCCTTTCCAAAGCCAGCCACACTCCAGTGTTGTTTTCACAGGTAAACTGTCTCCATCCTTGATCACGAAGGCCCTTAATGGGTTCTTACGAGATCTGTAAATTTGAAAAGAATCTAGGGCACCTGGGTGGCTCAGTCAGTTAAGCGACTGCCTTCGGCTCAGGTCATGATCCTGGAGTCCCGGGATGGAGTCCCGCATCAGGCTCCCTGCTCAGCAGGGAGTCTGCTTCTCCCTCTGACCCAACCCCCTCTCATGCTCTCGCTCTCTCTCTCTCTCTCTCTCTCTCTCCTTCTCTCTCTCAAATAAATAAATAAAATCTTTTAAAAATTTTTTTAAAAGAATCTAGAAACAAAGTCTAACATTATCACAGCACCATCATTCACTTAACATATACTTCGTGAACGCTTGCTATGGGCCACAAACTATCAGTCAGGAGAAGGAGTACTTGTAGATAAAGGATTTTTTTTTCCCCTGCTGCCTTCTAAATGTTCTATAAACTCAATATACCTCTATATACACTCTAGGCCTTCACTTATTCCTGGATTGATTTTTTTTTATGGAAATAAATTGATACTTCTACATTTTTAATGAAAAGTGAGCATCATGATTAGCGAATACTCCTTTACAGATCACGTTTCAGGAGCTGCTTAAAGGAAAACGAGAAATACCTGTATCTGAGACTATGAAATCCTGAAAGAGAGAAGATCAAATTGCAAACCTTACCAGAAATGAATTCATTTTCCTGCTTCCTTCTGACCCAATTGAGTTTTAAATAAGGCTGATCATATCTTATTTTATTTTATTTTTTTAAAGATTTTATTTATTTATTTGACAGAGAGAGACACAGCGAGAGAGGGAACACAGCAGGGGGAGAAGGAGAGGGAGAAGCAGGCTTCCCGCTGAGCAGGGATCCTGATGTGGGGCTCGATCCCAGGACCCTGGGACCATGACCTGAGCCGAAGGCAGATGCCCAACGACTAAGCCATCCAGGCACCCCATATATTATTTTAAATATACTTTAGCTGGGGTGCCTGGGTGGCTCAGTCAGTTAAGTGACTGACTCTTGATTTTGGTTCAGGTCATGATCTCAGGGTTGTGAGACTGAGCCCTGCATCAGGCTCTGTGCTGAGTGTGGAGCCTGCTTAATTTTCTCTCCCTTTCCCTCTGCCCCTCCTGCCCTGCTCACGCCCATTCTTTCTCTCTCTCTCTAAAAAAAAAAATATATATATATATATATACACACACATATATATTTAGCTATAACACACACTGGTTGTTCAGTATTACAGATTACATAATACTTATAAACAGAAAGACTTTACACCCTTTAGAGTCATTTACACATAAAAAAAAATCAGGAGGCACCTGGGTGGCTTAGTCAGTTGAGTGTCCGACTCTTGGTTCAGGTCATGATCACATGGGTTGTGAGTTTGAGCCCCACCTCAGGCTCCGTGCTTAGCGGGGGAGTCTGCTTGAAGGTTCTCTTCCCCCTCCTACTGCACGTGCACATGCTCGTGTTCTCTCTCTCTCTCTCTAAAATAAATAAATCTTTTTAAAAATTAGTAAATGGGGACACCTGGGTGGCTCAGTCGGTTAAGCATCTGCCTTCGGCTCAGGTCGTGATCCCAGGGTCCTGGGATCAAGTTCCACATCCAGCTCCTTGCTCAGCAGGGATTCTGCTTGTCCTGCCTGCCGCTCCCCCTGCTTGCGCGCTCTCTTGCGCTCTCTCTCTCTGACAAATAAATAAATTTTTAAAAAGTCTTCTGGGGCGCCTGGGTGGCTCAGTCGGTTAAGCGTCTGCCTTCGGCTCAGGTCATGATCCCAGGGTACTGGGATCAAGCCCCACTTGGGGCTCCCTGCTCAGAGGGAAACCTGCTTCTCCCTCTCCCTCTGCCTGCCGCTCTGCCTACTTGTGCTCGCTCTCTCTGACAAATAAATAAAATCTTTTTTTAAAAAAAGTTAATTTTAGGAAGTCTTTTGTATTCATTCAATAACAATTTATTAACATTTTAAAATATAAAACACTATGGTAGAAACTGAAAAATATAGACAAATAAATCACAAGATACAAAAGTCAGTTATAATAACAGAGCATTTATGATTTTGGCTTCCTGATTTTGTTGACAACTTTGTGACTGTTTCACTGAAGAATGTTCTGGATCCGTTGATTCATTAAACTCAGGCTTGCAGTGAGTGATGCTCAAAGATAATCATTGCACTAGGAGGAAACTTCCATTCTTCCCCTTCCGAGCCCTTAATCTGCTATCGTGCAGGTCACGGATCCATCATTACAAACAGAAGTAGACAGACATCAAGGGGTTAACTGATGGTGCAAAGTCAAAGCTGATGGGAATTAGCAGTTACAACTATCTTCCAGCTAACTCCCCTTCATTCACATTCACTAAAGAGTCTGCACTTTGCCTCCAAGCATAGTCTAGATCTCCACTACTACTCTTATGATCATTCTGATTCCAAAATGCATGTAAGGGATTAGCGGCACACTCTAGCCTCTCAGTGGCTCAACTTCCTTACATCCAGTGATCACATCCTCACTCTCTCTTCAATCACCCACTCTCTGAGTGATCTTTTGGATATTTTTAATGTAGCAATTAATGTATCATGAGCAAAGTCTTAATTTCAAGCATCCCACTCTGACCAGACTCCTGCCTTTCCGGTTCATTTCCACTAGAGACAATGAGTCCAGTAGTTCTTCAACCCCACCAGAACCTACGATCTCTTGATTTTTCACTCCCCACCCAAATCAAATTCCATAGACCACGTATCTTCCTGGGAATCTCTTCCTCCATTCTACCTGCCTAATAAAATCCAAGTTCTCGTTAGAACCAACCCTCCACTAATTCCATGACAGCACCCACATAGCTCACCACGGCTGGGGGGAAATGTACACAGTAATGGTATCTGCTCTCACTTGAAAGTTAGGCTAACAAACCTCATGTTACTTCCGTGCTGTCCAGTATTTCTATTACATTTCCTTATTCCATTCATTCTTCACACCTTCACCTCTCTTCCTAGAAGAGAGAAGTATGGAATATATCCAACTGCCTACTCTCTTCTGGCACTGACATGTCTAACAGGCATCTCAAATTTAACCAAACTCAATTTCTTCACCAAATCTCATGCTTGTTAACTCTTCCCCAACCTTTAACTCAGCTGCTCAAACAGGCTTAGAGTCACCCCCTACACACACACACACACACACACACACACACACACACACACACTCTATCTCCTACCCCCTCTTGCCAACCTCAGTGCTACTACCTCAGGTGAAGCCACCATTTCTTTCCTCAACTCATATAAAACCCCCAACAGCTTTCCCTGCTTCCACGTGTGAACAATACACTCTGTTCCCCAGGAAGCAACCAGTAATCCTTTTAAGGTAAGTCCTTTCACTTTATTCGCCTGTTCAACACCCTCCAGTGACTCTGGTCATCTTTAGAATAAAACTCAAAGCACTCTCTCTAATGGCTTAATGAGACCCTAAATTACCAGTTAGCAAACTAGGACCAACATGCAAAATCTGGCCCATGTTTTTGTAAAAAAGGCTTTTCTGGAACACAGCCATGCCCTTTCATCTTTGTAACATGTCTGGCTACTTTCCTGCTACAAGGTCAAAGATGAGCAGCTATGACAGAGACCTGAAAGCACCCAACTATTCCTTACAGAACAAAGGTTGACGTGCCTCTGGTCTCCTCTCACGCGCTGGGTTCCCGCCACACTGGCCGGCTTTCTCTGCATGCAGTGGGCCAAGCCCGCTCCCGTCTCAGGCCTGGAACTTCCACCCTCTACCCAGAACGTGCTTCTCCCACACATCCCATGTCCCACATCCCACATCCCATGTTAGCCAGGCCTCTCTACTCAAATGTTACCACCACGAAAAGAACTTCCCTGTGCTCACTAAAACAGCACCTACCTTTCTGGTTCCTCAGGCTGCTTCACTTCTCTGCCTGGCCTTCAGCACTGACCTCATATATGTCGTTGGCTTATCCCTTACCTCCCCACAGAATGTTAAGTTCTATGAGGGCAGGCCTTCTGCTCTGTTCATTCTTGTATTCCCGGAACACTGCACATAGTAGGAATTCAATAAGTACTGAACAACTGGATTTTCTTGGTCCTCATTTGAGCCTTCCTTGTTGCTCACTTGATTCCTCCTTTTTCTTCAAGTTCCTCTACTTTGAATAGATTGTAGAGGAAAAACAAAACTTTAAAATCATAAAAAGAGAATACTGTACTTTAATTTTGCCTGAGAATGCTTAATGTAAGATGATATAAATTACATAACATGCAATCTGAAAACACATCTCTGACCCTTGTATATACTTAACTCTCATTTACAGTAATGACACCAGAGCAATGGATAAATCAACAACAGATGACTATTTATTTCTAACAGTTTGAACTTCTGGTTTCTATTCTGGTGTGTAAGGAGTTTGGAAGTCATCACCCTGTCCTAACAAGTGAAAAAGCTGAAATGTAAATCAACAACTCTTCTTAGATCCATCAGAGTATTGGGATCACAGGGCAAGACACTGCTCCCAAAACTGGAGAGACAAACAGGTGGATAAAGAGAATCACAACTTACCTGGAGCAGAAACCTCCATGGGAACCAGCACTGGAGTAGAAACACCTAAACCATAACTGGCAAATTGCTAAGGCGGAGTGTGGGTAAGTCTGAGAGGTAAAAACTGCAAGGGCACGCAGTCTTAGGGAAGGCCCTCCTACAGTTTTCTAACTTTTATCTCCAGGAATTCTAAGAGCTTTGTGGAGTGAAGACAGAAAAAAGTCCTCTCCTGCTTTTGGCAGAAGGAGGGGGAGAGTGACATTTTGAAATACACCCAACACATTCTTCAATTTTTAACAGGACCTGTCCTCAAGAGCCTAAACTTATATAGTTTTATGAGAGCCTCACTGACCTGGGAGAAGTCTTCCAGGTGGGATAAGGTCAATACCCAACTCCAGCCTCCGCTAGCCATCCTGCCCCAGCTGAGGAGGGAGAAAGAGGAAGCACTTGTGAACGTCACAGCCTGGGAGTACACGCTCTCCCAACAGCTGGACTATAACACCCTTCCCCTCCGCCTACCTCACCACTATGTTGCTAACACCAAATACCACAGTTCTTTGTACCAGGCACATCACGTCCAGCTTTCAGCAACTACATGGAGGCTAAAAGGCAAAAAGCACATTTTAAAGAGACTGAGCAAGCATCAGAACCAGACTCAGATACAGCAAGCCTGTTGGAATTATCTGATTGAGAAATTTAAAAAATGAATATGGTAAGAGAAGAAGTATTAATATGCTAATGAAAATAAGCAGGCAACATTCAAGAACAGATGGGTAATGTAAGCGGAGACAGAAATTAAGAGAATCAAAAAGAAATGCTAGAAATCAAAAACACCGTAAGAGAAATGCAGAATGACTTTGATGGGCTCATTAGCAGACTAAACACAGTTGAGGAAAGCATCTGTGAGCTTGGGGATCTATCAGTAGAAACTTCCAAAACTAGAAAAGCAAAGGAAAAAAGAAAAGAAAAAGGGAACAGAATATCCAAGGACTGTGGGACAGCTACATGCAATGGGAAGACAAGGAGAGAGAAATGAGCAGAAGAAATATTTGAAGCAATGGAGACAGAGAATTTCCTAAAATTAATGTCAGACAGCAAACCACAGTCACAGGAAGCTCAAAGAACAAGCAGGATAAAAATGCCAAAAATATTTACAACTAGGCATGTCATATTCAAACTACTGAAAATCAAAGATAAAGAAAAATTCTGGAAAGAAGCCTGAGGCAAAAAATACCACCTTCTCCATAGAGGAGCAAGGATAAGAATAACATCAGACATCTCAAAAACCACACAATTAAGGAAAGTGGAATGAAATATTTAAAGTGTTGAGAGAAAAAAAATAATAATAAAGTGTTGAGAGAAAAAAAAAAGCTAAAATTCTGTATCCTGTGAAATTATCCTTCAAAAGTGAAGGAGAGAGACATATACCATATGATTTCACTTTATATGTGGAATCTAAAAAACAAAATAAATGAACAAAACAGAAACAGACTCATAGATATAGAGAACAATCTGGTTGCCAGAGGGGAGGTGGGGTGCGAAGAGGGGCAAAATGGAGGGAATTAAAAAGTACAAGCTTCTAGTTATAAAATAAGTAAGTGACAGGGGTGCAATGTCCAGCATGGAGAATATGCTAACAATTTTGTGTGGTGACATATGGTGGCTAGATTTATCCTGATCACTTCATAATGTGTGTGTGTGTGTGTGTGTGTGTGTGTGTGTGTGTGTGTGTGTATATAGAAGCACTGTGTTGTATACCTGATACTAATGTAATATTGTATGTCAATGACACTTCAATTAAAAAAATGTAAAGGAGAAATGCTTTCTCGGGCAAACGAAAATTGAGAGAATTTGTAGCCAGTAACCTGCCTTGCAAGAAATATTAAAAGAAGTTCTTCAGGGGCACCTGACTGGCTAAGTCAATAGAGCATGTGACTCTTGATCTTGAGGTCCTGAGTTCAAGCCCCATGTTGGGTGTAGAGCCTACTTAAAAATAAATTAAATATTAAAAAAAGAAAAGAAGTTCTTCAGAGAGAAGGAAATGATATAGGTCAGAAACTCAGATCTGCATAAAGGAAGAACATTAGACAAGAAATAAGTGAAGATAAAATACTTCCACTGTTGCTTTTTTTTTTACCCTATTTACCTTGTTATATGTTATAAATTAAAAGTAATTTCAAAAAAAATTTTTAAGGGGCACCTGGGTGGCTCAGTCGTTAATCCTCTGCCTTCAGCTCAGGTCATGATCCCAGGGTCCTGGGATCGAGCCCCGCATCGGGCTCCCTGCTCCGCAGGAAGCCTGCTTCTTCCTCTCCCACTCCCCCTGCTTGTGTTCCCTCTCTCGCTGTGTCTTTCTCTCTCTGTCAAAAAAATAAAATATCAAAAAAAATTTTAAGTAATTTCAATCCCTAGGCAATCAGAGTTGCATTAATAAGTGGAAATAGTTTAGAAGCAGACAAAAAGATGAGGAAAACTTGGTTAAGATTTCCTTGACACTAATTGATTTCTTCCTGAGATGCTTATTTAAGGCTTTCAACACAGCCTTGACAAATACATTCAAATAACTTACCACTTATGAAAAAGGCATAGTAGGGGGGCACCAGGTGGCTCCGTCAGTTAAGCATCTGACTCCCGGTTTCAGCTCAGCTCATGACCTCAGGGTCAAGAGATGAGCTCAGCCCTGGGTGTGGAACCTGCTTAGGATTCTCTCTCTCCCTCTTCCTCCGCCCACGTCCTTATTCCCCCTACCCCCCTAAAAAAAGCATAGTACTAAGGTCTCTGGGTTTAGAATTAGGCTCAGCAACCTGCTGGCTGTAAAGTATTGGGAAAGTTACCTAAGTAATTCATCTATAAAACAAAAATAGTGAAACCCGTATTTCATATGTTAATTGTCAAGATTAAATATGAAGGATATGGAAATTCACCCAGCTCTCTGTCCAGCCAATTCTAATACTTAATGACAGAGTATAAACACTATGAATCAGGTAACTTTCTCTTTACACTAGCTTCATAAATTAGCTAACAAGTTTATAGACAATCTTTAGTAAATGTATACAATTCCAGAGCATGCATTTTGTAGACATCACCCCAGCTGTACCTTACTTTCCTGTATCTCAGGGCGCCTGGGTGGCTCAGTCGGTTAAGCATCTGCCTTTGGCTCAGGTCATGATCCCAGGGTCCTGGGATCGAGCCCCGCATCGGGCTCCCTGATCAGCGGGGAGCCTGCTTCTCCCTCTCCCTCTGCCACTCCCCCTGCTTGTGCTCTCTCTCTTTCAAATAAAATCTTAAAAAAAAAAAATCCCCTGTATCTTATATTTATTTTTACTTTTTTTAAAGATTTTATTTATTTATTTGTCAGAGAGAGGGAGCAAAGCAGGGGGAGCGGCAGGCAGAACAGGCAGAGGAGGGAGCCTGCTAGCAGGGAGTCTGATGCGAGGCTTGATCCCAGGACCCTGGGATCACGAGCTGAGCCGAAGGCAGCCACTTAACTGATTGAGCCACCCTAGTTTTTTAAACAATAATATCTTGCTTCATCATAATAGTACAAAACCTTTAAAACATGAGGGGATGGGGCACCTGGGTGGCTCAGTCAGTTAGGTGTCTGACTCTTGATTTCAGCTCAGGTCATGATCTCTGGGTGATGAGATCAAGCCCTGAGTCAGGCTTGAACTGGGCATGGAGACTGCTTAAGATTCTCTCGCCCTCTCCCTCTGCCCAGCCCCCTGCTTGCACGCATACACATGCGCACACACACATTCTCAAAAAAAAAAAGTAAAAAATAAATAAATAAAACAAGAGGGGAAATAAAAAGGTAAAGAACAAACGATTAGTTTTCCATTTTCTCGAAGGGATGGATGAAATGATCCTAGGAGAGCATTTTAAAAGTACCTCAACCTCCAATCTTCATAATATGGCACCTAACAGGAAATGCCTACTACACACATCTCTGTTGCTCACTATGATTCACTTCTGTATTTTCATTTTCCCTTTTTTTCCTAGCAAAGAAGACAAAATTTGAACTGATATTAACTAAATTTGCTTTGAATTTCTGTCTCATGTTCAAATTTCTTTGTAACTATACATAGTAACTACTTTTTCCATACTAAATATTGTTCTCTATTTTAGGAAGTAATCCCTATGTTGCTAAGTTCCTAAGGGATTTGCACAATGTCACAAAATAAGCCATGATGCTGAACACAAAAAACAATTTTTCGCTCAGTCCCACAGTAATGAGGTTATATATTTTCCCTATTTGGAAATACATCCAGGTAGGACTTGTCTGCCAGTTTGAATATGACATACCATAAAGGCAAGACTACTTTTTTAAACATTTATTTATTTGAGAGAGAGAGTGCATGCACAGGGCCGGGGGAGGGAGGGGGGAGAGGGAGAGGGAGAGAATCTCAAGCAGATTCTCCACTGAGCGCAGAGACTGACACAGGCTCAATCTCACGACCCCAGCCAAAATCAAGAGTCGGTCGCTCAACCAACTGAGCCACCCAGGCGCCACAAGGCAAGACCACTTTTAAGGACTTTAAGGGCATTTTTGATGTTTTATCTCTCACAAAGATAAAATGAGCCATGTCCTATATTCTGTATCACTCCATTACTTTTTTATATCCCATTTTAAAAGAAAACATGTAATGGTACAGATCATCAGAGCAAAAAGGACACTTGTTTTTTTTTTTAAGATTTTATTTATTTGAGAGAGAGTGTGAGTGAGAGCAAGAGAGGGAGCTCGAGTGGGGGGGAGGGGCAGAGGCAGAGGGAGAAGCAGGCTCCCCGCTGAGCAGGGAGCCCCACGTGGAACTCGATCCCAGGACCCCGGGATCATGACCTGAGCCAAAGGCAGATGCTTAACCAACTGAGTCACCCAAGCGCTCCAAAAAGGACACTTATTCTAGTCCCTCACCTCATACCAAAGCAAATCTGAATTTGATAGTATATTTGATTAAAATCAATATGATATTAAATTTCCCAGTAATGAATTCCATTATTTTCAAACCTTGGGAAATTACTTTTCAGTAAAACTTAAACATCTTTGAAAATTGATTTACTCCTTTTATTTTTTTTTAGTTTTTATTTTTTAAAGATTTTATTTTTTTGTCAGAGAGAGAGAGAGCACAAGCAGGGGGAGTGGCAGGCAGAGGCAGAACCAGGCTCCCTGAGCAAGGAGCCCGATGTAGGACTCAATTCCAGGACCCTAAGATCATGACCTGAGCCGAAGGCAGACGCTTAACCGACTGAGCCACCCAGGTGCCCCTGATTTGCTCCTTTTATTTTCCACTCTCTGGACAACAAGGCACAGTAGCAGCCTTTGGATGAGTCTTCGCATCGCTGCTTCACCAAACCCAGCTTCTTATCTACTCCTAGGCATGGTGGCCAAAACAAATCTGACCAACAGTTCCCTTCCTGCAACCTTAAATTGCTCCCATCAATCTTTCACATAGAGCCTAAACCGTGACACATGGAGGGAAGGTCCTCAGCAGGGGACCCTATCTCTGTGGACTTCCCACCCACCCACCACTACCACTGGCCCTGACCCCCGACCCCAGGCTGTTCCTTGCTGTGGCACATGGAGATCCTCCTAGGTTAAACCAGTCCATCTCCCCCTCCATTCTCCAGCACTAAGCCGGTCATTATCTTTAAAAGGTAACTGAATGCTGCCTGTCTACTGCTTCAGGACTGGCCAAATGCTCGCTGTGCTCCACAATAGCCCAGGCATAACTCCAACACAGCACTTCACACCATACAGAAATTATGTTACTGCCATCTTCCCCTACTCTCAAGTCTGTGAAGTACGAACAGAAAATATTCATTTTAGTTCAAAGTAGTTTCTGTAGGTGTTGAGTACTACATATTTACACAATTGTACTAAACGTTTTGTCTTCTTTGAACATGCCGTTTCCTCTGGCAAATTCCACCTGGCCCTTCTACATCCAGGTTGAAAGTCACTTCCTCTGGGATTATTCTGGGAGAATTCACAAATTCTCCAAGAAACTTCTCCAAATATTTACTATTTATGTGATCTTGGAAATATCATTTAACCTCTCTGCACCTGTTTCCTCCACCATAAAAGGAGTGATACCAACTTCACAGAGTTATTGTAGGGATTAAATGAGTTAATGTATCTGAGGTACTCAGAACAGAGTCTGGCACTTAGTATTTGATAACTGTTCACTATTCCTACTATTTGAAGTGGTAGTGTTAATGCCTACTTAACCCACATTACTAAGGAAAAGATTTAATATGATTCACATAATTGCAAATGATATCCAATAAGGGGTTAATATCCACAATATATAAAGAACTCCTACAACTAAAAAAATAATAATCCAATTAAAAAATGGCAGATGACCTGAATAGAAATTTTTCCAAAGACACACAGATGACCAGCAGACACAAGATGCTCATTTATCACTAATCATCAGGGAAATGCAAATCAAAACCACAATGATGTATCACCTCACATCAGTCACAATGGCTAGTATCAAAAAGACAAGAAATAACAAGTGTTGGTGAGGATGTAGAGAAAAGGGAACCCTTGTGCACTGTTGGTAGGAATGCAAATTTGTGCAGCCACTGTGGAAAACAGTATGGAGGTTCCTCAAAAAGTTAAAAATAGAACTACCATATGACCCAGTAATTCTACTGCTAGGTATTTAACCCAAGGAAAATAAAACCACTAATTCTAAAATATATATGCATCCCTATGTTTATTGCAGAATTACTTACAATAGCCAAGATATGGAAGCCACCTAAGTGTCCATCAGTAAATAAATGAAGTTGTGGTGTGTATGTGTACATATATATGTAAAAATGATGGAATATTACTCAGCCATAAAAAAGAGACCATCCTTTGCAAGATGGATGGACTTAGGGAGTATTACACTAAGTGAAATAAGTCAAAGTCACAGGGATGAAAAGCACAGCGTAGAGAATACAGTATTTTGTAATGTACAGAATTGTTGAGTCACTATGTTGTATACCTGAAACTAATGTAACATTATACGTCAACTAAATTTCAACTTTAAAAAATTTCTGGCTGGGGGCGCTTGGGTGGCTCAGTTCCTGGGCATCTGCCTTCGGCTCAGGTCGTGATCCTGGGGTCCTGGGATCGAGCCCCATATCGGGCTCCCTGCTCCACAGGAAGCCTGCTTCTCCCTCCCCCTCTCCCCCTGCGTGTGTTCCCTCTCTCGCTGTGTCTCTCTCTGTCAAATAAATAAAATTTAAAAATCTTAAAAAAAAAATTTGACTGAAATCCAAAATAAAAAATAAAATGATCCCAGAGTGTCTGTGTGGCTCTGTCGCTGAGCATCCAACTCTTTTGATTTCAGCTCAGGTCATGATTTCAGGGTGTTGAGATCAAGCCCCGAGTCCAGCTCCACACTCAGCAGGGAGACTGCTTTCCTCCCTCTCTCTAAAATAAATAAATCTGGGCGCCTGGGTGGCTCAGTTGGTTAAGCAACTGCCTTCGGCTCAGGTCATGATCCTGGAGTCCCAGGATCGAGTCCTGCATCAGGGGTCCCTGCTCGGCAGGGAGTCTGCTTCTCCCTCTGACCCTACCCCCTCTTGGGCTCTCTCTCTCAAATAGATAAATAAAATCTTGAAAAAATCAATCAATCAATCAATCTTAAAATAAAATAAAATGGAAGCACCTGGGTGGCTCAGTCAGTTAAGCGTCTGCCTTCGGCTCAGGTCATGATCCCAGGGTCCTGGGATCGAGTCCTGCATCGGGCTCCCTGCTCAGAAGGGAGTCTGCTTCTCCCTTGCCTCTGCCCCTCCTCCCCTATTCATGCTTTCGCTCCTGCTCTCTCAAATAAATAAACTCTTCAAAAAACAAAACAAAATAAAACATTCCCACGTTAAAAAAAAAGTGATTTAATTGGGTTTTGGTACACAGGATGTAAGGATAAGCAGTTGTCTTACTATACCCCAATTTTTATCACAATCAACTTGAACCATTGATGATTCTTCACCATTTGGCGGCTGGTATGCGTATCAAGTAGTATCTGTTTCTACCAGGCCTTAGGTGGAATTACTGCGGCTCGATGCTTGTTCGGAAAGTGCCCAGGGTCCTGCTCTTGCTCAAGCCGACTCAAGGAATTTATAAACTCTTCATTGGAGGTGAAATGATAAACTCATCTTTATGAATGTCTAACAACTTCACCTAGATTTTCAAAGAAAGTATGTAAATTGCATTCACCGGTCTTCTACCTTAAATCATTTCCACTATAAATTCCTCTAAGTTGGGGCGCCTGGGTGGCTCAGTTGGTTTCAACTCAGATCATGATCTCAGGGTCCTGAGATCAAGCCCCGTGTCGGGCTCAGCCCTCGGCGTGGAGTCCACTTGTCCCTCTCCCTCTGCTCCTCCCACTGCATGCGCTCTCAAATAATTAAGTAAAATCTTTTATTTTATTTTTTTTTTTTAAGATTTTATTTATTTATTTGAGATAGAGAGCACGAGAGGGAAGAGGGTCAGAGGGAGAGGCAGACTCCCCGCCGAGCAGGGAACCCGATGTGGGACTCGATCCCAGGACTCCAGGACTATGACCTGAGCCGAAGGCAGTCGATCAACCAACTGAGCCACCCAGGCGCCCCAAAATCTTTTTTTTTTTAAAGAAAAAAATAAATTCCTCTAACTCATGATACCTCTGCCTTGGCTGTCTGATAAGCAGCCCAATATAAACCATTCAAAGCTTAATTCAGCTCTCCCCAAACCCTGTCCATCTTGCAGTCTTTCCCATCACTACTGAGGATGGCAGTTCTAGCCTTCCAATATTTCACACCAAAGTAACCTGGAGTCATTCTTAACTCTCATACCACATCTGAAGCCTCAGCAAATCTACCTCCAAATGGATTTCCAAGTTCCAACTTGTTACCACCACACATTCTGGTTCCAGATTATACTTACAGCCTTTTAAATGCTCATCCAGCCTCTGTCATTGCTCCCTTAAAGTCAATTCTTCAGTCATTAGAATGACCCCTTAAAAACAATGCAGAACATAACTTTTCTCTGTTCAAATAGTTCCAATGACTTCCCATCTCCTCAAAGATAAAATTACTTTTTAATGTTTTTTAATGTTGTTAAATGCAGCATCACCAATACCTGGAGTCATGCTATGACAACGTAAGAAACGAATGTATAACTGTTGGTGTGAATGCAAGCTGGTGCAACCACTCTGGAAAACAGTATGGAGGTTCCTCAAAAAGTTGAAAATAGAGCTACCATACGATCCAGCAATTGCACTACTGGGTATTTACCACAAAGATACAAATGTAGGGATCCGAAGGGGTACGTGCACCCTGATGTTTATAGCAGCAATGTCCACAATAGCCAAACTGTGGAAAGAGCCAAGATGTCCATCGACAGATGAATGGATAAAGATGTGGTATATATATATATATATATATATATATATATATATATATATATATACACACACAATAGAATATTATGCAGCCATCAAAAGGAAGGAGATCTTGCCATTTGCAACGATGTGGATGGAACTGGAGGGTGTTATGCTGTGTGAAATAAGTCAATCAGAGAAAGACATGTATCATATGACCTCACTGATATGAGGAATTCTTAATCTCAGGAAACAAACTGAGGGTTGCTGGAGTGGGGGTGGGATGGGAGGGATGGGGTGGCTGGGTGATAGACATTGGGGAGGGTATGTGCTATGGTGAGCGCTGTGAATTGTGGAAGACTGTTGAATCACAGATCTGAACCTCTGAAACAAATAATGCAATATATGTTAAGAAAAAAACAAAAGATAGCAGGAGGGGGAGAATGAAGGGGGTAAATTGGAGGGGGAGACGAACCATGAGAGAGGATGGACTCTGAAAAACAAACTGAGGGTTCTAGAGGGGAAGGGGGTGGGGGGATGGGTTAGCCTGGTGATGGGTATTAAAGAGGGCACGTTCTGCGTGGAGCACTGGGTGTTATGCACAAACAATGAATCATGGAACACTACATCCAAAACTAATGATGTAATGTATGGTGATTAACATAACAATAAAAAATTTAAAGGAAAATAAACGAAACGAATGTATATTTAAATAAATGATCTTGCCTCAAGGGTTTTTATACTTGCTCTTCTCTCTGCCAGGAATGCTCATCCATGACTTCCCACTCAGCTCCTCCAAGGCTTTGCTCAAGTATCACCCATCAATAAGGCCTTAATGAACTATCCTACTTAAATTGCATCACAAATTCTCTATCCCTCCCTCCATTTTGTTTTCCTTCATAGAACTTATACCACCTCACTCCCTCTGTACGTATTACTCATTTACATATTGCCTGTCATCTCCCATCCACACACTTTTAAGTTCCATGAGATCAAGAACATTTATTTTGTTCATTGCTGAACCCCTAGTATCCAGAGCAGCGCCTTACACTTTCAGAGACTCTTAAGATTCTCCGTTCCATTAATATTTTATTAAATTTGAAGGCTAACAGTTAACTTCAAGACATCCCTAGTACAACAGCAACAAATTTCTTTGCTGGAAGTACTTGCTCTAACATCTCCGGTATAAATAAAGACTTCCATCTTAGGCCACACAACTACCTTAAAATCTGGTAATAAGTTATGATTAAACAGGCAACTGATTTTTAAAAACTGCCTTAAAAATATCTTTAACAGTGCCTAATCACATCCCAGAGATCTTTTCTATTTAATAAATCTGAAGTAATGATCTGGAATAATAATCTCAAGTCCGAAGAGTTCAGATAATTTTGTGCCCCCACTACCTACTTAAAATACAAATAGAAAACACAGAAAAAATGTGATCACTAGATAAGCAGAAAATGTAAATATTTAGAGTATTTATTGTTCCATTTCAAAATCATTATGCTGAGTGAAAGTCAAACACCATAGAGTACATTCTGTATGATTCTATTTATTTAAATTTCAGAAAATGCACACCAATCTACATTAAGAGACTATAGCTCAGTGGTTGGCTGGGCTGGGCTGCAGAGGACACGCTACAGACAAGAGGAAACTTATGGGTGGCAATAAAAATGTTGTGTCTTAATTGTTGATTTCATGGTTATGTGCATCTGTCAAAACTCACCTAATTGTACAATTAAAACTGATTCAAAGATAAAATACTTATTGAAGTTAATAAGATGAAAATGAGCTTATTTTTGTGATTACACATGATTGGAGAGCTTCTTATTCCCCAAGAATAATCAGAAAGATGAAGGAACTTACATGAGATTTCTTCCAATGACAAGAAAAGATGTATCTAGAGTGGGTTTAACGGGATATGAAGATATAGGGGCATCTGGGTGGCTCAGTCATTTAAGACTCTTGATTTTGGCTCAGGTCATGATCTCAGGGTCATAGGACAGAGCCCCAAGTTGGGCTCCACACTCAGGAGGGAGTCTGCTTGTATCCCCCTTTCTGCCCCTCCCCCCATTCGCTCCCATGCTCTAAAATAAATCTTTTTGGGGCACCTGGGTGGCTCAGTCGTTAAGCGTCTGCCTTCGGTTGAGGTCATGATCCCAGGGTCCTGGGATCGAGCCCCACATCTGGCTCCCTACTCAGCAGGAAGCCTCCTTCTCCCTCTCCCACTCCCCCTGCTTGTGTTCCCTCTCTCGCTGTGTCTGTGTCAAATAAATAAAATCTTTAAAAAAAATAAAAAATAAATCTTTTTTAAAAAAGCGGGTAAGAAGATATAAAGATTAAGACTGTACTCGTTTCAGGGGACCTGGGTGGCTCAGTTGGTTGAGCGACTGCCTTCGGCTCAGGTCATGATCCTGGAGTCCCGGGATCGAGTTCCACATCGGGCTCCCTTTCTCCCTCTGACCCTCTTCCCTCTCATGCTGTCTCTCATTCTTTCTCTCTCAAATAAATAAACAAAATCTTTAAAAAAAAAAAAAAAGACTGTACTCTTTCAAACCATGCTCATCAAAACAAGGAGTATAAAATCCTATCAAGTAATAACAGCATGCCATTTTACAAATGAAAAAACAGACACAAGGAGTTCAACTTCTCCAAAGCCACAAAGTCAGTTTTCAGTTGAACTGAGAATCAAATCCAGGAAACTCTCATAACCCACTTTTCCACCTCAGACTGACTAAAATTTAAAGGTTGATAATATTTAAGTATTGGTACACTGCAGGGGAAAAACACATTCACATCCAGTTGACAGGAGTTTATGTTGGCACCACCTTTTCAGGAAAACATTTTGGCAATACCAAAACTTAAATAGAAACTCACTTAACTCTTTAAATCAGCTAATCATCCCTCCCAGGAGACTACAATACAGAAATCTCTCCAACTATATTTTCAAGGATGCTGCTGTATTAATCAGCAAATCTGTAAACAATGTGAACCAGTAGGGAAAGACTAGATAATTTATGGAACATCATACCTGGCCATAAAAAAGAATAAAGATCTATACAGAGGTCTTGAGTAAAAGCCAAATTCTAGAACTGAGTGTGTAACAATTTAAGAAGCAAGCACATAAGTAGTTGGGGAAGGATTCAACAAAATATTTATCTGGAGACCAGGAAAAGTGTGGTCAGTTGAAAGTGAGGATTTTCACTATTACCACTATTTCCTACACTATTAATTTCATTTTGGCAATTATAAATAACAAACTAAAATATATTTTTTAACTACTACTGACGTTGAAGACAAATTTTGAATGAAGTGCTGACTATTCTGAATTATATTTAAATAGAAAACTAGGTATTCTGGTTGATTTAGGGAAGCACATACACGGAGGAGATACACAGAAACTTAAATAAGTTTCTTAATTTCTATAAAGAATGACATTATGACACTACACTCTTTTAAAGCTATTATGCAGGTATTAAGAAAATATTTAAGTATTAAGAAGATAACCAATTAGGCTCTCTTAATTTATGAAATTCAGGGAAGACCTAACCTAGGAATCTTTTGACCTACTCTTCTGCAACGCTTGATGATGTTTATACTAAACTACTTACACTGGGCCCAGCTGTCAAGAGTAAATGCCCACATTTTACAATCTATTATTATTCCCTTGCTACACAGTCTCTAAGAAAACTGTTTTTCTAAAAGGAAAAAGGCCCAAAATGTAATAATCTTATGTAAGACGTATTAGGCATAAATGAATTCCTGAAATGGTTTTAATAGGAACATGTAAGTCCTTGGCAATTTCTTAATAAATTCCTAAAATTTGTAACACAGAGATTTTTCTTTAGCAGAAGCATATAAATACTGAAGAGGAAAACAGGTCCTTTGGGGGACAATGATCTGGGACCATGACAAAATATTTAAATAAAGAAATCAAATACTGAGTAACTCCTTCAAAGTAGTGTTATTACTTAAAAATGTTACTCATAGCACTGGGTGTTATACTCAACTGACTACTAAACACTACATCTGAAACTAAGTATATACTATACGTTGGCTAATTGAATTTAAATTTTTTAAAAAATGTTATTCCTATCATAAATTGAGGTCTTACTATATAAAAAAAGTTCTACCAAAAACTAAATGGAGCCCCTTTTTAATAAACCCAAAATGGTTAATTACAACTGAATATGTAAAAATATAACATCAATAATCCTTTGAGAATGTTCTGACAAACTGAAGTACAGCTCCCTTTATAGGTTCATAAATAAAGGTACATAAACATTACCACAGTGTGGTTTAAGCCGGGTTGTTTCAACCCTACTGGCGTTTTATGGACATAATTCTCCAAAATATGTTCCTGTAACAAGTACTCACCTATAACACTCTTTCAACAGACAATTTTACAGACTATTTTGTGCCATGTATCATGCTAGGGACCGGCTATGGCAGAAACACTGAAAACCACTTTACAGTGGTATTACAATGTACATTTATTTCCTCTCACACATTGCAAAAAGCAAGTTTGGTATAGTGAAAAGAATACTGACCTAGAAAAAAATATGGTAATTACTGCTGCAGCTACTTACAACTCCTTTTTAATTTTCAGAGTAACAGAACCATGTATATAATAATATACAACCAAACCTGATTCAGAAAATAAATTGGACTATGTAAATATTTTAAGTTTTTTTAATTAAAAATAAAAATACAGTGTTTCATTACATTTTTAAGGCTCCCGAGGCTCATAACCACCATTAGAAATAACAAAACACTTTTAACCTAAAAAGAAAAAAAGAATGCTGCAGACCTTATTTATATTAAAGCTGTTGGGGTGCCTAAATGGCACAGTCGGTTAAGCATTCGACTCAGTTTCGGCTCAGGTTGTGATCGGGGTGGTGATGAGGGTCGCGAGATTGAGCCCCACGTTTGGCTCTGCGTTCAGCGCAGTCTGTTTCAGACTCTCTCTCCTACTCCCTGCCCCTCCCCCCAAAATAAATAAATCTTAAAAAAATAATATAAAACTGTTAGTGCTGGAATTATAAAATCCTCCACCAAGTCACAGATTCTTTAAGAATTAAAAAAAAAGGGGGTGCCTCAGTTGTTGGGCGTCTGCCTTCGGCTCAGGTCATGATCCCGGGGTCCTGGGATCGAGCCCCACATCGGGCTCCCTGCTCAGCGGGAAGCCTGCTTCTCCCTCTCCCACTCCCCCTGCTTGTGTTCCCTCTCTCACTGTCTCCCTCTGTGTCAAATAAAATAAAATCTTAAAAAGAAAAAAAAATTTTTAAAAAGTACAAAATTTTCTAATAAATTTTAGCCTTTTAAGAAATAGTCTCTACATCTTCTAGAAGAGTATTTTTCGTTTTCAAAATGTACCATTACCTCTCCCAAAAAACCCAAAACATTCGGGGTGCCTGGCTCAGTCAGTGGAGCATGCAACCCTTGATCTCAGGATTGTGAGTTCAAGGCCCGTGCTGGGTGTAGAGATTACTTAAAAATAAAGTCTTAAAACTCCAAAACATTCAAATGATATACAGGATTTAACTGCCTTTCTAAGAAAGACTATATGTTTATTAGCATCTCCTTGTAGGTCTGCAACCCTAGGTCTTCTTTTACAGATAAATATCAGTTTTTCATACTGAGAAGCTACCTAAACTAAGAATTTGTGTTTGCCTTTTAAGAACTCTGCAGAGGTATTAAAGACTTAAAAAAAAAAAAATTAAGCACATAGAAAGCCCCCACCAACTATTTTACAGACTTCAATCATATTTTCCCATTTTAAATTTTATCTGAGTATCTAATATTTCTGTTAATCATATATTATTAAAACAAGAATTCAAATACCAAACGATAAAAGATGTTTTAAATAACTGTGGCAAATTCTAATCCTTTTAAGAGTACTTGTATATTTAAAACATTTTATTAAGGTGTGAAAGGGAAAAAAGTTTTACAGTCAAAGATTTACTGACATGATTATCAATGCTTTCAATCAGAGTAAAACAAATCTTAAAATATGCATTGAGAGTTAATTACTCTTCATCTTAATTTCCTTTCATCTGAAATCCAGAAGTCATGTGTGTCCACTTTAGGGAAGATTTATATAGGAAAAAGTTTATTAGAAAAATAAACAATTTTAAATTTTACAATATTTTCCACTTCCAAAATTCTTTTATATAGAGGAGATGTGCCTTATGATTTAAACATAATCTGATTTACAAAATCTCATTTAGTCCTAAGGATACAAAAACACAAATGGTGAAATGTTGGTAACTATTAAGAAATTCAATGTAAAATTTTTTTAAAAACACCATTTGTTGCAGGTACCTAATATAGCAATATTTACTGAAAAGTATAAATGACTTTCACTGAAATTTACTGTACTGGCTTATTACCAAATTAGTACTATAAGATTAAAATGTAGATTAATTTGTGTGGCCTAGGTTTATTTTTCAAAAATTTTATCGACTATACCGGGAACTGGCAAATTTTTCCTTAAAAGGTCAGAGATTAAGTATTTTGGGTTTGTAGGCCTTACATTCTATTCTCACTACTCAACTCTGCCACTACAGGGAGAAAGCAGTCACAGACAACACGGACATGAATGGATATGCCTGTGGGCTGCAATTTGCCTGCTGCTGAACTATACAATGGATTCTGAATAAGAGACTGATAATTTCAGGTGCCATATTTCAAATATGTCATATATGGGGGTTAGGAGGAAGAATATAAATGGTAAACATCACTAAATGAACTATTTTTGGTTAAAATTTTCACACTTATTTCCCAATCTTAATTGCATGTGTGTATACATGTATATATACAAGTTATAAAACTATTTCATTTTAATTCCATATTCTTTTTGGTGTGTTAATATATAGTATCAGACCAAAGTCAGATAAGCAGCAAAGTACCATGACTGATTGAGTACTCAGAGGCTAGCTAATCAATAACCATGAAATTTGACTCTAACATCTAAATATTTCCAAACAATGAAAAAACTATTTGCTGTGCCCTTAAAGAAAATGAGATGTGTATTTCAGATGTCGTTTTAAAATTTAATTGAATTGTTACAATTTTGAAGCTAAATGTGATTTGCTTTGTTTTATTAGAAAAAATACTCAGGCAAGGTCTACAATCATCGGTCAATTAAGAATGACTTACAAGAACATGAGGCAATAAAATAAAAAATACAGGTACAAACTATATATCTGAAACACTTCTATTTGGCAATTTTATAACAAATCAAAATTTTAAAAGAACAAAGGAGATTGCAGATTACTTTGTAGATACAGAATAAAGCAATTGATGAAGTGCTTAAGCAAAAGAAAACAAAAAAAAAGTAAAACACACTGCTTTTCTTTTCTTTTCAAAAATAAAATCACATTTGCTACAGATCAAATGGATAATACCCTTATTAAACAACCATTCCAGAATGTCTTCTAGTAGCAGTGCTTTTATTTGCACTTCATTTAATTTTATATGACTCATTTCATGTATATAGCTCTTTAACCCCACTGTTAACGAATAAAGTCTCCCATAATTATTCTTTTTAAAATTTTTTAAAGTAAATGAGAAATGATTTATGTGTCATGGAACCTTTCCCATTTTGGAACCAAAGGCTTAATTCTATATTTTTGTCTATTCTTTTCTTTAAAAAATTTAGTGTAAAAATTGCTGGTTTTTCTATCACTGTAGTAAAGTGAAAACTCCTCAATTAGGAGTATTTTCTGCAGTTTGACTGCATATAACCACATATACTTTACAATATGTCCTTCCAACAGTAAGGAAATAATTGATTTCACGGTCACTGTCAGAAATGAGTGCCATAATTCTATTATGGGTATAGGTCCTCCCTCAAAGACTTTCTGGAAGGATGTTCAATGTGTTTTGTTCTTATAGATATTAACAGTAGTACATAGTCCCTTAAGTCTGCAAAGACATTTATTGTTAAAGAAGGTGCTTTATTAACAATTCCTCTGGCAGCACTAGTGAATTACAATATCCTTCAATATTATTTCTACCCATAATATATACATTTAACTTTCATGCCTCTAGAAAAACATCTACAGTACATTTCATAATATAAAAATATATTACAAATCTGCTGAATTATTTACAAGCAATGTTCTATTATCTCTATGCAACATTTGTTTGATACAATACTAACAAGTTACACATATTTCCATTTCTGTAAGTTAAAAAAAAATCCATATGGCTTCTTGCTTACCAAGCAAGAAAGTGATTTTATTTTCCTTTTCAAAACCAACTTTGGTGCATAAAGGATTCAGTTTGAAAAAACTTAAAAAAAAAAAATACAATTTTTCTTACGTTAAGAAAAAACAACTCATAAACCAAATGCTTTCCTCAGAAAAAAAAAAAATTAGAGGCTTATATAGGTTAAAATGAAAATATGAGGATTATTCAAATAATTTGAAATAGAGGTTTTTCAAAAACCGTTAACAGATTAGTTATATAGGTAAATATTAACATACTGTACTCCATGAGAAAACCCTAGTCCTGAAAAGGGAGCCACCAGACATACTGCAACACTCTTTAACAGAAATTTTCAGCCCTAATTCGATAGACGAATTTTTAGTTGATTGCAAATGTCGTTCACTGTTTGCTTAAATACAAATTGAACACTTTTCTTATCAGAGTTCTGCAAAAGAACACAAATGGCAACCAATCACATCTATTTATCATAATTGAAAGGTAAATTATCTCCTGATAATTTTCATTGTCTAAATATTTCCTAATATGACTTCAAATCAATAGACACTGTCAAGACAAATATCCTTACAGTGCTTTTGGTATTTTTAAGGGCACATGTTGTAATTGTTTTCTTTCCAATATAAACTACTATAATCGCTAAAGGGGGGAAAAAAAAGCAGCTTAAAGCAGCAAGCATGCAAAGCCTTTAAGAAGCTGTTCCACTAAGTTGCCAGAAGAGTGTTTGCTCAGTCTCCCACAGTACCATTCCATGAAAATGTGGATATACAGTAATATATTAATATATTCCACAGAAGAGCCTACTTCATTCACAGAATGTTTACACTAAGCATAAATATTATTCTAAATACTGGATTTAAGAAAAAAAAAAGGAAAGGGGTTGACTCTAATGTGCAACTTTTACTAAACCCATTGTCAGTGACTAAGACTGCAGGTGTCCCCGCTTGTTTGCTTTTTATGTATTTATTTATTTTTTACCTCTTCAACCTCTTCTGCGGCATTGTTCTAAAAAAAGAGAAAAGGAATATTTTTTTATTCAACTGAATCGAAACACATTAAGTATTACAAAAGAGACATTAAAAACATTAAATAAGATATAGGCAATGTGATAATCACTGATCATTAAAATTTACTTCCAAAGCATTCACACTTTAATGGATGCAAACTCAGTTACATAATACAGCTTTTTAATAAATCCTTTTTATGTAACCTGATTCTGAAAGAGATTCTCATGCTTAACACATGCACTTTAACTAGGACTTTAAAACTGATGCTTAAATCTTAAATAAATTATGTTCTTTTTAGTTTCATTTTGAAGTTAATATGTTTTTGGAAGGTTTGTCATGCTTTCATTTTGGGATGTGTATAAGCCACAAAGTAATTCTCCTAAAACAAGTTAGAACAACTGCTTTTTTACCTAATTTCACAGGTTTTCAAAATCAAAACACAGCCCTTGCTCACATGTTACACCACAGCAAATGTAGCCAGTTCTATTAATCTGTACCACTTGAGGAAAGACTCAATTCTAATTTCCGGAACAGTAGAAGCATGAAAGTTTGAACTTAAAATTAAATGTTAAGACCCGGGCAGGGATTGGAGGAGGAGGGTGAAATACAGTTAAAGAACATTAACTCCACAGATGCATTTAATATGTCTTAAGAACATGTTCATTACCCAAAAATGAAATCCATAAGAACTGTAGATGTACACTTTTGAGAACATGCAATGGAATTCCTACGCCCTTTTGGACAGTAGTTCTGCACCTGAATTTTTTTTTTTTTTTAAGTCACTAAGAATATTCACTAAAATATCTAATTTGCTTCCTATATACACAAGAATTACAAAAATAAGCTGGTCTGTGAAAAAGGAAGACCCTTAGAGAGGGGGAAGTAGAATGCAGGGCAGAAACACAGAAGTTAGTCTGAATCTTATAATTAAGATTCATGCCCCTTTGTCAACCCCTGCCTAAGGGATGTTTACAACCAGTTCTAATAGCAGGGTGGCTTTCCCAAAATATCACTCTTTTAGAATGCTAATTTTAATTACTACCTTCAAAGAGTAATCAGAAATAAACCCTAAATTAAGTACCAGTAAATAAAGAATATTCAATTATTTTTCTTATAAAGAGAAAGGTAAATCATGACTTTCCTGTATTTTTGGTAGTGGATTTTCTTCAATCTTCTCCTTTAAGGTAATTTCACTGTTTACTATGTTAGTTAACCTCTTGTTAACATCGTTCATCCCACAAAACAACAAGTTTTTATGGTACTTATTATTAGCACCTTCATCAGAAGATGTTTAAAATAAATTTGGGAGGGGAGTAGGGAAAACTCAAGAGTCTCAATGTTTCCACATGGCAAGGCCCATTATGTTAAAATTTCATTCTCAGAAGATATCTCCAATTATAAGAAATCCTATTATACTGAATAACATTCCAAAAAATTGAGTCATAGAATGAACAGAACCTTCAAAGTGTTTAACTGCTTCAGAATTTGGCATAGGTCACAGTCTCTTTATGATAGCTAAAATTCATATCTGGGATTATCAATTACTATATGCTATCTTATTCAACCTATCCCTATGCAAAATATGTATCAAATGAAAATTGACTTTAAAAACACAGGAAGCTTGCTCATGAAGAGTGCTTTTTAAGCATTTTCACCACTTTCTGAATTACCCTAGTATATGTCATTCGGATGGAGGCAGCAAGGAGAGTTCAGTCACATACTATCTGTGTAACCTTGGGCAAGCTACTTAAACTCTTGCCTCAGTTTTCCAATCTGTAAAACAGAGATAGTAACACCTACTTCACAGGCTGCTGTGAGGATGAAGTATATGTAAAGCACCTAGCAAAGTGACTCAGCACATAGTCAGAAATGTTGGTCTCTTCTCCTTCCCCCCCTATACCTTCATAAGCACAGCACACTAAAACAAAGGTCAGATCAGAAAGTTATTAGCAATGTGAACACTGAGCTACCTCTTAAAAACAAACACAACAATATTTAAACTGCTCTACTAAAAAGTTTGGGTGGAGTATAAGTTTAAAGATTCAACTATTTATGGTATTTTAGGGCAATTGGGATATATTCCCAGACCCACAGAAGTCTGGTATTATAGAAAGAATTACATACTTAAAAAAAAAGGCACTTATTTTCAAAATACTATATATATTACAATCTAAGCTACATAAGATAAATCGGGAAGTGGCATATAAACTTTACCAAAATATTATCTTTCTGGATCCTACAAATTTATAAACACTTGTGATGGAATTTCCATATACAAAGCTCCAGAAAGCAAACTATGCTTAGTACTGAAATTCAGTACTTAAAAATAAGTCCTAACCTTATATACAAAATTTAGGGAGATTTAAGATTACAATTCAAAAAGTAAAACATCAAATCAAGAATTAAATTACCTGTATATGTTTGGATCCAAAAGCAAGGCAGTATCTTTGGGTAGCTTTGATAAATGAACTACTTTAGTTTTTAATTGATGTCGTTCACTTTCATTCACCCACACGTCAGGCAGACTATGAATTTAAAAAAAAGGTCATAAATGAAATAACATTAACCTTAAGCTTACTCTTCATATAACTTCATATTACCCAGACTTTTCTGCTGGGTTAACAAGCTTTTCAGGAGCCAATAACAGCAATGGGATGCAGAGCCTCAGCTAAAAAATGGCAGTGAAATTTCAGGCATGAATTTGGGAATGAGTCAGGAATTTTTGGTGGCAAAGCCATATCAAACTTAGAAACACACATTATAAAACACTGTCTTTTAATTCACTGAGTAAAATTCATATTTGAGCTTGATGACATTTTGACAATGAGCTTTTTATTTTTATTTTTTTATTGAATTACAGTTGACTTACAATGTTATACTAGTTTCAGGTGTACTACATAATAATTCAACAATTCTAGACATTACTCTGTCACTGTATCACATTATTATAGTACCACTGACTATATTCCTTATGCTGCCACCAAGTTTTTTAATGAAGAAATAAGTAAACACTTCACTAGATTAAACCCCATGTAAAAAAATGCACATGTGATCATATCTTGAATTCAAAGAAAGCTAATCCTACCAGGAAATTCAAATAAAAGCATTCTGATATTTGGACTGATCAATTTCCAAAATATTAAGAATACACATATATTTCAATATATCTTAAAGGAACTATGTTTATAACCTTAATATAAAAAGAGCTCTTACAAATCAGTATGAAACAGGTGAATACTCATTGGGGAAAAAGGGACAGGGGAGACAAAGGACACAACCCAAAAATTCACCAAAGATTAAAAAGTTTAAAAATTATATGTAATCATAGAAATACAAAATTTGTGATAATAATGTATTAATAGTAAGCCAGAGAAATAAGTTCTCTAATGTAGTAGGTGGGATTATAATTGACACAAACTTTCAGGAAGGCAATGTGTATCGAAAACCATTAACATTTTGCAGTTTGAGTATTGATTTTAATAGCTCTTAACAGTAGAGAAAAATGGGTAACTTTGTTTCAGCCAAAAAGCAGCTCATTAAATAAATTTTACAAAGCCATTTCAAAATATTTTACCGTAGCATTTCCACAAAACCTGGGTGGGGACGGGGGAAAGTGGTGGAAAATAGGTTCTACATTAATAGCAGTTTGACAGTCACAGATTAAAAAAAAAAAAGCTAGATTTCTTTACCAATACGCTAGCATGTATTGTAAACTCCCAAATCTACTTAAGAACTTTTTTTTTGTTTAAATATATCCTATCTCATGGGTAAATACGTTTTGTTTTGTTTTTTTAAAGATTTTATTTATTTGACAGAGAGAAACAGCAAGAGAGGGAACACAAGCAGGGGGAGTGGGAGAGGGAGAAGCGGGCCTCCCGTGGAGCAGGGAGCCTGATGCGGGGCTCGATCCCAGGACCCTGGGATCATGACCTGAGCCAAAGGCAGTCGCTTAACCGCCTGAGCCACCCAGGCACCCCTATTTAAGAACTCTTAATTCATGGGCCACCAGTGACTCAGCCCGTTAAGCATCTGACTCTTGATTTCGGCTCAGGTCATGATCTCAGGGTTTTGAGACAAAGCCCCACGCTGGACTCCACACCCAACGTGGAGCCTGCTTAAGATTCTCTCTCTCCGGGGCGCCTGGGTGGCTCAGTTGGTTAAGCGACTGCCTTCGGCTCAGGTCATGATCCTGGAGTCCCTGGATGGAGTCCCGCATCGGGCTCTCTGCTCAGCAGGGAGTCTGCTTCTCCCTCTGACCCTTCCCCCCCTCATGTGCTTTCTCTCTCTCTCAAATAAATAAAATCTTTAAAAAAAAAAAAAAAAAAAGATTCTCTCTCTCCCTCGGCCCCTCTTTCCACCCCCTCTCTCTCCCTTCTCTTAAAAAAAAAAAAAAAGAATAAGAACACTTAATTCACATCACATTCATTAACATCTCCTTAGAATGAGAAATGACAGAAAGGTATTTAATAACAAAGGCAAATGTTAACCACATACTATTGATTTCTGAAAAACCAAGCATACACAAGATTCCACCCACTTAACTTTATTCTATTCTTGGTATTTACTTTATCCAAAATTTCTATGATAAACTTTCATTACCTTTTCTAACAAGAAAAAAAAAATTTTAATGAAAAGATAAAAGGAAAATTGAACATGAAATGTCTGATTAAGGGATGCCTTGGGTTGCTCAGTTGGTTAAGCATCTGTCTTCAGCTCAGGTCATGATCCCAGGATCCTGGGATGGAGCCCCACCATCAGGCTCTCTGCTCAGTGGGGAGCCTGCTTCTCCCTTGCCCTTTGCCCCTCCCCTTGCTTGTGCTCTCTCTCTCTCTCTGTTAAATAAATAAAATCTTTGGGGAAAAAAAAAAAGAAAGAAATGTCTAATTAAGGAGCATCTGGGCCAGAAAAACATAACCTGCTAGAAAACTAGCCAATTGATTTTTCTTTAAAATATCATTGTGTGGGGGCGCCTGGGTGGCTCAGTTGGTTAAGCGACTGCCTTCGGCTCAGGTCATGATCCTGGAGTCCCGGGATCGAGTCCCACATCGGGCTCCCTGCTCAGCAGGGAGTCTGCTTCTCCCTCTGACCCTCCCCCCTCTCATGTGCTCTCTCTCTCTCATTCTCGCTCTCTCAAATAAATAAATAAAATCTTTAAAAAAAAAATAAATAAAAAATAAATAAATAAAATATCATTGTGTGTTAGAAAACGTTTAGAATTTTTTAAATACACAGTTCAAACAAAGGCACAACTAAGGATGCTTGCATACCACCTAAGGGTCATTGAAAAATCCTAAAAATAATCACATCCTAAAAATGATGCTATTACAACTTTTATTAAGAACAGTAAAAAAGTCTAGTTGTAAAGCTTATACCTTGACCCAGGTACTTACACAGATTATCTTTTTAATAATGACAAGGCAAAATGTTTTGCAGTTTAATTTCTGTAATTCTTTTATGATATTCGAATCTAATAACTTAAGTAATTTTTTAGCATAAAATTTCAATAAAAATAAGTCTATTCATTATACATAGTATTCCAAATACTTACATGTCTTCAGGCATCCAATGAAGCAAAAGTTTTATCTTTCCAGAATCCTCTTTTCTCTTAGCTATTACCTAAGTAATGATATAAAAGAGATCATAAAAATGATTTGTAGAACATTATTTTAATATATTAATAAAAAGCACTTTTGATCCTAATCAAGATTTTTTAAGTGTTCATATCCTAGACCATTTATTACTACAATATTTTGTTCTGAGCTGCTTTGAGAAGTTTCACCTTTAATAATGTATTTTCACAAAAGAAAAAGAGAAAAAAGGAGTTGAAGTTTTGCATTGCCAAATACTAACACCATGTTAACTTTATTAAGGGACTGAAAATGCTATTTATTTTACTATCAATTAAAGTCTGAAGATTAGCTAGATTGCCAACCAAAAATCCGTATTGGCTGGAATATTCTTTTTTTTTTTCCTAAAGATTTTATTTGTTTATTTGACAGAGAGAGACACAGCAGAGAGGGAACACAAGCAGGGGGAGTGGGAGAGGGAGAAGCAGACTTCCCGTGGAGCAGAGAGCCCGATGAGGGGCTCGATCCCAGGACCCTGGGATCATGACCTGAGCCGAAGGCAGAGGCTTAACAACTGAGCCACCCAGGCGCCCCTGGCTGGAATATTCATAAAAGAGTAAAGAAAAAATAACGACAGCTGAGATAGGAAAAGTCTCTAATTTATGACTAAGATATTTATTGTTTGCTTGGATGTATCTGTTTGCTTTGGTCAGTGTTATTTTAAATGAAACATTAGCCTATCAGTGTTTAGGTTCAGTTATAAGGAATCTACAGATCAAAGTTAAATGGTGGATCAACCTGAATAAAAAGACCAAATAATATAAAACGTAAAAAAGGCAACATACTTAACATTCATTACCAGATTCTGAAAATTTAAGGATAACTGACCAAATTTGTTATTTTATAACTCTTACAACCTCCATATTAACAAAATTAGCACTTTAGTGTTCTCATAATCTAAATCTCAGTATTTTTACCAAGTTTAAGCAGGAGCCACCTCAAACTATATTAGAACTAAGTAAAAACAGCACTTTATAAAAAAACACCTCTATCCCCATTATTTAAAAACGAACTCTAACTCTAGATTTGGCAATGAGATTAATTTAAGAGCCCCAAGACAGATCTGAAGATGCTGAAACAAAATACCTCTACATAAAAATAAGATATGAAAACAATGCAAACCTATCAAGCACAGCAAGCCAACTGACTGGTAACTAGGATTCTGCTGACCTCTTCTGGAGAAGGCTCAAAAGAAAACGTTTCAATTAAAAGAAGACAAAATAGACCAACTGCACAGTATGTACCTCACAACCTATTTTTCTGTAAACTGTTTCATTATCAGTATGGTTATTTCCCGTAATTGCTTATTTGGTTGCTAGGAAACCTAAATTTGCAGTTAGTATTGAATAGTCTGCCTACTAAACGAAGTGATTCTATTTAACACATACCACCTCCATCAAAACCTTCCTAGTCATGGAATTTGGGAGGTCCACCTAACCCCTTTCTTTTCTATTGTGTCCAATGAAGTACCTTTTCCCATACTGTTACCTCTTCCTTCCACTTTCCTCAGGAAAAAGCACTCCTCAGATTAAACTCTACCTTTGTGGCTCTTCCTCAGTTCAAGGTATTCATGCATCCCTGATGTGACTTCAGGGTGCAAATCACTCTTATTCGTTAGTTTTTTATTGTATGGCAAACATTAAGTATCATGTTCTTAAAACCTCTCAGATATTCTGTACAGCTAAAAAACTGATTTTCATGTTCACAGACAATGTTGACGCAGTGAATTAAAAAAAAATTTTTTCCAGACTCCTAATATCACCATTGTTTTTAGTTCCTTCATTCTTTTGATCATCTCTATTCCTCCCATGGTGAACCTAAAGATTTCATCACAAGAAGTTGCTGTAATGAAAGCATGTGAACACTGGTGCTTCATTTTCAAAACACAAGCTTATTCACTGTCACCACCATTATTCCTTAATATTCATGATACTTGCTCATTACTAAACCATTATTTCATCAGATCTATTGCCTTTTAAAATCAGTGATAAGCCCCAAACCTCATCCCTTACACTTCCTTCTCTATTTATACTTAGTTCCTAGGTGATCATATCCAGTCTGATTCCTTTAAATACCACTAATATGCCGAAAATGTCCATATTTGTATCTGTAGCCACACCTCTCCTCTGGGCTCAAACTCTTACATCCATCTGGCTAAGTGAAAGAGGCAATAGATTCTCTATTGAACGTGTCAAAAATTAAGCTCTTGACACTCCCCTCTCCCTCAATCTGCTCTCTCCAAATTCTCTGTTAGATGGCAACTCCATTCTTTTGTCCAGTTGCCCAGGCCAAAAACAGTGGAGTAATCCTTTACTTTCATTATCAAACCCAACATCTGATCCATGCATAATTCTGGTCAGTACTTTTTTTTTTACTTTTTTTTTTTTTTTTAATTAGAGAGAGAGTATGAGCAGGGGGAGCAGTAGGCAGAGGGAGAGGGAGGAGGAGCCCGATGCGGGGCTCAATTCCAGGACCCTGAGATCATGACCCAAGCCGAAGGCAGATGCTTAACAGTCTGAGCCATCCAGGCGCCCCATGGTGAGTAGTACTTTCTAAAGATATTCAGAATCTAACAATTCCTAGCATCTCCACTGTAACCATTCTGGCCTTTTCTCACCTCAGATACTAAAAAGACTGATCCTCTTTTCCCCATCCTAACCTACATTCTGTTTTTAACACAGAAACCCAAGTGAGCACATTAACATCCACATGAGAGGAAAGAGATCAGTGAAGTTTTACACTAGAAAACTTTTGAGTGATGGAAATGTTCTATATCTTAACTGTGGCAGTGGTGGTGGTTTCATAGATCAACTGTCAAAACTCATAAAACTGTATACTTTAAATGGGTGCAGTTTATATTTATTATACCTCAACAAAAAAAAAAAATCACATCAGATCATGGCTACTCAAACTTCTTCAATGGCTTCCCATCACACAAAGAATAAAAACCAAAGTCTTAGTCCAACAAGATTCTCCCCCTATTACCTCTCTGACTTAACTCCTACTCTCTGCCTTCTCGCATACTTGGCATATTTTCAAACATACTTAGCATATTCCTATTATTCAATTTTTATATTTGCTTTTCCCTCTAGCTATGACGTTCATCCCCCTAATAACTGAATGGCTCATACCCCCACTTCCTGTAAGTTTTTGCAATTTACTATTTCATCTTGTTTAACATGTCTCTTCCACTAGACAGTTGTTTTAATGGTTTTTCTCACTGTTGTATCATTAGTATACAGTAGGTGCTCAATATTTAAGCAAATGAACAAATGGGTACTAATGCCATACTTTGGGTCTGGTGACCACATCTTACTTACTGACCTTTGAAAAAAAGAACAATTACAGACCTACCAAATCATAAACCTATGTTATCAAACTTCAAAAGAGGATTTCAGGGGTGCCTGGGTGTTCAGTTGGTTAAGCATCTGCCTTCAGCTCAGTCATAATCCCAGGGTTCTGGGATGGAGCCCTGTGTCGGGCTCCCTGCTCAGCGAGGAATGTGTTTCTCCCTCTCCCTTTGCCCCTCCGCCCACTTGTGCTCTCTCTCTCCCTCTCTCAAATAAATAAATAAAATCTTTTAAAAAACAGTAACAACAACAACAAGGGAGGACTTTAACCATTACTGCTGAACAAGCACCTGATCTTGCTGAATCCCAACAGAATTCCCAATACAGCCATTTTAACTTTGTCTTCTCAAACTCTAATTTTCCTTTCAACCCTTTCATTCTTATTTAGATAACTGTATTTCCAATTTTTTTTTTAAAGATTTTTTATTTATTTGAGAGAGAGAGAGAATGAGAGAGAGCACGAGAGGGAAGAGGGTCAGAAGGAGAAGCAGACTCCCCGCCGAGCAGGGAGCCCGATGTGGGACTCGATCCCGGGACTCCAGGATCATGACCTGAGCCGAAGGCAGTCGCTTAAACAACTGAGCCACCCAGGCGCCCTCCAATGTTTTTTTTAATCCAATGTTCTTTAAAAGAGAATAAATATGGTGCACCTTTCCTCAAACCCAAACTCACATCACATGCTCCAATCTCAGAAAAGGTACCCTTGCTTTCAGTCTAATCTTTACATTTCTTGCCCTTCATTCTGGCAATCAATCAAAATTGGGAATATTTCACTGGAAGTAGACATAAAAGAAAAAGTGAAAATGCAATGCAATAGAGTTATAGGAGATGTTATAGGAGATGGAAAAAATATTCAAACCAGTAGAGAAACTGGTATCAATACTGATTTTTTTAGGCAGCTCTTTCTGCCCACGGGTCCTGTCTCCGTGCTATACTAAAACCACATTTTTGCACCAATAATAGTAATAAGAGATCTTTTGTATTTAATTCTTGTGCATTCTAATATAAAAAAATAAAACCTAAATTTAGTATATTTTATATTTCAACAGTCAAAATTAAACAATCTCTTTCTCCAGGGATTCAAATCACCAAGGTCTGGTCTAAAATTTATCTCTAATAACTTACCTACACCAAAATACACCAATTTAAGGATGACTGGATAATAAAATGGCAAGGGGCATGGGAATAAAGAACAACTCTCTGTTATCTCCTAGCTAACCAAAAATAAAAGTATTTATTGCTTTTTCAAAATTGACACTTGAAATTTGAATTTGATACTGAACATAGTCTTTCAAACAAATATACAGACTGCCTACTATGTGTCAAGGCACAATTACAGAAATTTGGGATACATCAGTAGAATAAACAAATAACTCCCTCCTTCACAAATCTTTAATCTGATGGCCGTTATCTTATTTAATTCCAACTTTAGATGTATTCTGGGGGGCGAGGGGGGAGCATGTAAGCACTTATGGCTATGAGTTAAAAAGAGTCTAATATTCTAATTTTACAAATGAGGAAACCAGAAAAGACACCTAGTTATGGTTAGAGCCTGATCTTCAAATGCCCACAAGCCCAAATGTCACCCCAATATTCCTAAATAGCTCAAATTAAAGGCTAAAATATTCAATTTAATCAACAAAATGTTGAATTGTGGAAAATACAGTTGACTCTTGAACAATGCAGAGGTTAGGACTGCCAACCACCCATACTATCAAAAATCCACATTTCACTTTTGACTCCCCCAAAACTTTACAACAGTCTATTGATCAGAAGCCTTACTCATAAACAGTCGATTAATATATTTTACACATTATATGTATTATATACCATATCTTACAATAAACTAGAAGAAAATATTAAGAAAATCATGAAGAAAAATACATTTACAGTACTTTACTATATTTATTGAAAAAAATCTGTATTAAGTGGACCTGTGCAGTTGAAACCCATGTTAAGAGTTAACTGTATTTGCTTTCTAACCAACAATACATGTAATTTTTAAGATACTGATAAAGCAGAACTTTTTGTGATTTTGTTAAATTATATTTTCTTAGATTTTGAGTTTAGAAATATGATTGTGAAAATCAAAATACATGTTCTTGCAAACCTACATTGATAATTAAAAAAAAACAATAACAAATACTTACAGTACTATGAAAAACAACACTGTGTCCCTTCCCTAAACTTTCTATATGAGCTGAGAGGTTAAAGCATATGGCTCGATGTCTTATCGCATCCAGTGTTTGTGCATCGAAGAAATCATGTGGTCGTGCTAAAAGTCAATACAAAAAGGTAAAGAATATTTAGAAAAATGTAACAATCTGCCAAGATTTTCCACAAAAATATGTAATAAGGATTGAAACAATTAACATATGTATCTGGTATTTAAAAAATTTTATTTTGCTTTCAGAACATGCGGTCTAGCTGACAAGAAGGATACACAAAAGTAGACTTCCAACTAATGAGTGAATGTGGGTTTAACTATGCCCACTGGTGTGTGAGGTTCTAACCTTAAGCCTCATGATTCCACACTGCAGCTACTATCTTTTCCATATAATTTCATATTTTATTTCAGTACCTCCCCTGAGCACCAGTCCTGTATTTTCAACAATCTATCAGTATGCTGAGATATAATTCACCACAGCCAAATATATAAAATACATGTTATGAATAGTCTATATTAACATGTGATCAAAAATTTTCCAAATTTGGGGCACCTGGCTGGCTCAGCTGGAGGAGCATAGGACTCTTGATTTCAGGACTGTGAGTTTGAGCCCCACGCTGGGTGTAGAGATTACTTAAATAAATTTTAAAAAATCTTTTTTTTCCAAATCTGAAAAACCTGTAATATTATTCTGGAGTTTTTGGCACATATTTTCTTGAATATAAATAACTCTTCTGGGGCTCCTGAGTGGTAGAGATGGTTGAGCATCTGACTCAGTTTTTGGCTCAGGTCCTGATCAGTGTCCTGAGATCGAGCCCTGTATCAGCTCCACGCTTAGTGGGCATTCTGCTTGGGATTTGCTCTCCCTCTCTCAAATAAATAAATATTCAAAGAAAAAAAATAACTCTAACAACAATCTAAGAAAATTATAAATACAGTTTTCAGTGCCAATGAGTCTGCCAAAATTCTAACTCCCAACTCCACCAATTATTAGCTGTGTGACTTTCGGCAACTGCTTAATCTATTTAACCTGTTTCCTTATTTGTGAAATGGAGATACAACAGCTATAGACTATGATTAAGTAAAACAAATGCATATGAAAAATGTCTTAAATCACAAAGCAGTTTATATTAATAAGCTTATACTAATTTTTAAAATAAGTTCACAAACCTGGAGTAAGCAATCTCTTAGTGTAATCACAACAAAACTATACACTGAAGATTTAATTTGGTAAGAACATTTTTTAAATTTCTATTTTCATCCCACTAGTATTATTATAAATTATGCTCTTTTTATTCCTAATAAGAATGTTGCTCAAAATAAGGAAAGTGAATTTCATATTTTACAATTGTGGAGCTTACTAATACATGAAAATTTTCAAGATCATCTGTAATTAAGAATTAAATTTTATTGAGAATAAATGAAATGGCCTGATTTCCTGGTACAGTATATTCTGAATTACATGTATGCTGATTTACCACACTATTCTGATTTACTACGTGAGGTGGATTTGCCTCTACTAATCATGGAGTTCTCAGAACATCTACACAAATCCACCAGAGCTTTTGTGGGAAATGTTTTCACCAGTTGGCATACTCAATAATGAATAGCTATTTTTTCACTGGACTTTTCTTCAAAAGGAAATAAGCAAAACATCAAGTAATAAACTAGCAGAACCGACAAGACTAGGAATGCAACAGTAAATCAGAAAAAAATATTTGATGTTTATGGGACCCCCCCCAAAAAAAAATCAAAAGGAAAAACAAATCCCCTTCCTATCAGATTTGTGCCTACTGGGAGGAAAAAAAAGTGTACTCTACTCTGTCCATGCTCTCCAAATACACTTTTTCCTGAGCAGGATAAGCACTTAAGTGGAAATAGAGAAACTAAAAGCAGGTCTGTGTCATGACCCATTAGGGTAAGGGAAGAAAATACTATCACTACTTTTGTTTTGCATCTTGATGTTTTTCAATATACCCTTCTTGGTAACTGCTTTATAATGTGTATCAGTAGCATTATCTGTGTGCACTATATAAGCACAGATGTTGAGAGTGGGTGCTCAAGCATTTTTTTTAACTGATGAGCTATACAATCAAAAAACCTTTGGAGACCACAAAAATAAAGACTGTGGCTCAAAACTATACATGTTACCTGATTTCTTTTTGCCTTTTTGGTATGGTATTATGGGTATCTCAGCAAGAATGGTATTATGGCCATGTAAAAGAGTATCTTTATTCTTAGGAGATGCATTCTTGTATGTCGGAATCAGGACAAAAAAGTATGTATGTAGGGAGATAAAGCAAATATGGCATATTCTCGAAATGAAAGATATACAATTATTTATTGTACTATTCTTTCCACTTTAAAGTACGTCAAAATAGAAAAACTTTAAGATAAATTTTAGAAATTGTAGCAAACAGTAACAGCTACAGTTCTATTTGTTAATGTACTCCTCACCCAGTTAAGTGAAAATGACCTCTCTGAATTACGTGAAAAAGGTACTATCAAAGTGATTTTAGTACTCTACTATAGACTTGTATATTTTTAAGGAAGGAATGGACTGCAATGGCAGCAGCTCTGCCATTCAAATCACAGCACTTAATAGTGGCTAATCACAGTGAAAGGTCTTGGATCTTTTGAAGTTCATATATTCAGGATTATCCTCATTCTACCCCATTAAACAGGAAACAAGATTTTTTTTTTACCCACTACAAGACCTCCCTCCCCACCACTCTCCCTACGTAGCCCGTTTTATTAGTTAATATTGGAAAAAACATTCTCAAAAGAGGCCATAGACTTAAGCAGCCACGGGTCCCTCCATTTCTAGTGAGGACTGGATACTTAACTGAACCGTTCTCTTTAGGAGAACTAGCACACTGTACAGGCATTACCAAGCAAATAATGTGAAAAAGTCAGTAAGTTTAGATGATTACTATGTATACACTCAGAAGAAAAGAATGAGGTTATTAAGTGGAATAGGTGGGAAAGTTATTCTCAGTTTTGAATACCATAATATATATTTAGCAATTTTCTGTGATTGCAAGCTACCCAAATCAATAGTCAAATAAAATAAACAGATGTCATTTCTGTTTTTATAAAATGGAAGGCAAAAGGAAAATGGATCCATAACCTAAATGCAATAGCCAACTTTGAAAAATACACTTGTTTATTTCAACAAGAAACTTAAGAGTTTAGAAAAGTTTGTCACCTATGATTTGTTCATTTGTCCACTGTAGCTTTGTAGTAACAAAAAAATGTTAACGTTCTAGAGACAAACCTTCTAGTCTGGTTTAGTGTCTGGAGTGTCTTCTATACCCTAATCAAATCCCAAGAGAAAGGAGGGTACAGCGCAATCTATTTTTTTCTTTCTAGTTCACCCTTGCAGTGGACTCCCTTTCAATGACAGCTGCAGTCAATCCTATTTCTTCATTTAGGACATATTTATTTGCCGGTTGACACTAAGAACCAGGGCCACTGCTAGGCTCTGGAGGTTCTAAGTCAATTCCTGCTCCCTGCATTTGTAAGCCTTACCATCTCGTGTTCTATCCTAAATATTGAGGGTACATTTCATAATCTGGTAATTGAGCACATAAGAGGTGTTACAATAGACTTAAGTACTGAGACACATACTACAAATGGTTTTTGCTATTCACACATACCACTTTGGAGCAGACTAGTTACTTTTATTTCATTATTACCTTTAACATGTCCAAATTTTCTAAAATACCAACACTGCCATATTTTAAATTTTCTTATTTTAGAACAGAATCAAAGGAGCCGTCAAAATGTAATTCTATACAGATTGTATATTCTAAGGCCACATATACTTACCCTCCCTTAACCAAGATAAAACATACATCACACTGAACTCTCACACTGACACCCAAGGGATCCTATCTGTTTATTATTATTGACAAAAACATACAAGCAGAGTTAAAGAACAGTAAAACCTGAATTCCATGAATGCCCAAGATATAAACAAAAGCTATCTAATACACATACAGATTTTCAGTGAAACACTTACGTAATGAGCGTCGTCTTTTGTTCTTTAATTTTCTCCTTTTGTTCATCCCAGCTTTAGAAGGAGATTCTTCTTTGGCCTTTGGCTGGCTAGAAACCTTTGAGGAGTTCTGCTGACTGAAGTGTGTGGGCACATGGCGAGCTAGCCCTCCCTGAGAAGCAAAGCTGGCGTTGCAGCCACCAACAACACACTAAATAAAAATAAAAAAGGCTGTCAGGGATGCCATGTAGGGCACAAGTATAGTAGGAATGAGGGAATATTTTGTCATTTCAGAAGTAAATCGGTAACACTACAGAACTATTCCAGATAGGAATTATGAGAGACTACTACATCCTTTCTTTTTGTAAGTTGCCCAAAATAATACACACTAGGCAGTGGCAGAGCTGGAAAAGAAAACTCTATAGTTTCACAACTCTCCAGTTTACTGTGCTTCCCACAATCCACAAGACAAAAATAGTGAGATGTTCTTCCCAGAAAAAATATGGGTTTTCAATTAATCACTCTCCTAAGAGAAACAGTAAGTTGTTTTTATTTATTTTTTTTTAAGATTTCATTTGTTTATTTGTCGGGGTGGGGGGACGGCGGGGGAGAAACAGCCTCCCTGCCAAGCAAGGACCCTGATGCGGGACTCGATCCTGGAACCCTGGGATCATGACCTGAGCCAAAGGCAGAAGCTCAGCCAACTGAGCAACCCAGGTGTCCTAGTAAGTTGTTTTTGGCTTGTTTTTTTTTTTTTAAGATTTTATTTATTCATTTGAGACAGAGATAGAGAGAGAGAGCATGAGCAGGGGGAGAGGGAGAGGGAGAAGCAGGCTCCCCGCTGAGCCAGGAGCCCGATGTGGGGCTTGATCCCAGGACTGTGGGATCATAACATGAGCCAAAGGCAGACGCTTAACCATCTGAGCCACCCAGGCACCCCAAAGTTGTTTTTAAATCAAAGAATTAGATATCCTGGGGTGCCTGGGTGGCTCAGCTGGTAATGGCTCATGACCTCATGGGTAGTGGGATCAAGCTCCACATCAGCTCCGCGCTCAGCTTGGGATTCTCTCCCTCTCTGCCCCTCCGGCCAAACACATGCTTTCTCTAAAATAAATAAAGCTTAGGAAAAAAAAAAGAATTAGATATCCTAACAACTACTTAGGACTCTTAGATTTTTAAAATTATTTTTTTATCTTAATGATATATACTACTTCAAGACCTTCGGCAGCCTCCCTACTGTTCTACACTGTTTTAACAGGGAAGATAGACAGTAATACTGATTTTTTTTAAGATTTTATTAATTTATTTAAAAAAAAGATTTTTATTTATTTATTTGACAGAGAGAGACACAGTGAGAGAGGGAACACAAGCAGGGGGAGTGGGGGAGGGAGAAGCAGACTCTCCGCCGAGCAGGGAGCACGATGTGGGACTCGATCCCAGGACCCTGAGATCATGACCTGAGCCGAAGGCAGACGCTTAACGACTGAGCCACCCAGGCGCCCGATACTGACTTTTAAACTACTAGATCCAATTGCTCAGAGAAGACTTATGCCCAGGGTTGGTCTTATGCAACTCTCTATAAGTTCCATTAAATAATGCTCTTTAGCCTTCTGCACTTGCCAAATTGAGAAAACAAAAGGTTAACTCTCCAAGTCCCCTGGCAGAGCACTATCCCACAATGAATGCAGAATGTTTGAATATCACTAAAAACATAGTACACAAATTAGCTATAGTACAAGTGTGTGACTTCTAACAAATAAATGTTACTAATTAAAACAAACACCATTTTCAAAATGATCCCCAAACAGCAAAATCCACAGCTGGATTTCTGGTGGCTTTTCTAGTAATAACTCATCCAATTTACTTAGCTTCTGACTTAACAACCAAACTCCAAGCATGCACATCGGTCCTGCTGAATACCAAATAAGTCCATCACATTAGTCCTAAGTGGTTCAACTTATATTAGAATTTATCTAGATAATACCACAAAAAATCTACGTTTCCAGGCTCTTTCTTTCAATCCAGGCACCTTTACCATTTTAAACTTTTAAAAAAAAACACAGTACAACTCTGTTGGTAGAACTCTGTTGGTAGAGATCGTACCTTTATTCACAAAGTCCCTCTAAATCTACCCAACTTTAAAAAAGCTCATCTTCCTGTGAGGATATCCTGACACTTTACTGCTTACCTAGATACTTATCCCAACTCATCCTTTCTCCAAGCATTCTGAAGGCAACAATATACTTTTACGAATATATATATATATATATATATATATATATATATATATCCAGAAGCACCTTACAAATCATAGCTATTTCTAAATATATCTGAAGAACTAAACTACTTAGAGATTCTGATAAAACTGATGCTGGCTGAAATATTTCACAGCAAGCTCCTTATACAGTGCCATTCATAATTATTCTATTTATTTTGATAGACAAGAGACATTTTATGGGCTCTAATGGTACTCAGCATTACTAATAAAAATCTTTGCCCATTCTAAGGTGCACACTAAGAGGCAGAGGAATGAGTCAACGTTTTAGTTCAAATATTTATCTATTCTATGTACTATGTAAGATGCTAAAAGTAGGGGCGCCTGGGTGGCTCAAATGGTTAAGCATCTGCTTTCGGCTGGGGTCGTGATCCCAGGGTCCTGGGATGGAGCCCCACATCAGGCTCTTGGCTCAGCGGGGAGGCTGCTTCTGCCTCTGCCCCTGCTCATGCTATCTCAAATGAATAAAGTCTTTTAAAAAAAAATTCTACAAGTATAAGAATGAATACTTAAGTTCCCACCCTTAAAGTGCTTACATGTGGTCAGTAAACATATGTAATGACAACTTCAACTACATTCAGGGGTAAAGGACAGAAAGGAGCAATCACCCCTATCCAGTGTTTTATTTTTTGTTTATTTGAGAGAGAAAGAGAAAGAGAGAGTGCACGAGAGGGGGTAGGGTCAGAGGGAGAAGCAGACTCCCCACCGAGCAGGGAGTCCAAGGCAGTACTCGATCCCAGGACTCCAGGATCATGACCTGAGCCGAAGGCAGTCGCTCAACCAACTGAGCCACCCAGGCGCCCCCTATCCAGTGTTTTAAAATTAGTATTCCATTTAATTCTTACAATGACCCTATCAATAGTGTCCTCAGAGAGCCTGCATCAAGAATGTTCAGCCACAGATTGACAATGAAAAGTTTAGCAACTAATGGTTACTGAATTCTCAGAATTTAAAAATTTACTATGTATATGTTGAGTGCCAAGAAATAATTGCTTTAAAAATTTCCATCTCCTATGGGGCACCTGGGTGGCTCAGTCGTTAAGCGTCTACCTTCGGCTCAGGTCATGATCCCAGGGTTCTGGGATCGAGTCCCACATCAGGCTCCCTGCTCCGCAGGAAGCCTGCTTCTCCCTCTCCCACTCCCCCTGCTGTGTTCCTGCTCTCGCTATGTCTCTGTAAAATAAATAAATAAAATCTTTAAAAAAAAAAAACTTCCATCTCCTATAGATTACCAATAGAACACTGTCTACTACAAAATCCACTACGCAAATGTTGCTAAACACTTTAAGAATACTCTAACCAAGAAACAAAACTTTAATTTTATTTAATTTTTATTAATTGAGGTGAAATTCACAGAACATACCATTTTTTTTTAAGATTTTATTTATTTATTTGAGAGAGAGAATGAGATAGAGAGGGAGCATGAGAGGGGGGAGGGTCCGCCTCTCCCTAACCAACTGAGCCACTCAGGTGCCCAAACATACCATTTTAAAGTGTACAATTCAGTGGTCTTTAGTGCATTCACAATGTTGTATAACCACGAGCTAGCTCCACATCCTTGCCAACACTTGTTATTTTCAGTTTATTTTATTAAAATCATCCTAGTATGAAGTAGTAACTCACTGTGGTTTTTATTTGTATTTCCTTAATAACCATTTAATTAAAAAAAAAAAGAATGTCTTTTTACTGTAACAGTTAAGACCAGCCCTTCCACTTTAACTTTCAATTTAATACCTGATACTCAATTTCACTACTGAAAAACTCTTAAGTATATCTGAACAGCCTGGTATGTGAATCTACCTCTCCAATTGCAAATTCTGTGAAATTTAAATAAAGATGAAATGTTTAGCATCTGAACTGAGAATGCTTAAGTAGAATTACCCTAATGGGTTAGTTTTACACTGTCCAATACATTTTAGGCATTGGACACATATAGTTAGTGAGCACTTGAAATGTGGCTATTCCAAATTGTAAAGAATTTTAAGTATAAAATACACACTGAGGGTACCTGGGTGGCTTGTAGGTTAAGCGTCTGCCTTGGGCTCAGGTCATGATCCCTGGGTCCTGGGATCAACTCCCTGCTCTGCGGGGAGTCTGCTTCTCCTTCTCCCTCTGCCCCTCCCCCTCGCTTATGCCCGCTCGCTCTCTTTCAAAATAAATAAATAAAATCTTAAAAAAATAAAACACACACTGAATTTTGAAGATTTAGTACCCAAAAAAGCAAAAAATTTCACTAACTTTGTATACTGCTAAGATGTTGAAATAATAATAAAATGAGTTAAGTCAAAAATACTGCTTAAATTATTTTCATCTATTTCAATTATTTTAATGAAGCACTGGAAAATCTAAAACGATATACTTGGTTCACACATATTTCTATTATACAGTACTGCCACAGAATAAAGCCATACAGTATTTATTTCTCTTACTTTTCAATTTTAGAAAATATCATCCCTGTATTTCCTAACACCTAGTTAAAAACATACATTGTCCTCTGTGGCCCCTGTGTCATGTGATTTAAGGAATACAAATTTGTTGAAAAACTCTACTACAATTAAGGCAGACATGACAGTTCACATCCAAGCCCTCAGGTTTAAATTCAGGACTTTGTGATATAACTCCACCCAGGAATATCCTTAAATATAAGAGTCCCAGTAGGGTAGCCAATTCATTTTGTCCCAGAATCCTTCAATACTTCAACGAACAGGCCCTCATAGCATCTAGAACTGAATAAATATTACAAGTGTATTTTAATCAGCAATGCTTCAATGTTCTGGAAATTAATAATGAGAATTCTAAAAGAAAACAGTTTTGATTTTAACCATTCATCCATCAAGAATCATAAATAAATCTAAACAAGAAAACACAAAAGTACGAGAATTCAGAATAAGTACTTTAAAAAAGAAATAACAGAATTACACACATTTCACTTAAATACAAATTCTTTTACCCGAGAAGAGAAAATAATTTTAAGCATCATCTAATGAATATTCCATTCATTAGGTATGTATCACAGAGAACAAGGGGAGAGACATTTGAGCTATTGCCTCAAATGGCCTTTCATTCCTCTCAACATGAGCATCTCACGGTCCTGAGTATGATTTTAATGTTCAAATAAGTCATGTTTTAACCAACACATAAAATGACCCCTTAATTCAAGCCACCACTCTGATGTTCTGATTTCAACAATCAGGGAAAAATCTGGTTGTTGGACACCCAATGTTTTAAATGACCTATCTTCCCAAATCCATGAAATACTCATGTTGGCTACTGTTGTGGTCAAGTAGCTGTTCTAAAATGTGAAACATGGAATCGCTGGCTTTGTTTTTTTTCCAAATGTGTTTGAATGTAGTAATAATGAGACTATCTTTGCTAGTACTGTCTTATTCATACATTCCGAGAAGTGCTATGAAAATCTAGGAGGGGCTACTGAAACACAGAGCAGAAAACATCAGTTTCACAGAAGATAGATTAGTATTTATTAGCAGGTGATCTAAAGAAAAATAAAAATTCCTGATAGAAATGTTGGTTTCTTAGTTGTGACAAATGTACCACAGTACTCTGAGGTAACACCCAGGGAAACAAAGTAGGTGAAGGTATATGGAAACTCTCTGTACTATCTTTTCTTTGCAACTTACTTTCCTGTAAATCTAAAATTTTTCCAAAATAGAAAGCTTTTAAAAATTACAAGCCGGGGCGCTTGGGTGGCTCAGTAGGTTAAGCATCTGACTTCGGCTCCGGTCATGATCTCAGGGTCTTGGAATGGAGCCCTGCATTGGGCTCCCTGCTCAGCAAGGAGACTGTTTGTCCCTCTGCACGCCCCCACTCGTGCTCACGCTCTCTTAAATAAATAAAATCTTAAAAAAAAAAAAAAAATTCCAGGCAGAAAGCACAGCCTATACAAAGCCACAATGATGGGGTGCCTGGGTGGCTCAGTCGTTAAGCATCTGCCTTTGGCTCAGGTCATGATCCCAGGCCCCTGGGATCAAGCCCTGCATCCGGCTCCCTGCTCCACGGGAAACCTGCTTCTCCCTCTCCCATTCCTCCTGCTTGTGTTCCCTCTCTCGCTGTGTCTCTTTCTGTCAAATAAATAAATAAAATCTTTAAAAAAAAATTCTTAAAAAAAAAAAAACACAATAAGCGTGATCCACTTGAGACCTACAAGTAGTATATAGTATAGCTACATCATTATAGTAAGGGAATGAATAGAGTTAAGGAGGTAAATAACAGATATGAAGACCCCATTATGCATCATGCTAGGAAATAGGGATTTTAATTTGGAGAGAGTGAGAAGTTACCATCTATTTAAAACTGAGTGACTAGGGGTGCCTGGGTGGCTCAGTTAAGCTTCTGCCTTTGGCTCAAGTCATGATCTCAAGGTCCTGGGATTGAGCCCCACAGCAGACTCTCTGCTTCTCCCTCTCCCTCTGCCGCTTTCCCCACTCTTGTGCACTGGGCTCTCTCTCTCTCTAATAAATAAATAAAATCTTAAAAAAGAAAAAAAAAACATGGGTGACTAATAGAATCACAAAAGATAAACTGGGGGTAAAAAAGTAGGGAGAGGGGCGCCTGGGTGGCTCAGTCATTAAGCATCTGCCTTCAGCTTGGGTCATGATCCCAGAGTCCTGGGTTAGAGCCCCACATCAGGCTTCCTGCTCCGTGGGAAGCCTGCTTCTCCCCTCTCCCACTCCCCCTGCTTGTGTTCCCTTTCTCGCTGTCAAATAAATAAATAAAATCTTTAAAAAAAAAAAAAAGAGTAGGGAGAGAAGTAGCAGTCATATTCAAAATACACTGAGGGTCAAATTGACAGGATTTGCTAATGCATTTATGGGAGTACAGGAGAAGTTCTTTAAGAGAGGAATCAAGAATGACACAGGGCTCTTAAAGCCAGAGCCCTTGATGATCTTACTATTTACTGAGTCTAGAGTAGAATCATGTCTGCAATGAAAAACCTCATGATTTTCTACATGTAAATTTCAAAATACTCTATTATACATCCAAGCCAAATATTCCATTCTGGAATCCAAGAGGGAATATTGTTAGGGCTAGAGATAAACATCTGAGAGTAATCAGAATATAGATAATATTTAATAGTATTTAAAACCAAAGGACACCTAGGGTAAGAACTTTAAGAAAAGAGAGCACTCTCCAACATTTAGAAGTCAGGTAGAGCAGAAGCCAGCAAAGGTGACTAGACAGAGCAGCCAGTGAGTTTGGAAATAGGGGTGGGAAGGATGAAGAACAGGCAAGTGTAGCATCAAGGAGGCCTGGAAAAGAAAGTTTACATCAATAAAAACAAGATCCCAAATGCAACATGCACACAGTATACACAGAATAACTTTTTGTCCTTCTATTTTTTTCTCCCTTTTCAAGGACCACTGAACTGGTAGCTGCATTTACCATAGCAATGCTATTAGTACAAGGTACCCCATAAGAGAAATACCTTGTAGAACAGTGGTTCTTAAGCCTAGGTGCACATCCAAGTCGCCCAATTTTTTTCATTATAGCAAAATGCCTGGCTGCATGCTCCAGATTCTAATTTAATTGGTCACAGATGCAACTCAAGCACAGGATTTGGACATCCAGTGGCAGCACAGTTCACACAGTAAAGGAAAAACTACTTGATTCTTACCACCTTTCTAAATAATGAGATCACGATCATCCTCCAATGGTGACCAATTAAGTTTTTCTTTTGGAGGAAGAAAGGGAATCATTTTTTGTCTTTTAGAATCATGGTGATCACTGCAGTTATTATTCTTATTTATAGTCAAATATTACCATGTTTGGTCAGCAGGAGCATCCTAAACACTGGCTGCCAAGGCTAGGGAACACGAGAGCTTCAAATACAGACACACAAACATACAAAATGTCAAAGACAAATTAAAGAAAGACAGCACAGGGTATTTAAAGCTTCGTGTTACTACAGAGAATGTCTGTTGAAAATCAAAAGATTCGGGATGCTGGGTGGCTCAATTGGTTAAGCGTCTGCCTTCAGCTCAGTCATGATCCCAGGGTCCTGGGATCAAGTCCCACATCAGGCTCCTTGCTCAACGGGAAGCCTGCTTCTCCCTCTGCCTGCCGCTCCCCCTGCTTGTGCACTAGCAAGCTCTCTCTCTGACAATAAAATCTTAAAAAAAAAAAATCAAAAGATTCTTACCAAAAAAAAGCTATATATATGAGGTGATGGATGTGTTAATTAATCAGATGGAGAAAATCCTTTCATCACAACTGTATATACATATCAAATCATCATGATGTATAATTTAAATATCTTACAATTTCATTTATCAATTATACCTCAAAAAGCTGGGGGGCCCCCTCAGGCAGTATAATAAATAAATACATACATACATACATAAAATTATCGGCATCAACTACTACTATCATAAAGGAATAAGAGAAGGAAATTATTTCATCATCCATCACAGTGATGGTGCAATAACAGTATCTTTCACTACACAACAAATTACCAGAATTAACCTGTATGCACAACTATAAGGATATCATAGTTTAAGTCCGATTTGATAAAATTTCTTTTCTCTTTATCAACAATTTAGGCTAGGATCTTGATTCCAAAACACCTAAAAAGATAGGCTATTTAATGTACCAACCTTGAAAGTAAGTTTGAGTTTTTCAAGCACTACTCCAACACAACAAGAAGTCATTCAAATATGTCGATATTATGAACATAATCAATCATGCTGAGCTATAGTAGACTAGTTGCTGAGGAAAAGTTACAATAAATAAATTAACCCAAGACAAGTAAATAACTGTACTATGTTCAAAGTAAACAAATACTGGAGGAGGGGAGAAATGTGTGTGCAAAGTAAAAGTACATATTAATAAGCTTATCTAATAAAAAGTACAACTATGTAATTTCTAACATATACAAATTTACCAAGACAAACCAATGCCTCATTAGCAATAAAGGAAATCAAAACAATCACTAAACATATTGTATATAACTACTTTTTCTTTTCCTCAGTTAAGTAATATACATATTTCTAAGCATGGTAGGGTTAAAGTCACTTAGCTATCATAAAGCTTAACACCAGATAACTAACAAGAATCAAAATTAAAATTGAGAAGGGAAAAAAAAGGCCAAGAATAGTTTAAAATATTCCCATACCCTACTACTGTAAACACATGTAATTATTTTCTCTTAAAGATTTTAAGTAATCTCCACACCCAATGTGGAGCTCCAACTTAAAACCCCAAAAGATCAAGAGTCCTACCCCCTCTACCGACTGAGCCAGCCGGGCATCCCAAAACATGTAATGTTTTCCAAACCCTTAATTATGAAAATGTTTCACTAATTTAACAAAATGGAAGCAGCAACTCCCCTTCCCACAAACCCTAAATGTATATATTATGCAGATGTATATATATATATGATAAAGTGAACATAAGGGTGGGGCAATCTTACCCAGGAATAATCTTTGCACTTTAATTATCAAAGATAAATATTACAAAAACCCTTGGCAAAAAAGCTATTATTTACATTTAGTAGTTGATTTTACAAAACTAAAATTCATAATGAGCTAACATGATCAATTATTTTCATAGGATACATATAAAAGCCAATTCCATCAAGTGATCTAGGTAACATCATCTATAATGGAACAAATTGTCATCAGGTACCCCTTAAAGTGATACAGTGAGAATTTTGTTCTATTTTCTCCAAAACTGCATTAACCAAATCTCATCATTACAAAAAACCAAACAAGCCCAAAATGGGAGTATACAAAATAAAAGGTTTCTACTCTTCAAAACTATCAGTGACATAAAAGATAAAAAAAAAAAAGGTTGAGGAAACTTTAAGATTAAAGGAGTCATGAAAACTAAATGCAATGCATGATCCCCAATTGGATTCTAAGCAGAGGAAAAAAAACTACTACAAAGGATATTATTGGGACTTAGTGCAACTTCAATACTAATAGCATCAATGTTAAATTTCTGGGTCTTGATAATTATACTAAGGTTATGTAAATTAATATCCTTGTTCTTAGGAAATGCACACACTGAAGTATTTAGGGATTCTGTTCCTCTCAACTGTTCTCCAAAAAGTGGGGGCGGGGGGGTAGGCAGGCAGGGAAGGAAGGAGAAAGAGGGAGAGACTGGGGTAGGAAGGTAGACAGATGGAGAGACAAATGATGGATAGATATGAGCAAATGTAGCAAAATGACAACTGGTAAATCGGGGTTACGGTATATGGCATTTTATACATTAATGTATGACAAAGAAAATGTATGAGAGTTTTCCATCTTCTCTGGAAGCTGAAATTATTTCAAAATTCAGTTTAAAAATTCTGCCTTTCAAAAAAAAAAAAACACCATAAAAAAAGTCAAGAAAAACAATGTCAAAATGGGGGAAATTAACTCCTATCACAGCAGGGAAATGATGTTTTTCCTACTTAATAAAGATGAATAGGTTAACAAGATTTCCATTCTAAAAATAACAAAATCGGGGCGCCTGAGTGGCTCAGTCGGTTAGCATCTGACTTGATTTTGGCTCACGTCATGATCCCAGGGTCATGAGATCGAGCCCCGCATCAAACTCCATGCTCAGTATGGGGTCTGCTGGGGATTCTCTCTCTCTCCCTCTGCTCATACTAAATAAATAAATAAATAAAATCTTTTAAAAATAAAAATACAAAAACAATACAGGAAAAAGAGTAATGCAAATATATAAAAATATATTTACATTGTTTTTACACTGCATATATCTACATATATATGTAGAAATATATGGTAGTATCACTACACAGAAACTTCTTGATGGCAGAATAAACAAAAGCTTATGAGAAATGACAAGTTAGACCAAGTATCTATTACATGCAGGAAATGTGTACATTTAATATTAAGGTTTATATAAATCAGGAAGAAAAACTCCCAATAGAAGGGCAAAGCAACCAAATAATCAATTTAGAGGAAAAAATACCAATAGCCAGAACATGTAAAGATACTCAAATCTTGCTAGTAATCAAAAAAATGTGTTTGGTAAATTGGCAAAGATAAAATAATGCCAATTATTGTCAATAATTATTGCCAAGCTTCAGGAAGACTAGAGAAACAGCACTATATTATATACACTGCTAGGTGGACTATAAATTGGTATGGTTTTCTGGAGGGGGAATTTAATAATACCTATCAAAAGCAAGTCTATATATGTACTCTTCGAACTAGTGAAATAGCTTCTAGGAATTTATATTAGCTCCCAAAAGGAGTTTATAAAAATATGTTCATTGATTACATTGTTCTTTATATTGGGGATAACTGGACCAAAAAAGATCCATCAAGAAAGGACTAATTAGGGATGCCTAGGTGGCTCAGTCGGTTAAGCATCTGCCTTCATCTCGGGTCATAATCCCAGGGTCCTGGGATCGAGTCCTGCATCAGGTTCCCTGCAGCAGGGAGCCGGCTTTTCCCTCCCACTCTGCCTGCCACTGCCCTTGCTCATGTGCACTCTCTCTCTCTCTCTCTGACAAATAAATAAATCTTAAAAAAAAAAAGAAACAAAGACAGAAAAAAGAAAGGACTAATTAAGAGCACCTGGGTGGCTGTTGGTTAAGCCTCCTACTCTTAATTTCTGCTCAGGGTCATGAGATCAAGTCCCGTGTTGGGCACCATGGTCAGTGGGGAATCTGCTTGAAATTCTTTCTCTCCCTCTCCCCCCACTCTCTTTCAAATAAATAAATCTTTAAAAAAAAAAAAAGGACTGATTTAAATATAATAAACTATCACATAGGAATAGCATACAACCAGGGGTGCCTGGGTGGCTCAGTTGGTTAAGCGTCTGACTTCGGCTCAGATCATGATCCCAGGGTCCTGGGATTGAGCCCCGCATTGGGATCCCTGCTCAGTGTGGGGGGGGCTGCTTCTCCCTCACCACCTGCCCCTCCCCACCACTCATGCTCTCTCTCAAATAAATAAAATCTTAAAAAAAAAAAAGTATACAACCATTAAAAAGTAATATTCATTGATGTGAAACAATGCCCAATATAGAACTGAAGACGTAAGCTACATGTAGGTGCAAAATGATTCAATTTATTTATTTCATACATATCTTAAGAAATCCAGTATGTACTACAGAATAAACAATGGTTTTCTATAGATGTTATAGTACCACTATCTTCCTGAAGGTTTTTAGTATCAAATCTTTAAAATAGTAGCTGGTATTACATTTATAACATTTATTTCCATGTGACAAAGTGGAAGAGCTAGACTCTACTAGGAATTAAGAAAAAACTTTGTTGGCTGTGAAATTTCAAAGTCTGTCATAATCAGGCAACATTAGGTGCTGTACTAAGCCCTTCCTTTCCCTATTCTCCATCCCTTTTCTTTATTCAGACTTCATCCTGAAGAATTAACAACTTTAAATATTTTCAGTAAAGACAGTGCACATTTTTAAAAATTCATCATCAAGATGATTTTATCAATTATCCACACCAAAGCACCACTATAAAGCAGCCACATTATTTTTTTAAGGTATGAATAAAACTGAACTCTTAGGTGAATGCTTGAAGCATATTGTAAATATAATGAGAAAGGCCCCAAAATACAATGCAAACTCCGTAGGATAATCAAATTCCAGGGTAAGATATAGTAAAAGATAGTAACAGTAATCGAAACACAGTACACAATACATATATTGCACAGGGGCTATTCTGCATTATAAATTATTGAGAGGCACCAGAGCATGAGTGGTTAAGGACTAAGACCCTGAATTTATACTGCCTCCGAAGTACTCAATCTACCACCAACTAGCCATGACCGTATAAAATATTTAATCTCGGGGCGCCTGGGTGGCTCAGTTGGTTAAGCCACTGCCTTCAGCTCAGGTCATGATATTGAGCCCTGCAGTCAGCCTCTCTGTTCAGCAGGGAGCCTGCTTCTCCCTCTCCCTCTGCCTCTGCCTCCAGCTCTAACTACAAGTGCTCTCTCTCCCCCCGTCAAATAAATAAAATCTTTAAAAAAAAAAAAAAAAGGAAAAGAAAAGAAAAAATATTTAATCTCTTCTTACCTCAGTCTCCTCATATCTAAAATGAGAGCAAAAGTAATTACTTCAAAGAATATTTTAAGAATTAAATTAGTTAAAATAGGTAATGCAATAAAATATATGGGTAATGTGCAAGGCACAAAATAGCAGTATTAAAGCCTTTGCTAATCATGATTATTTCTGACCCCTACGTTCCCCTTATCCATTACACAATACTGTAACAGTCAATATGAAAAACTTTTTGAAGTCAACTGCTTATACATTTAATTTCTAGATAGTCCAAGCTCACCAAGCTACAGAAATAGTTCTAAAAATATTTCAAACTGTCACAATAAAACATCACATACATATACGAAACATGCTACTCACGGACACCTGAGTAGCTCAGTCGGTTAGGTGTCCGACAATTGATTTCGACTCCGGTCCTATCTCAGGATTATGGGATGGAGCCCTGCAGAGTGCTCCACACTCAGTGGGGAGAGATGCTTGAGATTCTCTCTCTCCCTTCTCCTCTGCCCCTCCCCCCTACACGCTCTTGCTCTCTAATAAGTAAATCTTAAAAAAATAAGAAGAAAGAAATGCTACTCCCTAAATAGTCCACTCATTCTTTTACGCTTCCTTTTCTTTCTCTCAAAAGCTCTTAATTCTGTAAGTAAATAGTGGTGATGGTTGCAGAACACTATGAATACACTAAAAAACTGCTGAACCGTACACTTGGTAAACCTTATAGTATGCAAATTATATTTAAATATTAGCCTCAAATGATTTCCCTACAACCATTAACACAAAACTCTTAGATTTTCTATAATAACCTCATCTTTTTTTTTTTTAGGATTTTATTTGAAAGAGAGAAAGAGAGAGAGAGAGAAAGTACAAGCAGGGGGAGGGGCAGAGGGAGAGGGAGAAGCAGGCTCCCGGCTGAGCAGGGAGCCCAATGCGGGACTCAATCCCAGGACCCTGAAATCATGACCTGCGCCGAAGGCAGACACTTAACCAACTGAGCCATCCAGGCGCCCCAACCCTCATCTTCATATACTAAGGGTAGGCAAAAATTTCTTAAAACAGAATACAAAAAGCATTATTTAAAAAAAAAAAGTTGGTAAATTAGGTTTCACTGAAATTAGAAACTATTCTTCAAAAGATCCCATTAGAAAACCAAAGACAGGAGTGCCTGGCTGGCTCAGTTGGTGGAGCACGTGACTCTTGATCTCTGGGTTGTGAGTTTGAGCCCCACACTGGGTGTAGAGATTACTTAAAAAAAAAAATAAACAAGGGGCACCTGGGTGGCTCAGTCGTTAAGCGTCTGCCTTCGGCTCGGGTCATGATCCCAGGGTCCTGGGATCGAGTCCCGCATCGGGCTCCCTGCTCAGTGGGGAGCCTGCTTCTCCCTCTCCCACTCCCCCTGCTTGTGTTCCCTCTCTCGCTGTCTCTCTGTCAAAGAAATAAATAAAATCTTTAAAATAAATAAACAAATAAACAAAATAGGAAACCAAAGACAGATTGGGAGAAGGTATTTGCAATACATATAGATGACAAAGAAATTATATCCAAAATATATTAAAAATATATATAATAAAAGACAAGCCAGGGACACCTGGGTGGCTCAGTCGTTAAGTATCTGCCTTCAGCTCAGGTCATGATCCCAACGGTCCTGGGATTGAGCCCCACACTGGGCTCCCCGCTCAGCGGGAAGCCTGCTTCTCCCTCTCCCACTCCCCCTGCTTGTGTTCCCTCACTGTTATCTCTGTCAAATGAATAAATAAAATCTTAAAAAAAAATTAAATTAAAATAAATGCTCATGTTATTTAAAAAAAAAAAAGGAGAGAGAGACAAGCCATTCAATAAAATAAGAGGAAAAGGCTTAAAAAGGCACTTCCCCAAAACAGGAAATTCAAATAGCCATAAACACATGAAAATGTGCTCAACACCTCATTTCTCATCAGGGAAGTACAATTAAAGCCAAAATGAGATACCACTACAGATCTACCAGAATGGCTAAAATTAAAAGACTGATAATACCAAGATATAGAGCAACTAAAACTCTAATTCACTGCCGGTGTGAATGTAAAATGATACAAGCAATTTGGGTAAGAGTTGTAGTTTCCAAAGCTAAAAATGCCCTATTCTATGACTTGGTAATTCCACTTATAAGGTAAACAGCCAAGAGAAATTAGGTTAAATAAAATGCTACAACCAGAACTAAGCCAGATTGACTGAAATCATAATAGAGCCAGGGGAGATGAGAGGACAGAAGAACAGACTGGAAAGGGAATTAAGAAATTCCATTTTACTGAAAGTATTTTTCATCAGGGTGGTGGTGGCACGGGTGCATACACACATATGAAACAAACGAACACTTAAGGATACTTTAGACACTTCATTGTACATTATAACTAAAATATTTTTTCAAAACAAGAGAATCCCTCAAATATCATCACCTCATGACCCTCTCTCTATAGTTGACTCCCACTTACTTTCTACTACTCTTCCCAGTCCTTATAGTATTTTTAATTGATCCCTAATCCCTGTTTCCAGAGAACCTTTCAAAGGTCACTATTAAAGCATTTAAAACATTTCATTACTTAGGGGCGCCTGGGTGGCTCAGTTGGTTAAACCGCTGCCTTCAGCTCAGGCCATGATCCCAGGGTCCTGGGATCGAGCCCCACATCGGGCTCCCTGCTCATGCAGGAAGCCTGCTTCTCCCTCTGCCTGCCGCTCCCCCTGCTTGTGCTCTCTCCCTCCCTCTCTCTCTGTGTCAAATAAATAAATAAAATCTTTAAAAAAAAAATTTCATTACTTAAATCTATTTAGATCTGTATACATCTGAAGAAATGTTAAGTTCCCTGAAGAGCTGAGTCCTGGCTTTCTTATTCACCTTGCTTCCAAGGTGCCTAGCACACCGCCATGTACTGGAGATATCAATAAATGTTTTCTGGATTTAAATAACTCCTATGGGGATGCCTGGGTGGCTCAGTTGGTTAAGCGTCAGCCTTCAGCTCAGGTCATGATCCCAGAGTCCTGGGATGGAGTCCCACATTGTGCTTCCTGCTGAGCAGGAAGCCTGCTTCTCCCTCTTCCTCTGCCTGCCGCTCCCCCTGCTTGTGCTCACTCTCTCTCTGACAAATAAATACAATCTTTTAAAAAAAAATCAATAAATAAATTAATTAAACGATGCCTATGACTTATAGAACAATCCCTCACTAAATCATTCCCCTTAACTTCTGTCTTTTAAAGACAATTTGTTTCCCCCTCTCCAATGGCAATCTTCTACCATTTCTAAAAAGAGGATTTGGGAGAAAAAAATGCATCTGAAATGAATCTGCACATCATAATCAACCCCAGCAGGATTGCTTCTCTAAATAAAAATGTATGGAAATACACACGAGAAAGTAAATGATTCTTCTACTTTAAAAACAAAAAGCTCCTACATTTATTGGATACATATTGTACAGCTCTATGAGGTAACTATTCTTACCAGCTACACCTTAGATGGGAAGTTTAAAAACTGTCCCAGATCAGGCGCCTGGGTGGCTCAGTTGGTTAAGCGACTGCCTTCGGCTCAGGTCATGATCCCGGAGTCCCGGGATCGAGTCCCACATCGGGCTCCCTGCTCGGCAGGGAATCTGCTCCTCCCTCTGACCCTCTTCCCTCTCGTGCTCTCTATCTCTCATTCTCTCTCTCTCAAATAAATAAATAAAATCTTTAAAAAAAAAAAAACCTAACAAATCACCTTATTAAAAAAAAAAAAAAGAAAAGAAAAAGAAACCCAAATAGTTAAACATATGAAAAGATGCCCAAATTCCCTCATAATGAAAGAAAAGTAAACTCAAACTACATTAGGATGCAATTTCTCATCTATTAGACTGGCAAAAATCCAAAAATTTGACACCACCTTCTTAGTAGTGCTATTGAGAAGGCAGATGCTCTAATGATGATGAGGACACAACCCCTAGGGTGGTCAATTTGGCAATATTTATCAAAATCACCAATACTTACATAACCTTTGGTCCACCCTCTCTTATCATTTTTAGGAATTTTTCCTACATATATAATTATACATGTACAAAATGACATTATGGTCAAAGATCTATCACTGCAGCACTATTTAAAATAGCCAAAGACTAGAAATAACCCAAGTGTTTATACAAGTTTGGTTAAATAAACTGAAAGAACATTCTCTATGAACAAATATAGAAAGATCTCTAGCATAAAGTAAAAGAACAAGGTACACATACATGCAACAAAGATATTAACAGTGGGGGAAACTTGGTATAGGGTATAAGGGAGCTCTGTAATCTTTATAATATTACTGTAAACCTAAAACTGCTTTAAAATAAAAAGCTCAGGGGCACCTGGGTGGCTCAGTCAGATAAGCATCTGCCTTTGGCTCAGGTCATGATCCTGGGGTCCTGGGATTGAGCCCTGCGTCCGGCTCCCTGCTCAATGGGGAATCTGCTTCTCCCTCTCCCTCTACCCCTCCTTGCCAATCATGCACTCTCTCTCAAATAAATAAAATCTTTAAAATAAAACAAAATGAGAAATTTACAAAAATAAGGTATAGACAGTGTACAGTTCACTAGATTACGTGTAAGAAAGGAGAATGAAACTACATATTTACCTGCTTATACTTTCATAAAGAAATACTAGAAGAATTCGCTAGAAACTACTAACAGTGATACATATTTGGCGAAGAAGGAACAAGAAAATGGGGCAATATTTCTCAATATAAGCTATTATTTTTTTTTAACTTGTTAAAGATTGTCTTTCCCAAAAGAAAACGGAGTAATTTTTAAAAAGCAGCTCCACAAGAATTATCTCCTTCTATAATGAAACCCAAGGAAAGTTTCTGGCACAGTATTTACATACCAGTAGATTATGAGTTTAACAACTATTAAACTTCTCTAAACATAAACTTTTAACCTCTATGGTATATGCTTTCCATAATTAAAAACCAAAATATTTTGTTCAATTTTGAATGAAGATAAATAGAAAAATGGTTTTTATAGACACTTGCTCTTCATACAATTTCTCAGAATACACCTATTTGACACAGTAATTTACAACAAAGCTCAGTAATATGATCTCAAAACTAGTGAAAACAAACCCCTTAATGTTGTACAAGTTCACTTTTTTGTATAATAATCAGTGTTGTTTGCTAATAAAAAGACTGAAACCTATGGCAGTGAAAAAACAAAGAGCACAAAGTATTAAATGCCACCAATTTTAAAGACATGTATTCACATTGGTCTGCTCATTAGCTATTTTGAAGACCCTAAACTCACTTTTTTTCTGTTCTCCAAATTTTAAGAATTGGATTAATTTATCTTTATCTCCACCTATTTTTTAAATTCCATGTATCCACAGGAATGTCTAAACAAGAACTTATTTTTAATTTTAAGAAGGGCAAAAGTATGCCCATTAAGAAATACATCAACTAAAAGTTAAAACAACTCACATATGCTTACTTACCTTGAAAGGTTTGTCTCCACTGTGTGTCAGCATATGCCTCTGTAACCAACTCTGACTGGTTGACGGAGTGTTATACACTTTGCAACCTTTCCATAAGCAAACAAATACCTGTTAAAAGAAGAGCCATAATAATTTTCATCACTCATTTCAACAGAGTTTTATTCCTTGTAAATTCAAATGAACACGTTGCAAGTCTTTAATTGACAAAAAGAGCCATTAATGTATGAGTCAGTCAAAATGCTTAAAGTTTTGAACTTCCAGTATGAGAGGCATGGTTTTAACCTTTTCCCCTTAAGGCTGCTGTCCAATTCCTTAAATGGGGACTGACAAACCAATCCCAAAGTGTCACTGAGAAGGAAATATACAAAATATTAACAATATATCCCTAAGGAACCAGGACTATACACCATTATTTTTATATTTACTACATGAGGGAACAAGCATGTATTAATCATAAATATCAGGAAAATACAAGGGTATAAAGAAACAATAAAAATAAATCAAAATAATCAAATATTAATTTTTAAAGATGAACTTAAAAAATTAGTAAAGCAATTAAATTACCAAATTAAATTTTTCTGCTCTTGATTCCTTATTCTCACATACATACTAATACTCAATTTTACAATGTTCTATTCATTAAAAATTATTTCTAATTATCTTGATTATGAAGCAAAATCTAATACAAAATATTAAATTAATACAATTGCAAAAGCAATGGGCATAAACTGTCCTATCATCCATGATAGATCCACATTCCTGGATTCACGTAATTGAGTATAACTGGGCTTGGAAAGTATTAATCTAACAACTAACAATCTAATCTTTATCATCTTCCCACTAATGAGAGATCAGTTTTCTAACATTATATTTCCATCAAACTGAACACTGAAAACTGTCCCCCAACATCAGTAAAAGTACGAATCCACTGTAATCATAACCTTCAAAGAATCATTTATAGGCTCTGCTCTTTTCTAAGAGCAATTATAAAAAGAACATTTTGAAGACTTTATGTAGAAAAGAATAAACTTACAGAACTGAAGAAGCAATCATTAAACAGTTTAAAATAAACTTTTTTTAAAGCCTAGAAAAATCAACAGCCTAAAATAACTTTTTTACTGAAAACCAAAACCATTTTATATCAGATAGGTCTAACAAGGCAATACTGCTTTTGCTGTTTGACACACTGTTTGGATACATATCCTGACTCCTGTACAGATTGGCTAATTTCTGTTAGTTACTTTTAGTTAAACAGATATAGAAATCCTAACATTTCCTCCTTCATACCTAAAATCCCCGACCCTAGTGTAGGTTTATAAAATGATTCCTGAAGTTCCCAGAATTAAAAGCTACTTTTTAAATAAATGTGTAAAAAAGAAAGAAGTTCTTAAAACTATACGTATTATCTTGTGGAAATTAATTCAATAATGTTTACTAATCACATGCAGATGTGGGGCGCCTGGGTGGCTCAGTTGGTTAAGCGACTGCCTTCGGCTCAGGTCATGATCCTGGAGTCCCGGGATCGAGTCCTGCATCGGGCTCCCCGCTCGGCGGGGAGTCTGCTTCTCCCTCTGACCCTCTTCCCTCTCGTGCTATCTCTCATTCTCTCTCAAATAAATAAATAAAAAATCTTTAAAAAAAAAAAAATAATCACATGCAGATGATCAGTGCTATCTATCAATTTCCTCACTCAAGACTACTACATTCTAAGTCTTGAATATTCAATTCAAGTAATAAACAGGACTCAGAGGTTGGTTTACAATTCTCTCACAAGTCATACCACATAAAGAAAAATGCCTCAAAGCAAGTAATTGGAAAAAAAAATTAACGTCATTTATGCAATGATTTTTTTAACAGTGAAGACTGCTGTCTTAACTCTTAAGCAAGCTCTGTGCTGAGTTACTTTCAAACAATTAAGGTAAATACTCAAACACTGCCCCTATCTAACATTAGCCAACCACTACATTTGAGAGCAACAACAATCTCTGACTTCTAATTTTTCCCCTGGTAATAAACATGAATATGGAGACAACAGCAGACTGTAATTCCACTCGATAATAGCCTTCACTCTGAGTAGGTATGGGCTAGACTCTACATGGAATATTGTCTAGTAACATTATTAGAGAAACACCTTCAGGTTCAAAGAAAAACCATAACCTTCAACCTAACGAATTTTATAGGAAATGAAGTGTAAAGAGACCAAAGTTAACTATGTTTAGCTATAACGGGGTGAAATATTCGGAAAATAATTCCTGGGCGTGGGAGGTAGGAGAAGAGGAAGCACTAAAGTTGCACAAAGACAAAAGAGGCACCACAACACCACACCAAGGATCCATAAAAACCACAAAACTGTTGAGGCGCCTGGGTGGCTCAGTTGGTTGAGCGACTGCCTTCGGCTCAGGTCATGATCTCAGGGTCCTGGGATCGAGCCCCACATCAGGCTCCCTGCTCCGTGGGAAGCCTGCTTCTCCCTCTCCCACTCCCCCTGCTTGTGTTCCCTCTCTCGCTGTCTCTCTCTGTCAAATAAATAAATAAAATCTTAAAAAAAAAAAAACCACAAAACTCTTTAAAAGCTGAATTTTTTTCCTAATCTATGTTAGGAAGACACTTCAATAAAAAAAGTTCAAAATCTGACAAAAGGGTCTTCTAACGTGAGTTTTTAGATACACAGTATCTGAAAAATGTTTTCATACCCAATTTTTAGAAACTTTCTCATTGTAAAAATTAACCCTGAAAACCAACCAAACACCATAGGAATCCAATCCAAATGTGAAAGGAATTATTCAAGAATAAAATCTGTCATGCTTCCTCTATACCATCTTAAAACAAATTAAGATCTAGCTGTATTAATTAGAATGCTGAGGCACAGAGGTACATAGTGTAGTATCTCATGATAGGCAGACTTATATAAGGTTTATTATTAGATGTAATATAAATAGGGGCGCCTGGGTGGCTCATTTAAGTGTCCAACTCTTGATTTTGGAGCAGGTCATGATCTCAGGGTGCGCTCAGCATGGAGTCTGCTTGAGAGATTCCCTCTCTCCCTCTGCTCCTCCCCCTGCTTGTGCTCTTTCCCTCTCTCAAATATATAAATAAAATATTTTAAAAAAAGAAAAGTAACAGAAATAGCACAAAAGTAAATGACCTGAATTCTACCCAGAGCTTTCACACTTCGCAGCAATGCTGGAAGAATACTTATCTAAACCTCTATTTCCTTTTTCATCAAACACTGTGAGCACACATTTGCTAACTCCAAAATATGATGAAAATGCAAGATTATATATTATATGTTCTCTCAGAAGGACTACTGAACAGAAAAATTGGGTTTATAATAGACACTGGCGGTCCTTTCTCAAAATAACTGCCACCCAACTTTTCTGCCAGACTGTCTTAAGAAAAAAGAAAAGAAACCCCACACAGTTATTAAAAGAATATTTCTGGACTACCAAAGAATCTTCAAATTTATAACGACCTAACTTAAAAGATGTAGAGGTCTAAAATTTCAATGTTACAGGGAGGTTTGGGCTTTCTGCTGAGAGGTCTTCTGGAAAACCTTCCTCATTACTATCAGAACAGGTCAGTTTTACCTCAAGGGAACGCCTCCAAAATGCCCCAAATTAAAAAGAATGGTACAAACCTGGGGACCAAGGCTAGTGTAAATCTCCTTCACTTTCATCAGTTTCTTTGACCAAATGTAACAAGGGTATTTTTCTGACTGTATTTATGGCTTACTCTTTTGACAGTTTGTGTGACAGTATAAAGATACATGCACTTAAACCTATCTGGCCACTAACATTTCACACTTGGAAGTGTACAAATGAATCCAACAAAATTTTAAGTAAATTGTAAAATCTACTGCAAAAGAATACAACGCAACGTGACAGAATCTAAGTATGTGTAAGGAAAATTCAGTTAGTAGTAAGGTAAATTAAAACCCAGCCAAGTACGGGGCGTCTGGGTGGCTCAGTCGTTAAGCGTCTGCCTTCAGCTCAGGTCATGGGCCCAGGGTCCTGGGATCGAGCCCCACATTGGGCTCCCTGCTCAGAGGGAAGCCTGCTCCTCCCTCTCCCATTTCCTCTGCTTCTGTTCCCTCTCTCACTGTGTCTCTGTCAAATAAATAAAATCTTTAATAAAATAATAATTAAAAAAATCAGCCAAGTATATTCTAAGTAGAGCCAGTAGGCAATATAATTTATATGGAGGGGTAGGGAAAGGGGCTAGTTTACCAAGGAATTAGATTCCTTTTGCAGTAAAATGATACAGAAAGATTTTATATAAAGCAAAAGATACACCATCTACAGTCAGGAAAGGGTTGGATGATTTCATGGATCCCTTAAGCTTTAATATTTCTCAGGAAAAAACCCAGCTCACTGTTTTACAAGATTTGAACAAACAGAAAAGAAACAAAGTATTTTTATATGTAATTATTTTGTCTCAAATTCAGTTTGCTCTTCCAAGACCTAAAATGACAGCTATAATATTTTGTATCTTATTATTTTTAGCCACATTAAATGAACATTTTCAATTTTCTCTATTAAAAGATATTTAATAAAAGAGAGGACAAAAATACTTAATGGAACACTCAAATTACAAGAATTAAGTATTTCTCCTTTATTACAAAAGATATGACCAATTTCAGGTTGTGTTCAGGAGATACCAGATAGGCAATCAAAACTCAAAGTGACCTCCTAATGATTTCACTTCTAGGAGCATTCCAATTTAACCCTGACTGTCTACAAATGTCATTTTATATAGCATATAAAGGTAACTGATCTCATTCAAATCTTTGAATATCATCCCTCCCCCGCAAATCTCCCGTGGGACCTCTGCCCTCAAACACCCAAGAACATATACAAAAATGAACTTAATAAAATGACACATGTAAAATAACTCCTGCATCAAGAAACAGATTTCTTGGGGCGCCTGGGTGGCTCAGTCGTTAGGCATCTGCCTTCGGCTCGGGTCATGATCCTGGGGTCCTGGGATCGAGCCCCACATCGGGCTCCCTGCTCAGCGGGAAGCCTGCTTCTCCCTCTCCCGCTCCCCCTGCTTGTGTTCCCTCTCTCGCTGTCTGTCAAATAAATAAATAAAATCTTTAAAAAAAAAAAGAAACAGATTTCTTTCTGGCAACTGTTTTTTAAAGTGAGAAATAGTTAAAACAGAAAGAAGAGAACACTAATGGATGAACCACTGAAATCCTACAAGACGAAGTTTCCCACCTACCAAGACTTCAGTGTATATTGAGGATACTGGAATTTGAAATTTGATTAGTAAAATAGTTCAGTCCAGTTTTTGAAATCCAGTCATGCATCGAAGTATGAACCCAAGAACACAATTCTACCATACCTAACCAAAAAAGGTTAACTTTTTTTTTAAGCTTGTTTTTATATTTTAAATAAGAGCACTTTCATAAATGTTCTTTAAAAGGTACATTTCAGGTGCCTGAGTGGTGGAGGTGGTTAAGTATCTGACTCTTGGGTTGGGCTCAGGTAGTGATCTCAGAATCGTGAGATCGAGGCCCTCATCAGGCTCTGTGCTCAGCAGAGTCTGCTTGAGACTCTCTCCTGCTCCCTGTGTGCTGCCCCCAATTAAATAATCTTTAAAAAAAAAAAAGTTACATTCATTAATTTGGTATTTAAGTGGTTAGTTTAACTTTTGAAATAGAAGAATCTACCTACTTTGATATATGAAAAGGTCAGGAAAAGCTACTCTACCCAATTTCAGCCTCCAAATATAATTACAGTCCATGTGACATGGCAACATAAAAAGCTTAAAGGGGGGGGGAAGAAGTTTCTAAGCTGTTACATGATGGTTTTATTTTCCCAGGGTGACAATCAGAATGGGATGAGAAAAAGAACAGGATTAATATAGTATTTAGGGCGCCTGGGTGGCTCAGACGGTTGGGCGTCTGCCTTCGGCCCGGTCGTGATCCCAGGGTCCTGGGATCGAGTCCCCCATCGGGCTCCCTGCTCGGAGGGGGGCCTGCTTCTCCCTCTCCCTCTGCTGCTCTTTCACTCTCTCTGTCAAATAAATAAATGGAACCTTTAAAAATATATATAGTATTTAGATCTTGCTAACTTATTGCTCCAATAAAACTCATCTTTTAATAATCAGAAGCATAAAATCCTCTCGAGGTACCAATTTTTTCATTTGTTTCTGTTCCATCAAGACGGTTTAACACTTGGGGTAGAAAGAAGAGAAATAAAAAATCTAAAAAAATAAAATTATGTCATGAAAATCAGCTGTTTCCCACATATATAAAGTATCTAGAACAAAGTTATGAAGACAAAGTTCAATAGTGGTTACTAGGTGCTGGGGAAAGGGAGGATTAGGGATTTACTGCTGAATGGGTATAGATTTGTTTTGAGATACTGAAAAAATTCTGGAAATGGATAGTGTTGATGGTTGTACAACAATGTGAATATACTTAATGCCACTGAACTGTATGCTTAAAAACAGTTACAATGATTTTTTTAAAGTTCCCTTCAAAGAGGCCATTCAAAAAAAAAAGTCCCAGCCAACACCCACTTTATTTTAAGCACAAAACCAGATCAAGATTTCCTGTTACATAGCTGTGTCTAGTTTTCAAAGTTTCATTCATACTTTCATTCTGAAAGCTTAAGTCTATGTACCAATGACAGGTATGTAAAAAATAATTTGAACGTATTTTCTCCACTGCTGATTCTTTAACATTTGTAGTTCAGCAATTAATGTCCTTCAAAGATCAGGCCTCCTTTCTGTGGTCAAAACAGCATTAGTCTTAAAAATTATGAATATGCATTCAAGAAATGGCATGGGGGCAGGGAGGTTCATTTTAGCAAGTTTATACTTATAGAAATACCAAGACTTCATGCTTAGCTCTTTGATATCAATTAAGTAAATATAGCTGCAGTGATTACATGATACATTCAGTCTGCATCTCCATTTTTTCTACAGATCCTTAAAGGGCTAAAAACTTTCTCATAAGGCTGTGTACCAACTCCTCAACATGTAGGATCCAACACTTAGGAATGTGAAATTCTCCCACACCTACTAAGAGAAGCCCAGTAATCCATGATCCTATATATAGTTGCTAAAAAAGCTAAAAACTAAAAAAGCATCATGCCATGGCTCAAAATGCTATCTTAGTGACATATACCAAGTGACATCAAGCACTGGCTCACAAAAGGCAACTCTGTAATAAATAGGAAACCAACTCAGTTGATAGTTCACACTAAAAATCTGAAATATGTGAGAAGGGAAAAAGGCTATTACAAAATATATTACAAAAATAACCTAACCACTGAGCTGGGCTGGATTAGAAGGTGAAAATACCATATGACGGGCAAAGTTCATTAATATACCATCTGTTGTCAAAATCAAATCTATTAAGACAAATCTTTACTTATCAAATTTAAGTAATCAAAAGATGGACACATTACAACATATTGTGACAATGGCAAAGATTTCTTAAAAGAAATTTCAATGCACAAATACCACCAGTTAAAATGTTAGAGATGCTTATATGATTGCATGTTTTTTTTTTTAAAGATCAATAATGCAATCTAAATATCAATGCAACCCTGGAAATAGTTACCCACTCACTTAAACCATAATGACCTTAACCACTTTAATATCAGTATTATCTCAACAGTGGTGGGAGGTTGATAGGAAATTATGTGGCCTAAAGATTATCTGTACTTACAATGTGACATTAATTTCTGGAAAATGCACTAAAGTGTGGTAACTATTCAAGACAAACAATAGTAAAGTTGAAAAAAATTTTAAGTAACATTATAATACTTTGATCCATTACACTTTGACTCACCTAATTTACTTAGCTCTTAATTCACTATCCAATAAAAATTACCTAAACTGACACAATTAAATGTATTCCTAAAAGGGTACAGGTCAATACTCACTAATCATAACTTCCTATCTAAGCCAGCTCTGCTAAGACCTGGGAAAAGACAATCAGTTCTCATTCACAAATAAGAATGCAAGTTGTCATTTAACAGAACTCTATATATTAATCCTGGTACCAACAGTCTCTCCAGTTAATTTCAGCATCAGAGATAATTTAGGACCATTCTAACAAAAGAAATCCTAAATAGTGCCAACTCCTAAATGTCCTCAACTCAAAACATGAGAAACTTGGAATAGGCTGCATTCATTTATTATATTCCCACTATATTCTAGAAAGTCTAGTATTACCACTATATTTTAAAAAATTGAATTTCTTCCCACTATATTTTAGAAAGTCTAATTTCTTCTAAAGGCAAATTAAAATCCAACACATAATATGCCCTCTATTTGATTCCATCAAGTATGTGCGAAATAAACAAAAGAAAAAAACTGTGAAAAAATAAAGCCTGTGTAAAAACAATCCCAAATTACTTTGAGAAAAAAAGCCTAACTAGCAATTATAAATTAATAAAACTAATGAAAACAGGGAGTGAAAAAAAGAAATGACAAAACCAACCCCTCCTCGCTGACCATCTACATGTATGGAACGGATGTGATCTGCCAGATCTGGACTAGAGTTGAAGCAAGCCTGGCACTGGTCCCAACAACAATTATAGGCAATATTTTTGCTTGAAGAAGTAGTGCTTCCTTGTCCATTCATCATTGCTGGAGTTGAACGCCCACTGGAAATTGTGCTGTCTACATCCATTATAGTACTGCTTATGCTACAAAAGAAGAAAAAAGGCTGTGTTATTCCTAGAAATTCACTAACATGAATATGATCTTATAATTAAGATTACTACTTGACATTCTGCTCCATACAAAGCATACTAACCATATTTTCTATTAGAAAACAACACTGCTTTGAAATTATTTAGTTGGCAATAAAGTGCAAATCAAGGCAAAAAACACTAGTACCTCAAAACCAGATATGGGATAATTTAAGCAACTTTTGGCAGACATGAACTCCCCAATACTAAAACCTACAGAAAACACACACACACACAGCTCAACGCATTTCATCCCTTCCATAGTTCTAAGAAGCACAATAAAGTAACAGAGTAATAGCTACTCTAGCTATAAATAAGAATCAAGAGTATCTTTACAGTTCTGCAAATCACTTGTTAATCCAAAATCTTATCTTCTATTCACTAATCTGAGGATTAGTGCTTGTCATAGCCTACCTCTCTCCGTCTCAAAGAAGTTTGGGAAATTGTGTTGTATTTTCCCTTCTAAAAAGCAGGGACACCTGGGTGGCTCAACTGGTTAAGCATCTGCCTTTGCTCAGGTCATGATCCCAGGGTCCTGGGATCAAGTCCCACATTGGACTCCTTGCTCAGCAGGGAGCCTGCTTCGCCTTCTGCCTGCTGCTCCCCCTGCTTGTGCTCTCTGACAAATAAAGTCTTTTTAAAAAATTAAATAAATAAATAAGCAGAAGAGAGAAAACTGGGTTTTCTACAATCAAAGTTTCCCTGATTTTACTGAAGTCCAAATAAAATGTCTTTTCCTGGCCTTCATTTTTTTTTTAAACTAGTCTCAATCCACAAAAAGGACTGAAAAGCCAATCAATCCTTTTTACTTTTTATTTACTAAACAAAGTATAACATATTAGTAACCCTTTTATTAAGAAAATCACATATTAGTAGAAATAAAAGTAATAGAAGTAATTCTGAATGCCCAAAATTTCATATCTTAATAAAATGAACACACTTTTGCTTCCTTTTAAAAGCCATCAATTTAGGGGAACCTGGCTGGCTCAGTCAAGAGAGTATGTGACTCATCAAATAAATAAATAAAATCTTAAAAAAAAATCTTTAGAGGTGCCTGGGTGGCTCAGTCAGTTAAGCATCCGACTTGGCTCAGGTCATGATCTCAGAGCTGTGATATCAAGCACTCCATCAGGCTCCATGGTAGGCAGAGTCTGCTTAAGGTTCTCTCCCTCTCCCTTTGCCCCTCCCCTTGTGCTCATTCTTTCTCTCTCTCTTAAAAAAATAAATAAAATTTAAAAAAAATTAAAAGCAATTCATTAAAAAAAATTTTTATTATCTTCCCAATACAGAAACTACAGGGAAGTAGCTTCAACCACAGAGGGGTCAACAGTAAGAATGTTTGCAGGCTAAAATCCATCAAAAGCTATGTATCTGCTTGCAATTTAACAAAAATTATGAAAGTTATATTAACTCTTAAGGGGTATGCTTCCCTACTCCCAAGTTTTTAATTACAGAAAATTTCAAAAACACAGAAAAGTGTATCTAAATCTTAACTTCACAATTTACATTTTATCCTTTTGGCTGTAATTTTTTTTCTCAATCATCTGCAAGTTGCAAACACGATACTTCAACCACAATTATTTCAGGACACACCTTCTAAAAATAAGAACATTCACCTAAAACCACAACCTTATTTGCTCATATATAAAAGTCAAAATAAATTTTAACTTATTCAATAAGCTTTCTGTTGTTTTTCCCTGCCCCCTTATTAAGTAAGCTTAATAATAATTTGTGTCTAACATCCTATGCACCCATTTAAAAAAACTAGCAAAAATGTTTTTGTATGCTTCAGACATGAAAAATATCTCAGATTTCCCTTTAAAGAATATTCACGTAAGTTCATGTGGCTATCTACCATTCAATATATATGTTCTAAATTTAAACTCTAAAACTTCATTCTAAAACTTTGTAATTGGCAGGCTCAATCAGTAGAGCATGTGACTCTTGATCTTGGGGTTGTAAGTTCCAGCCCTACACTGGGTGTAGAGATTTGGTTTTTTTCCTTTGTAATCTCTATTCAACTCTCAAATGCAAATCACCTCTTGAATACCTAAACATTTATTCATATTTTTTTGTTTTTTGCAGGAATAAACTGTGAGTATGGCAGTTTTTCTAAAATGCATATTTTAATTTGAGCCTTAGAAATTTCAAGTTTCATGACCACAAAATGGTTGGTTACCTATTTTCCTTATTGTGGTTTCATATATTTTGACTATAAAACTCAACTTTTGTAAATCATACTAATTAACTCCAAAGGCAAATAAAATACTAATAGTTTTAAGTGAACAACCAACCATACTCAAATTATAAACAATCTTAGGGAAAGAGATAAATTTCAATGACCTACTATGACACAATCTCTAAGGTACAGCAAAGCGTAAAGATGCACACATGCACGCACGCACACACGGTAGTAATGCTCTAATTTCCACACCTAGGTCGGGAAGGGAGATATAGACACAGCTATCCTCTAAAGGCAAAACTTGTTTTGAAGGATACACAAAACACTGTCCATGTTTTTTTGGAGGGGGGAAGGGAGGGTCAGTAGGAGAGAAACCTTTTGTATAATTTTTAATCTTATACATGTACTACTTTCATGTAAAAGTCCACAATTAGTTGAAAATGAAACCAATTTTCTTCTTAAATTGGACAGAGTAAAGGTCAAGAGACTCCTACTCGTAACATATCCAACTAGCAATATAAAGACTATCTACACAGTGCTTAATGTACTTTTGCTTATTAATTTTACCATAGAAAGGGAACCCTGTAAGTCCAAATATCCATAAACACTAAGCACTGGGTAATCAGTCTATGTGCAGTATCGTTCACTTGAAACACAGTACTTCATGTGGATACAGATCCTCATAAAAAGATGGCGTAATGCTGATGTTAAGAGCGTGAACTGTGTCTATCGATGGCAACTAAGCTGCAAACGCAATGGCAGAGGAGGTAAGGGACAGGTCCCATGCCCTAGAAGACTCAAGAGACGTTCACACATGTGCAGCATACCCAGAGAGTCTCCCATTCCCTAGCAGGGCCAACTGGAGTCCTACCAAATAGCCCTTTTAGGTTCCTCCAACTTCTAGGCAGTGCCCAAATCCTAAGCCTCCGGGCTCCCTTTTGGCCCCAGACCCATGCTGAAATCAGTGGTTCTCTCCATTCCTAAGACTGATAAAGGGCAACAGTCCTGCTGCAGGAGAGCACAGGAGACAAGTTGTAGTTAATTTCGATTTTGACAGGACACTGAGCTAGATATAGATCTCATAGAAAACAGTCTTCCTCCTTCCTATAATAAGATATCAAGATGATCTGAACTAGACGGGGACATTCCTTTCACTTGATCCTGTAATATTCCAGGATAGTAAATACATTAAAAGTTTCACTCAGTTCTCCTTCCCAATGAACACCTATTGATTCTGTAAAATGTGAACAAAAGCAGCCTAGTATTTGGACAAAAACCAAAGGCAGAAAAAGCACTCTTACTATTTAGATAATTATAATAATCTAAATAAAGCAGTGCTTCTCAATATTATATGAATTACCTGGAATCTTATTAAATGCAGATACTGATTTGGTAGATTTTGGGGTAGAACCTGAGATATCGTATTTTTAACAAGCACCTACTTGTTGAGACTACTGCTACAACAGTGTAAGTAGCAAGACTCTAAAAGATCTTTTACCATTATTACCCAAATAAGACTGATCGGACTATGTAAGGAAGTGTTTCCCACTGCAAAATGATAAACCAAACCATACACAAAAACACACAGACACACACGCACACCCTGTGACAACAGATAATCCCTAAGTTTCAAAAAAAACACGCTGGAAATTCAAATGCAATATTCAGAGAAGGACATGAGACATTTTCAACATAACAACATTCCCTTTACCCTCTTTTCCATGGGCCCTTTGCCTCTTAAGAAACTACCCAGCACACCAGACTTTTTAACCCCAACATCTAAAGTACATAGATTTTATGAAAATGATTTCCTCTGAGAATTCAAAGGCCAACTCACTATAAGAACAGAATCTTCTTTGAGAACTCAAATACTATCAAGCAAAACATCTGTGTGGTGGCTATGACCACAGCTGACCGGGTTGCCAACACTGAAAAGTAAAGAGCAGCTTGCCAAATGACAAGATAACAGGAAAAGAGGAAGCAATACATGGATGCTATATTATCATGATGGAGGACAAGACCATGGTCTTCATGTAACAGAGTAAGTTCACTGATATGGTTTCAGATTCTACATTGCAAACACTGTAAAACAAAACAAAAAACTATCCCTTGTATCAAATAGCCATACAATTAACCTTAAAAGGCTATTAAAATATCCTTCCTTTTCTAACTAAATACCTGTACGAGGCCAAGTAGTCTTCATATAGTTTAACCAAACAATTCATTGCAACAGACTGAATGTAAAAGTAGATATGAAAAACTAGCTGTTAAGCCAGACATTAAAGACACTAAATATAAAACATCACTCTTCAATTTTTTTTAACTGGAAAAGTTATTCTACACTAAGAAAGTACTATTTAGGGGAGCCTGGCTGGCTCAGGCAGTAGAGCATGTGACTCCTGATCTCAGGGTCATGAGTTCAAGCCCCACATTGGGCAGGGAGCCTCCTAAAAAAAAAAAAAAAAATACATATACATATTGGTTTATTCTTAATGTTTCTAAAGTTCTTGGTATTAATTTCTGCTCCTGTAATAGTGATAAATGTAACCCACATAAACAAAAGCTCTTTAATTTTTTCAATAACTTTTTTAATAGCTTTTCTGAGATCTAAGTCATAGTCCTCAATATTTAAGAAAGCAAAGGGGTTTTTAAAAGCAAAATGTTTGAGAACCACTGTCCTGGAGGAAAGCTTAAATGACACTCTAAAAAAAATTGGAAAGAGTATGTTTCTGAGCTGGAATATTTTTACTTTATTCTGAGTGTAATTGCTGAACCTGAAATTGAATCCGAGGCCGAGTAGAAGGCTTATCAGGAGGCTTTTCAGTTACCTATGAGGAAATTCATTTGTATTGTGGATTTTCCTTGGTAAGATACCAAGAATACTTTTCTTCTCCCTGCTCTTAGTTTCTAGTTACTGAAATGTCTAACTTTATTTTTAAGATTTTATTTATTTGACAGAGAGAGAGAGAGCATGAGCAGGGGGAGCGGCAGGCAGAGGGAGAGGGAGAAACAGGCTCTATCCCAGAACCCTGGGATCATGACCTGAGCCAAAGGCAGATGGCTTAACCAAATGAGCCACCCAGGTGCCCCTGAAATGTCTCATTTTAAGGAGGGTTGAGAACAGGGGCCTGAAGGTATATGGGTGTATAATTTGAATTCAAGTATAATTTACTCTTGTCACTCAAAACACTTAAAATATCAGAATTTCCTATAAATATGTCACTGATTAGCAAAGTTGCAGATCTGTACTGCAGATCTAATTTAGGCCTCCACACGTCCATTTACATAAAATTAGATCTGCAAATCACATCCTTATGCCTTACCTAGTAAACACCTTCTAAGAAGACTCACAGTTACTTGCTCCATGCTCTCCCCTCCTAGGGAGCTAGTAACAAATTAAAGGGCTGACATAAAACAATACTAAGAGTTTTACTGCTTAAGTTTGAGGTTCTAGTCACTTTTGCATTTGTGATATAAACACAATTAAGATCATTAAGTGGGGCATCTGGGTGGCTCAGTTGTTAAGCATCTGCCTTCGGCTCAGGTCATGATCCTGGGGTCCTAGGATCGAGCCCCGCATCGGGCTCTCTGCTCAGCAGGAAGCCTGCTTCTCCCTCTCTCACTTCCCCTGCTTGTGTTCCCTCTCTCGCTCTCTGTCAAAACAAATAATAAAATCTTAAAAAAAAAAAAAAAAATCATTAAGTAATGGTATTTTTCAAACAAAACTTCCCTACTAGTAATCCCCTTTCATAGCTCTTCATCAGTAGAACTAAATAGTATATGGAGACTGAAAGACAAGCTGCCCATATCTGCAAGTCAAATTTTCAAGACTAAGCAGCCAAAATAGAACAAGGTGGGGCACTTGGTGGCTCAGTCAGTTGAGTATCTACCTTAAGCTCAGGTCATGATCCCAGGGTCCTGTGATCCAGCCCCAAGTTGGCCCCCCACTTCTCCCTCTCCTCCCTTCTCGCTATCTCTGCCTCTCTCTCAAATAAGAAAAATCTTAAAAAAAAAAAAGGGGGGGGGGACCTGGGTGGCTCAGTTAATTGGGTTAAGCTCAGGTCATGATCCCAGGGACCTGGGATCCAGTCCTACATTGGGCTCTTGCTCAGTGGGGAGCCTGCTTCTCCCTCTGCCTGCTGCTCCCCCTGCTTGTGCATGCTCACTCCAGACAAATAAATAAATAAATAAAATCTTAAAAAAAAAAAGCTGAAAATCTCTGGTGAGACTGACAAAAAAAAGAATTTAAAAAATAGAATAAGGAAATTTTGTTTGAATACTAAAACTGACATAAACATGTAACATTGATTTACAAAACCTACTTCGAATTTAAATTCACTTAAGTTTTACTGTTCTGACTTTATAAATTAATGTAAAATTTGTGACCTTATAAAAAATAAATACTAATAAAATATTTTAATATGTCTTAGGCATTGGGGTTCCACACAAAAATTCATTTGGGGGAAAAATGTCATCCACTACTCAGTCTGTAAATTGTTTTTACATTGTTTATTTTCTCAGCAATAGTCCTCAAAACTGTCAAACTACAAGTTATGAAATGGATAGTACTTTTATATTAAAAAGTTAGAAACAACAACAAAAAAACAGAAAACATGGAGCTGGGACGCCTGGGTGGCTCAGTCAGTTAAGCGTCTGCCTTCAGCTCAGGTCATGATCCCAGGGTCCTGGGATCGAGTCCTGCATCGGGCTCCCTGCTCGGCGGGGAGACTGCTTCTCCCTCTGCCTCTGCCTCTCTCTCTCTCTGTCTCTCATGAATAAATAAATAAAATCTTTAGGAAAAAAAAAAAGAAAACATGGAGCTGTATCATATACAGAGTAAGTGACAGAGAGGATAAAAAGTGCCATAAACTTAAAGAATTTAGTAGGAAGGGGCACCTGACTGGCTCAGTCAGTGGAACATGCAACTCTTGATCTGGGGATTGTGAATTCAAGCTCCACATTGGGTGTAGAGATTACTTAAAAATAAAATCTAAAAAAAAGAATATAGTAGGAAAACAAGATGATCAAGGCATCTAACCACTTCCTTCAGGATCTCGAAGTTATTGATTGAGGTTCCACAAAAGAACCTTCCTAATCTCTAAAGAATCAAGGCTGTTTTATTTTTGTTCTTCAATGAAAACCATATAATCTTTAGAAAGTCTTAGGTTCATAAGCTTCTATCTGACTTACTATAAAACAAATATTCTATAATTCTTATTTTAAAAGAATGAACATGGTCCTCCATATGGACTGAAGAAAGTGACATGAGATAAATGGAAATAAAAATTCTACTGATTTATAAAGTTACATTTAAAAGGGTCAGAGCAAACATTATAAATTTAGCTTAATGCTAACTGGTAATAGCTTTACATAAAAATATGTAAACTATACATAGTTTTCAAGGTATTTATCAAATTGTAGGTAAACAGCATTATATCCATATTAGATGCCTAATCTAATCACAGAACGAGGTAAGTTGTTATTTGGCTAACAGGTGATGTTCCTGTCATCTACAAAATTGCTACTCACTACTAGAATGATTACTCTATGTCTCTCCCATGCTTATAATCAAAATTAAAGGCTAAAATTCAAGAGTGCCAAGCATTTAAGACAAGCCTGTATTCTTGACAAGTGTGAAGTTGTATTCCTGATATTATATGAATATACAACTCTAAGAGTGAAATTCTACTATTTCTCACCTCCGTTTGTTGGAATGGACTATAATTTTATGCCCTGCTCTTTATTCTAGGCATTGAAAATGGGATTGCAAGTCAAAACTAAACCAGTTAAAAGAAACAGGCACTTCAAGAATATTACCAACTGCCTGCCTGTTACATTTTATGACTTTCTCCTAAGAAAAAAAAAAATCATATAACCTACTGAATCAAAATTTGCATCACAAAAGGTGCTCTATTTAAATCTGTACTCCTATTCTTTATCATAACAGCTAAAACTTACTGAGTTTATTTCCCAAAGATGGCCACACCATATACACTTTCCCATATCCTTTTCTTACAATATGGCATCAAAGTGCTGGGGGGGTCATTATTACCTCCTCTTGAATGTGAACAAGCCAGAGACTACTGCAAAAGTGATACTGCAAGACTTACAAGGCGAGGTCATAAAAGGCAATACTACAGCTTCAGCCTGACTCACTCTTGGGACACACGGCTTGGGAGACCAGAACTACCACATAAAGAAATCTGGCTCCCTTAAAGCCACCATGCTCAAGATAACTCATGAAAAAAGTACACAGAGCTAGAGAGAGATGCCAGGGAGTCCCAGCTGTTTCAGTCTTCTCAGCCCAGGCACTACACATGTGACAGATAGGTGAGTGGGTAAGTTTTCTGGTGATTACAGTTCCCAGCCTTTATGCTGTTCTAAACTGACACCAACTAGAGCAGGAATGATCTAACCCTACCCAGCCCGGCTCAGATCTTAGATTTGTAAGCGAAGTAATTGTTTTAAATCATTAAATGTTGGAGTTGGTTGTCATGGAGCCATAGTAATTGGAAGAATGCTTGACATGTATTAACTCATTTAATGTTTACAACAACCACATGAGATAGGTACATCAGTATCCTCATCTTAACAGATAAGAGACTTGAGACACAGAAATTATGTGACTTGCCCAAAGTCACACAAATACAAAACACCAATGCCAAACAACTCAGCTGCTACATTTATACAAAGGAAAAATATGGGCAAACCACAGATTTGAGAAATACTGAAATGCAGCCCATATCACATGTCAAAATAAGTTTCACTTGGTGTGCTCATACAAAAAGTTGTTTCTTTGCTTTTGTACATCTATAACACACACAACACAAAAGATATTTAACACTACATATAATTTGATTCTTTGAGGCATACAGTTTTGCTAACAAGATAAACTATTAAATTTGATTCCTGGGGCGCCTGGGTGGCTCAGTCGGTGGCTCAGTTGGTTAAACGCCCCACTCTTGATTTTGGCTCAGGTCATGATCTCAGGGTTATGAGATCGAGCCCTACATCTGCCTCTGAGCTGGGCAGGGAGCCTGCTTAAGATTCTCTCCCTCTGCCCCTCCTCTCTCTCTTAAAACAAAAAAAACGAAAAAAAAAAAAAGGGAGTGCCTGGGTGGCTCAGTCTTTGAGCATCTGCCTTCAGCTCGGGTCATGATCCCAGGGTCCTGGGATCAAGCCCCGCATCAGGCTCCCTGCTCAGTGGGAAGCCTGCTTCTCCCTCTCCCACTCCCCCTGCTTGTGTTCCCTCTCTCGCTGTGTCTCTGTAAAATAAATAAATAAAATATTTAAAAAAAAAAGATTCCTACAAGCCAATTAGCTTCATAAAAAAATTAATTCAAAGTCATAGAAAGCAACACTATCCTCAGATAGAACTTGTCCCAAATTCAGAACCTAGGCCACTAAAACAGATAGGAACCTAACAGTGCCAACATAAAATTCAACTCCAAATATTCATTTGTCTAGGGACAGGGGCAGTCACTTTGATCTTTCTTTACCAAGAACAAATAGTAAATTATGAAACTGGGTTTTAAATGGGATTAAGGAATTTAGATCACATCAGATTTCTGTAAGGCTGCCTCGTTTTGCCTTCCAAACTGCTATGGTGCTGAAGGCTTTTAGATCTTTAAGCTCAGAAGCAATCAGAAGAAATAAGTAAAGGGACTCCTCGGTGGCTCAGTCAGTTAAGCATCTGCCTTCAGCTCAGGTCATGATCCGAGGGTCCTTGCTCAGCAGGGAGCCTGCTTCTCCCTCTGCCTGCAGGCTCCCCCTGCCTCTGCGCACGTGCTCTCTCTCACAAATAAATAAATAAAATCTTTAAAAAAAAAAAAGTAAAAAAGAAAAAAGAAGTAAAGACAAGTGCTTGTTTTATTACATCTGTTATATATGCTCAAGTCACATTTCCTTAAGGCCCTCCCTACTCACCCAAGGTGGAAAGAATTCTGCTCCTTCTGATCTACTTGATTTGTACTATGAATCACCTAAAAGTCTCTCATTTAGAGTAAACTCCTAAGCCTAGGTAGTGTAGTGCCTTGCACACAGTAAATGCTCACATACTTTTAGTGACAAATTTAAGTAGGATTTTTAAGGCAAGTAAAATGTATGGCTTTGTCCTACTGAGATAATCATAAAAATTAATTGGAGACACACTAAAAATCATTAGCCAAAACCAAGATATTATTATTACTATTGTTACTGTAATTACAAGCTATTATCACTGTAATTTAAAAAGCTAAAATGGGTTTTTCTAATCAAGAAAAAGACTACTCTCCATCCCTACAATTATTTCTCTGAATAAAAACAAAAGATTTTTTCCCCAAGACCAAGCAGCATTCACTAAATTGGTCAAAAGGGACTTTATGCAACAATGATGAAATACAGCTTATGGAAAACAAGTAGGCTGCATTCTTATATTGCCACTGTGCACATCATTTTAAATCTGCTTCTCATTTCTAGTCTACTGCTCTTTAAGATTACTCCACCCACATTTTTCACGCAGTTTAAGACCAGATCAGCAAGCAATTACCTTCAAAAACACTGTATTACTAGAAACATTCTATTCCAATGTAATTACATTATAAGGAGTTATCTTTTACCTTTTTTTTAATCTTTTACCTTCAAAGATTTCCAGGAAAATGCCTATATGCAAAGACGGTATGTAAAAAAAACCTGCTAAGAAGACTAACACCCATTTTATAAGAAACAATCACATTTACTCATTTTTTTTAAGTTAGTGTTAAATCATAAAAATGATTTTATCAGATGATTTCTGTACACACATTTCTGCCAAAAATGCCTACAGGAGTCCTCAACACCTCAAAAGACATATTCAAATGACTGCCAACATGAACGTAAAGCACTAAAAAATCTGCTGATTCATCCACTCTCGGTACTTTAACAAATATTTATAAAAAGTAATGACAAAAATTTTATAATTTAGCAATGATATAGTAAATGTATTTACTGAGAAATACAAATACCCTTCTACAGTCTCTATATTTTCTCTAATTAGTAACACTTCATCTTTCTAGAAATTTGAAATATAAATGGAAACCAGAAAGCAAGACGGACTTCGAAAAGCATTAAACTTAAATAAAATGCCAATAAAGACTCTCTATTCCCATAAAGACTGAATAATTACAACACTTAAAAACCACCTTTTATACTTCATAGTCTTAAAAGGGATCTAGGCTATGTATATTATAATTACCAATGAAAATGAGGCCCAGAAAGGTAAATGAATTCAAGCTCCTAAGTTATTCTTTGCAAAAGAGGCAGTTGAAATTTAAACTAGCGGGGCGCCTGGGTGGCTCAGTCATTAAGCATCTGCCTTCGGCTCGGGTCATGATCCCAGGGTGCTGGGATCGAGCCCCGCATCGGGCTCCCTGCTCCGCGGGAAGCCTGCTTCTCCCTCTCCCACTCCCCCTGCTTGTGTTCCCTCTCTCGCTGTGTCTCTGTCAAATAAATAAATAAAATCTTTAAAAAAAAAAAAGAAAATTAAACTAGCCACTGACTTAATAGTATATTAATTAAACTTTCCCAGTCAAGGTTGGTTACAAGAGTTGTCTAGGCAGTATAGTAGCTAAGAGCACATCCGGAGCCAGGACTGCCCGCATTCTCAAGGAGCAGTGTCAGTTTGGGCAAGTTCTAATGTCTGCACTTCCTTGCCTCATTAGTTTGTGAGGACGCAAAGAACTGAACTTCATAAAATCCTTCCAATAAGCTCAAGAATCTCAGATTCATAAGCAAAGTACAGAATAGTTTTCTCCTAAAATAATATCTAAATTTATTTTTTTGTTGGGAAACAAAGTATTAGTTGGGGAAGTCTGCTTTTTTTAATTTTTCAAATATCACAACTTTTTTCAAATACTGTTTCCACATATGCTGTTAAAAAGAATTGGGAGAAGGGGTGCCTGGTGGCTCAGTCACAAGAGCATGAGGACTCTTGATCTTGGGGTTGTGAGTTTGAGCGCCACATTGAGAGATTACTTAAATAAGTAAACCAACTTTAAAAAAAAGAACGGGGGAAGATATAAGGCACAGAACGGTTCTCCTTCCTGTTTCATACAGTTATGATAGTGAGAAAGAAGAAATATGTATCAGATACATCCACATTCAGTTGAATTCAACCAATTATTGAGTTCTGAATATAGGCAGTGCAAATAGGTTAAGTATAGCTGGTAGGTAATGTAAGTATAAAAATAAAGAGAACCAGATTTTAAATTCTTAAAAATGTTATAGCCTAGAAAAGACAAACACAAATGGATATTTCAATATGACACCATAAATTATGGTGATTTTTGAACCCAGAAGGACCTATGTAAAGTATCTTTGAGATCCTGGATATAGCAAAGCCACGCTTCCAATATTCTGGATTATCAAAAGGATAAAATAGAGCATTTGCCAAGTCTACAACAGAATCACCAAATTTGAGCTCCAAATTATTTTATATTGTTTAAAACCCTCACTTTTATGAAGAAGAATCAATCTGAAGTTCAGAGAAATGATTTGCAAGCAGTCTCTAGTAAAGCCAGTACTATAATACCAATTACTCTCAAACAGTTTTCTTTCCACATCTATCTGCATAAGAAATGGAAGTATAAATGACTCTATGAATTAAATATAGCCCTAGGCCCTTTACATATTCCATCTCATTTAATCACAACACTAAGATATTCTATTTTACGGGCAGAGAAACAACTTCTGAGAAGTTAAATTATAATTCCTTCTAGGTTAAGGTTAACTTTTCCTTGAGTTATTTGTGATGGATGTGTCTGGAAAAATAAGCAAGCTATTGTTCCAATGAAATCCTCAAGAAAAAAACATTTTACTCAGAAATAGTAACATATTTTTCTTATAAGCCACTCAGGAAATTAGTTTTTCTTTCCTTTGATTTAGTTTCCCAAGCATGATTTTTTTCCCCAACTTGTACCCTAGTTCAAATCTCTTCATTTCACACCTGTAACTATTCCTACCACTTCCTAATTGGTCTCCCAACTCCCAAAATTTCCTCTCTACTTTTGCCACATTCTCCTGTAACAAAGAATTTTCATCCTTCATCCAAAATACACTTAAGAATACCTAAGGGGTGCCTGGATGGCTCAGTCGGTAGAGCATGCAACTCTTGATCTTAGGGTTGTAAATTTGAGCCCCACATCGGGTGGAGAGATTACTTAAAAATAAAATCTTTTTTTGAAGATTTTATTTATTTATTTGACAGAGAGAGACACAGCGAGAGAGGGAACACAAGCAGGGGGAGTGGGAGAGGGAGAAGCAGGCTTCCCGCCAAGCAAGGAGCCCGATGCGGGGCTCAATCCCAGGACCCTGGGATCATGACCTGAGCCAAACGCAGCCGCTTAACGACTGAGCCACCCAGGCGCCCAAAAATAAAATCTTAAAAAAAAAAAAAAGTACCTAAAATAAGCATCAGGCACTGTACTAGGTGCTCTGGATAGAACCATGATCAGAAGAGACATGATCCTGTTCTCAGGGAGCATAAACTCTAGCAGGAGAGATAAACAGTAAATAATACTCAAATTGTAACAAGGGCATTGAAGAACTTGGGAGTGCTAGCATTGTGTCTAACAAAGAAATCAGGGATAGTCGGCCTGTGAAAATGTTTGAGATAAAACCTGAATGGGATTACGAGTTACAAAGAGAAGTTGGAGAGAGGCAAAAAAAAAAAAAAAAAAAAAAAACTGACGCACAGACCTACACTGACAAAAATGCCAACATCTGTTATTGGCATGAAAAATCCCACTTTAGCCATTCTTATTTCTCAGTTCCAATGTGAATCCTCTGACCTAGGCAGGAAGTCTCCTGAATATGGTGGGCTCTATTCTTCCTGTTTCATTTAGGCTTTCTAAAAATTTCTCCTCCCCTCACCTGGGTGGCTCAGTCCGTTATGGCTCTGCCTTCAGCTCAGGTCATGATCCCAGGGTCCCACTCCCTGCTCAGTGGGGGAGGGGGGTCTGCTTCTCTCTCTCTCTCCCTCTGCCCCTCCTCCCTGTTTGTGTTCTCTCTCTCTCCCAAATAAATAAATCTTTTTAAAAATTTTCTCATCACTCACCTAACCCTAAACTCCAACCCCCTCCCCACCAAAACTTTAACCATTGACTACAATACTTGCCAGTTTTTATTTTTTTTTAAAGATTTTGTTTATTTGACAGAGAGAGACACAGCGAGAGAGGGAACACAAGCAGGGGGAGTGGGAGAGGGAGAAGCAGGCTCTCCGCCGAGCAGGGAGCCCGACGTGGGACTCGATCCCAGGACCCTGGGACCATGACCTGAACCGAAGGCAGACGCTTAACGACTGAGCCACCCAGGTGCCCCAATTTTTATTTTAATGTACTGTGTCACAAACACTTTACAGAAAAACTAAAGAACGGTGGAATCATCTTTTTACTCTTCTCATTAAAAACTAGCTATCTGGGGGCACCTGGCTGGCTTAGTCTGTAAAGAGCATGTGACTCTTAATCTTGGGGTAGTGAGTTCAAGCCCCACATTGGGCATGGAGCCTACTTTAAAAAAATAAAAACTGGGGAGGAACCATCACATTTCTTAATACGAGACAGGGCACCATGCTAACCATCAAAGTAAATGCTCAAAATGTGTTTTTTTAAACATCCATACATCCCTCTCATCTCCTCGGATGCCCAAAATTGTCCACATTTAGTTCCAAGGTCAATATAACCATGATTTTTCACAAATGCAAACTACCCATCATAAAAATGAATTCAACATGTGATTAGATCACTGTAAATCCATTAATATTACTAGAGAATATACTCCAAAGATTTTTACTAATAGAACAGTAGCTTCACTTACATATTAAAAACTATTATATGACCTTTTAGGTCAACCATTGAGTATGTGTGTGTGTGTGTGTGTGTGTGTGTGTATATGTATGTTAAAAAACCATTAAAATGTAGATTTTGCAATGAAGTATTTGGCCTGGCATATCCTTTTGCAAGTTTCTGCAGCACTCATTTACAGATACTTGCCACACATTTAACAGTTGGCCTAGTACATTCTGGCGTTCAGATCTGATATTGCTTCATAACAACAATAGATAATTACTAACTATTTCTAGTTCATTTGTACAGTCTGTCTGCCCACCCATGAAGTCAGGGGCTTTGTTTTACTCACTGCTCTTTACCCTGCACCTAGACTACTACCTGGCACAAAACAAAGGGGTTCTATGTACGCAGTAAACATTTAAAATACACTGTGTGCTGCTGGGACGTCTGGGAGACTCAGTCGGTTAAGCATCTGTCTCTGGTTCAGGTCATGATCCCAGGGTCCTGGGATCAAGTCCCACATCAGTCCCAAATCAGTCCCGCCATCAGGCTCCTTGCTGGGTGGGGAGCCTGCTTCACCCTCGGCCTGCCACTCCCCCTGCTTGTGCCCTCTCTCTCTCTGACAAATAAATAAATAAAATCTTTAATCAAATAAAACAGATTGTGTGCCAAATACTCTACATATAATCCCCATAACAATCTTACAGGATAGTTAACTATTACTGACCCCTTTACAGATGAGAAACCTGAATAGTAAGATGGTAAGTAATTTAAATAACTGTCCCATAGTCACCCAGTTTAAGTGAGAGCCAGAATTCAAACCACACATTCTGACTCAAATCAGTCTTAAAACAACTGCTCTCCCTACAATTTCTCCCTCCTTAACTTCAAAATTTCCACTTAACTTTGATAAAATGTTATGCATTTTTATACAGTAAATGCTTCTTAACAATGATTTAGGAGGGGCACCTGGGTGGCTCAGTCAGTTAAGCATCTGCCTTCTGCCTTCAGCTCAGGTCATGATCCCGGGGTCCTGGGATTGAGCCTGGCATTGGGCTCCCTGCTCGGTGGAGAGCCTGCTTCTCCCTCTCCCTCTGCTGCTCCCCTGCTTGTGCTGTCTCTCACTCTCTCACTCGCTGTCAAATAAATAAATAATATCTTTTAAAGAACAAACAATGATTTAGGAAAAAAACCCTGTGGTGATTATCCATTTCAGATTTTTCATACCCAAACTCATTTATAAAAATATGTATACAGAAATTCACAATTTCAGAATTGTTCCAACATTTTTTAATAGACTTGTCCACAACCATTTAATAAATATTTATTATGCACCTCTGGATCTCCTCTAAATTGGTAAATTGTTTCTGTTTTGTTCTAAGACTTTACTTATTTGAGGGAGGGCACATGCATGTGAGCAGGGGGAGGGACAGAGGCAAGAGAAAAAGAATCTCAAGCAGACTCCATGCTCAGAGCCCCACATATGGCTGGATCCCACAACCCTGAGATCATGATCTGGGCGGAAACCAGCAGTCAAGAGTAGGACACTTACCGAATGAGCCACCCAGGCGCCCCATGTTTTGTTTTGTTTTTTTATGTAAACTCTATTCTCAACATGGGGCTTGAACTCATGAGCCCGAGATCGAGTCATAAGCTCTACCAACTGAGCCAGCCAGGCGCCCCTAAATAGGTAGTTCTTAACTTAGACCAAACTCTTGAAAATCTGATAGTTGTTGACATCTTCTCAGAGAAATCACATGAAATTTTGCATAGGATCTCACGGGCTTTATTGGAGTACACGGACCCAATAACTTTAAACTTACCAATACCAAATACAATGATCCAACCAAAGGCACTAATTCCTGGCCCCCAATTTACAGCCTCCTTTATTTATATAAATGCTACTGTCGGTGTTTCAATTTAATTCTAATAATTAATTAAGTACTCACATATCCAAGGTACTGTGTTTAGATCTAAATGAGCTAAACTGTCCCTGCTCTCAAAAATACCACTGTACAACAAAAAGGATGAAGCAAGCATTCAAATAACATGGATTCTTCAGAGAAATTCATAGGACTCGAATAGAAATTCATTTGGACTTTAGAATACCTTCATGGTAAAACCTAACTCTTTTTCACAGTTAAGGAACTAAGGCTCAAAGATTTAACTTAAAATCATAATACAGGCAGCAATACAAAGATCTGAATTCAGATTGACTCAGATTACATGCTCTGTATACAGATGTAGATATTCTACATCCCACCACCTACAGAAAAGAGCCATAAGCAGGGAGGAAAAGAACAAAAATACATCTATGGGAATTAAAAGGAAAAAGAAATTAAAGCCAGGATTTACTGTGGCATTCTGACAGGCTTTGAAAGGTGGCCTTAGTGAACGAAATCTGAAGAAATTATTGTCTAACAGGGTATGAATGAAAAGAAAAACAGGAAAAACTCATCCGCTTAATGAAAACATTGGAAGAATAGGGGCGCCTGGGTGGCTCAGTCGTTAAGCGTCTGCCTTCGGCTCGGGTCATGATCCCAGGGTCCTGGGATCGAGCCCCACATTGGGCTCCAGCCCCACATTGGGCTCCCTGCTCCGCAGGAAGCCTGCTTCTCCCTCTCCCACTCCCCCTGCTTGTGTTCCTGCTCTTGCTATGTCTATCTCTGTCAAATAAATAAATAAAAATCTTAAAAAAAAAAAACCATAGGAATTAAAAAAAAAGCAAATATTTTAGGTCATAAAAAGACTTTGCGGCTTCTTCCTTGCTCTCTCAAATCACTTGCTCTAAGGGGCAATAGCTGCTATGTTATGAGGACACACAAACAAACATTGACTTGGTGAGAAACTGAAGTATCCTGCCAAGAGCTACAATAAGTAAACCATTTTGGAAACACATTTCTAGCCCCAGTCAAGTCTTCAGATGACTGCAGGGCTAGCTAACTTTTTCACCGCAACCTCATGAAACCCTGAGCCAGAACCACCCAGCTAAGCCTATCCACTCCTGACTTTCAGAATTAACAAATGTCTGTTCCTTTAAGTTGCTAAATTTGAAAGAAATTTATTACACAGCAATAAATAGCTAATACAATTGGCAAAGTGTGAAATTTGACTTTGTTTACATTAGAGTCAATGCAGTTTTGTGCTAGGAACTAGGGCAAAACCTAACCTTGGAATAAAAAGTCTCACAGTAATATGCAAGATGGATGAAGTGGGAGGCGTTTTTTCTTCCCATCTTCCACAATACCCAGTAAAGAGTTCAGCACACAGAAAATACCTGTGTTTGGTTAGCAAATCAACTTACACACAGGATTCTCTAATCGACTCAACATAGTAGTCTTAATTTTTCTTAAAGTAAAATGACCCCCTAGAATCTCTCCATAAATTCAATCCTGAAGTCTGTCAGTTTTTTCATGATTTTGTTTTGGGCACAGAGCCATGCCTTCCTTAACTGGGAGTTACAGGTCGTCAATGAAAACTGAGACCTACTAAAAGCTCTTTTCCCTCAAAAACTAATGATGTGAAATATGGTGATTAACATAATAAAAAAAATTAAAAGCTCTTTTCCCTAAATTTAATCAAAAGGGTAGCCTAAAAGAATGATTTTAGAGACTATAGACAGCTGCTTCAGAATTGAAGAGGTTAAGTACTGAGTTTATCATGAAGTATAAGCAAAAATTACTTTACATAGTTGTATTGCCTCAACCATACAAATCCTTAATAAATCTTGATAACTTCAGCAACCAGCCTTCTGGCATTAATAGGATTTAGAAATTTGGCCTCCGTATTAGATCTTCCAAATCATACTACTAAGAAATTGGGCAATATAAGCCTGTTTTCCCAGCATCAGAGCAATGTCAGTTACACCTCAAAGTTTGCAACTCCTAAGACTGGGTTTCCAAATTTTGATCCACAAAATGGTAAGGGCCTGTGGCCTTTCCTGATCATCAAGTTTCGTACTATATGCCTTTCCCTATCACCGCATCCTTACACATGCACTTTTCACCTGACATCTGAATTTACCCAGAAAGGCTGATAAAAGTGGCTAAAAGTGGTCTTGGCTTTTCAAAACAAGTCTTGGCTTCTATTCTAGTTGGGGCGGGGGGGGGGGGGGGGGGAGGAGAATATATGTGTATGTGTGTATATATATATGTATATATATATGTGAGACAAGCACAAAAGAAATTATCAATTCACTTATACAGAAAAGGTAAGAATACTTTCAATGTATAAACTGATTCAATAACTAGAATTTGTAAACTAAAAAATTTTCAAAAATATTTTAAATTCTAAAATTCTATTCAAAAATTAATTAGTCTCAGAAATTAATTTTAAAAAGGTGGTAATTATTTTTTTAAAGGCAGTAATTTTTTAAAAAGTAGTTAAGCTTAAGTTTGAAGTAAAAAAAAAAAAGTAGTTTATAGTGGTCTCGAGTAGGTAAATATCCCCCTAAAGAAAATAAATTACACATCAACATTAAGGTTTTCTAACTTTACCAAAATGAACACACTAATACCCTTACTCTGGTTTGAATAACTTTCTCATGGGGAAAATAATCAATGTTTTTGTACCAAGTGTCATTTATTCATTTCATAAATTAGTCTCTTTTGACCACACAACACTTCCAATACATGTTTGTAAACTGACACCTTGGATCATGAGCTTTAATACCTAAGCCTTTATGTCTAAATGTTTCTTAAAAAGAAGCACTTATAGTTAAAATAAGACATTTCAACAAATTCTAAAGTATGTTAACTCAAAAGTATGATCTACTTTCAAAGTAAGAGAAAAACTGAATAGGCATTCTAAAAAAAAAAAAAACAGTAAATTCTAATAAAATCACTTTGATAGGAATGCCCCAAGTTTTTTAAAAGCACTTTAAAATCATGATATCCTTCCATCAGTCACAAAAATAAAAGCCTCCTACCATGAAATCAATTTATAAAATCCACACAGATTAGTGTAATCTGCAGGACAGTCCATAAGAACTATGAATCCTTTCCAAATTTAAAAGAACTCTTAAAAAAAAAAAAAACTTAAAGGCAACAAGGGGTCATTTAAGAATGAAGATTATTAAAATCACCATATCCAGTTTCACCCGTAAAGCTTTTTCATACAAGTGATAAATCTATTACCCTGAAACAGTAAAATGATTACAGTATTTTATAGTCTCTAATGTTTAAGAATTAAGAAAAGCAAGTGTGTTTGACTATCAAGTTTTAACCTTATTTGGACTTGTGGCACTAATATCTTACTCTGAAAGATGATGTAAAAGTTAGATATTCCAGTAAATATCTTAAAATATGCAATGAAGCCAAAACTCCACTTCCTGAAATATTACTTGACTAATAGTTCATCATCTCGTAAAGGGATGTAGCATAGATATTAACTCAAAAAAAAAAAAAAAAAAAGAAAAATCCTGACACAGCTTGTTATTTAGGGTGAAGTATTCTAACTCTTGTGAAGTGGAAATAGCAGGGGGCTTGAGAACCTTTGTTCAGATCCAGCTCTATCCCACTTCCATTCTAGACTTACTGTCTTGAGTAAGACACTCAACTTGCTTCATCTGTTAAATGGAAGTCAAAATTAATTCCTATATTGCACCAGAGTTCTGAGAATGGGAAAGACATTTAAACTATGCAGTGCTAAGCGTCTGTGTGCCCGCACACGCTAGGTAAATGGAAGAACTGTGGTAGATGCTAACGTTATAAACTGATGTCAACTTTCAAATATCTACTGGTACCAATGAAGGAGGATATAATAAAATGATAAATAACATATGCTTCATTTGTGGTTCACATCAATTTTAAATTGTCTTGAAGACTCTCCTTCCTGCCATGACTATACAGTTCAGCACAATTTCTCTAGGGTTTGTACAGTCTATTTTATCCCATCCAAAATATTTTCTTCACTAGATATTAAAGTAAACGTCAAACAGAATCTAATGCTGTATTTTCATAATATTTAGAGATTTGTATTCCTTATAACATCAAACATAAACCAAAGTTTTCTTTTTATTAGTTACCAATCAGAATTCCTAGAACTTTAGAATACTTAAACTTTTAAAGCCCAGTCAATACCGATGGTTAAAAGTCTGTTCATCGAAACACTGATAGTCAAAATAAATGCTAGAAGCAGCATAAAATTCATGACGTGGTTCTCTGTGTTTAAAAAAGTACATTAAAAACCAATTAGTTAAAATACAAAGTTTCCCAAAGTGATCAGAAGTAATGATAACAAATAAAACGTACTGATGCAATAAATTTTAATGTCTCGGAAAAAATGAAGTGTATTTTTGTCAGTATCCACGTTATTTCTAACAAGCTTTAGAAAAAAGCTAATTCCTTGAGATCTCTCCAATACATGACTTTAAATATTATCATCTAAAATTATGACATTCATGCTAAAACCTTATTATATGATTATAAACCACATGCTATCATGATGTACCTTCCAGACCGTATTTTATTACGATTCCAATTCTTTGATTCCGTAAAATTATCTTAAAGGACATCAATTCATTATTCTTTTCTAATTTATACCTGTTTTAAACTTTCTCCCAGATTTGATCACACACACACACCAAAACAGAAGTTATTAAAATCACTTTGGAGAGTATCTTAATGACTACACAGGAGGAATTTTAGAAGCACTGATTAAATATAATAGACTAGTCTTTTCCTTAAGTAGTGAAAAGTGATAGTTGGGGGTCTCCTCCCTGAACAAGGAAGTTCTGTTAAATCCAGGCGAGACCAGCCATGTTGGAAAACACTTGTCAATTATAGTTCTGACAAGTGTTCGCGAACACGGTTGGATGAAGCTAACCCTGTATACCGAGGTGTGTACATCAAGGCTCTCTTAAGCTCCGCCAGAGGATCTGGGCCTACTTTGAGGTTTGTTTCTGAGTTAGAGCTGTCCGTAGGTCCGTAAAGAGTGCAGAGCCGAGGGGAAAGAGGGCGGGGAAAGGAGAGTTGGGGGGGAATTGGTTTTGAGAGTTGGAAGCGGCTTTCCGCAGCGAGAGGGGCGCGGCGACCAGGAGAGATTTCCGAGTTGAGAGCCTGGGGGAGGGGCC